>NC_091132.1:91615438-91959605 GCF_040183065.1 Periplaneta americana
TATGCTATGCATTCCACACATATCACAGAGTATTTTAAAGATTTGTTTTTAAATTTACTAATTTTTCACCAAAAAAATACCATCCACTCCTCTTAGATACCCTTGTTAATCTTTTGTTGAAATGAAGAGAAATGCAGAAAAATCTCATGATATAAAATTGAAGAGTAGTTGTGGAATTTAAATACAATAGAACTATAGGCCTACATGAAAATTTAATCCCCGACACTAAAACCGTATATATTGAAGACAATCTTATTACGCAAATGTAGTGGAACCTGTGTCTGATTATGCACGAGCAGAAGTCATTAAATATATGCGCATGTGAACAATCTCTTACCATAATAACGTAAAGTGGTTTCAGGCGTGTAACATCTATTGTGTTTGTACTTTCCCATCTCAAATGCAAGACTCTCAAACCCCCATTAATAGACAATACAAGTTCCAGGAAACCGGTTCTTGAGGTGCGCTGCGTTGACACTTGATAAGGTTTAGCATTAAGTGCAAAGGTTAGAACTGATGTTTTGCAGTCTATATGTATATATGCAGATTAAAATTAATATTTCACATTTTCAGTTCCACTTCTGAAACAATAAATTCAGTAGTAAGTTAATGCTAATAGTACAGTAATAATAATTTTTATACCTAAGCGTCATCATCACTATGGGCAGTCCAGTGAATTGCAAGCTGTTTCCTCTTCAAGAAAGAAAATATCAAATAATAAAAAAAAAACATTAAACTAAGCACACAACTCCATTTGTAGTCCACGCCTGTTTTTTAATTCTGCTAGATTAAACTTAAAAGTTCTTCGGAGAAATTAGTCCGCAACACTTAACGAAAATGAGAGAGTCAATGAGTTTGACATTTAAAAACTTTGAGATAAAAATTTCTAGTTGTCTTCTCATTCGATATGAATTATTTTCTTTTCTGCTGTGATGCTTTTTTCAGAATAATATACCGGGTCATTTTGTTTTTACTAACATTTCTAATATTAACCTGGCTATACCTTTGGATTAACGGTAGAGAACCACAAACACTATTTTACCCCCTTCCACGACCGGAATTTGATTATACTATTGTCAAATACAAACAAATCACTTTACTAGCTACAGGAGGAAACAAAAGTAGTGCATCCATTTAACGTAAACTAGGAACTATTACGATTTTCACTTTGATAATTTTCGTTAGGGTTTTATTTACTCAAAATACAGTACAGTATTACGGAATGCGCGCTGGTTTGAGTCCCATGGGGGAAGCAATTTTCTCATGAAATTTCAGCCAGTGTATGGGACCGGTGCCCACCCAGCTTCGTGATGCAACTTGGGAAGCTACGATAGATAGCGAAAATCCGATTTCGAAAACCAGCTATAACGGCTGGGGGATCATCGTGCTAAGCACACGATACCTCCATTCTGGTTGGATGATCATCCACCTCTGCTTCGACATGTGGGCGTGAGGCTAGCAGCCGGTTATTCCGTCTTGGCCCTGCAAAGGACTGTAGCGCCATGGATTTACTTTTTTACAGTACAGTATTAATAATAAGTGTTTTTACTCACTAACTGAGCTATCCAGGTGGACGTATTCATTATGCAGTATATAATGTACTGCTAATGTATTATACAATATAGATTATAGAACATTGTAGTAAACATGATACAATTAACTGTAAATATTCTATATATAATATATTCAATTAATTCATTTAACGAAATCAGCTCCGTTACGGTGAACAGAAACATATATATTCTGAGATTATGAAATTCATATCTTTTACTATAACTGTTAGTAAAAATATGTTTAAGCTAAGAAAACATTCTTCCTACGTCACATGACGTTATAGGGACAAAATAATAATGACAAAAATCAATATATAAATTATCAATATTTATATTTTACACAATATAGGCCTATACAAATAATTCGTTTATCAAAACTTATCGCGTTATCCCGTGGAACGAAAACATATATTCTCAGGTTATGAAAAGCAAATCTTTCACGGACATCACATAAAATTTGTTTAAACTAAGACAATGTTCATTCTACGTCATATGACTCACAGGGGCATATTTATAATATATTACATCATTATTATTTAATGATATCCATGCGTATCTGCTTGCAATTCGACCTTGCTTACGTATCCACGTTACGTAATGAGAAGAAACTACTCGATCCGCCGTACGTTTGGGAAAGGAAATGAAAATACGTTGCCTGGTTATTAGATATACATACATATTTAATTAAGTATTCTTTGCAATATTTATATCATATATCATATCATATCTCGTATCATATATATCGTATCATATCATATCATATCATATAATATAATATCATATCATATCATATCATATCATATCATATCATATCATATCATATCATATCATATCATATCATATCATATCATATATCATATCATATCATATCATATCATATCATATCATATCATATCATATCATATCATATCATATCATATCATATATCATATCATATCATATATCAGTCATTTTAATTGATTCTGTCAGAAGCATCGGAAGGTGCTGTAACTTAGTCAAGTACAAATTAGAATAACAATAAAAGAACACTTACAATTTTATTGTAAACAAACAACACTTTTAAAATATTCCTGAATATTGTAAAACGCGTTAACAACAAGCTACTGATCTAAGGAAGTGATGAATCTAACAACAGTAATAATGTGAGGCCCATGTGGTAACATAATAAACAATTCAATTGCCTTCAACGTAAGAAAATCCTTATTTATCGATAGCCTCACTTTAGGTAGAACCAATGAATTGTTAAATCTTGTTTGATAACTATGTAGCTCAGATCTGGGTTGGTAATAATTAGTATTATTTCGCTTTACTTGTAGCAAACATTTAATTATATTGATATTTATTATTATCGTAAGAATGCTTTCTGCAATAAATAAAGATCTACAATGAACATGATAAAAATAAGCACACCGGTTGAGATGTGCCACAAAATGTAAGCACTATGTTTTAATCTACAAGTGTTTAGAGTCTAGAATGAAAAATAAATTGAGATTTTGAATATTTAAGGAGTTTAGCAATAGATTTGAAAAGTAATTCTGCCTAAGATAGCGACAATTCACGCAGCCACGTTGCACAGACCTTTATAAATCTTTTCAGCGATATATAGGCCTATACTGTCTATTCTATACATCGGTTGGGGCATCGGAAAATGGACAGCATAGATTTCAATGTTAAGGGGACATTCTACTAAAAATGACAACTTTTTTTCCTAATCATTTTTTTCAACAATATTTTGAGAGCATATTTAGTATGCAAAGGACTAACAAAATCCAAATTTTGATCTCCCAAATGTTTTTATTTTTTATTTTTTCTATTCTTTTTCGAAATATTTTCAAACCCAAGCCTTTAGTAGAACATCTCAATTTTTAAGCTTAGTTTCTTTTTTTTGGTTACATTCATGTAACACAGAGAAGCATTTCTATTCATTAATTTTATGATATATCTCATTTATTCACTTTCAAGAAATTGTTTGAAATTAAAAAAAAAAAATGTTGTTTTTCCTATACTTCATAAAAATTCTAATAAAACAACTGGCATCATATCATCCAAAATAATTGCATAGAAACATGAAGCTACCTCATAAATACTTGTAGTAAAAATTTCATTTAGGTTGATTAATATTTGGCATAAAAAGTTGGTGTTGACTCAAGAAAAATAAACTTACGGAAAAATGGATTTGAAAGTAAAATGAATATTTATGTAAATTAACATTCTCCTCCGCTACGTTCATCTAGTACTTCAGGGAGCCAACTTTTGAACAGAAAGTTACTACTCCGGA
This sequence comes from Periplaneta americana, assembly GCF_040183065.1. Classification (NCBI taxonomy): domain Eukaryota; kingdom Metazoa; phylum Arthropoda; class Insecta; order Blattodea; family Blattidae; genus Periplaneta; species Periplaneta americana. The sequence goes on from NC_091132.1 coordinate 91,619,270, forward strand.
TTTGTAATCATAAATCTGTATTAAAAAAGTATTTGATGAAATAAGTAATTTTAAAAGCTCTTTAAATGCCACGCCCCCTTACAGCCTTAATTAAAAAAAAATTTAAACATATTTGTAATCAGATTTGAACTAAATCTATTTGAGATAAGAAAAATATACATTTTAAAGAAGTGAAATAGCCAATACATTTTTTTTTTGGGGGAAAATTTTCATAATTTTCAAGACAGTCTCTTACTTATTGATATACTAGCTCTGCTGATTTTTAGGAAGAGCAGGATTAAAATTTCTTCAAGACAAATAATTTACATCCAACCATTCTCTTTTATGTATACTTTTTGTTCTACGTAGATAATGTAAAAAATAAAACAATACATGATTGTAATCACTAAAACTTAGCTACATTTATGTGTGGTATTTATGGTAGTCCATTCATTCATTCATTCATTCATTCATAGTGTTGTGCCCAAGGGCAGGTCTTTCACTGCAAACCCAACATTCTCAGATCTTTTCTATTTTGAACCTTTAAAGAATAATTGAGGTTACCAAACAGCGATTAGAAGCACTTTCTGTAATAAATAGGTTATTTTTAGCATCACAAGGACACTTCTTTGAGAATTTATTCTTATTTATAGATAAAATAGGAATATTAATATTTATATTGCTACTTTGTAAGAATAACATTTGTGTTGATGTCTTTCTCACTTATAAATCTTTTTCATACTTATTACCATGGGACCGTAGTGATACTTATAAATGGCTTTTAAGGAACCCAGAGGTTCATTGCCGCCCTCACATAAGCCCGCCATCGGTCCCTATCCTGATGAAGATTATCCAGTCTCTACCATCATATCCCACTTCCCTAAAATCCATTTTTATATTATCCTCCTGTCTACGTCTCTGCCTCCCAACTAACTCTCTATATGAATTTCAGGATTCGCCCATTCGTGCTACATGTCCTGCTCATCTCAAACGGCTGGATTTAATGTTCCTAATTATGTCAGGTGAAGATTACAATGCGTGCAGTTTTACGTTGTGTAACTTTCTCCTTTCTCTTGTAACTTCAACCCTCTTACCCCCAAATATTTTCGTATGATCCTTATTCTAAAACGCCCTTAACCTCTGTTAATCTCTCAAAGTGAGAGTCTCCGCCGTATTAATTTATATGACTGCTCTGATTATTGTTGATTGCATAGTGGGTACTATTACTTTGATCTTATAACTACTTATTTTTGAGTCTAAATGATTGGATTCTCCTTCTCTGTGTTGCAATAAAACTGTCAATTAATTTTATTACTTTAGAATAAATTAATTCTGTTTTTGACATATTATTTACATTATAATATAAGGTATATATTTTAAATTTTTTGCGGTGTCTAATTTGACCCCAGTAGTGAATTCAATAGATCATAGAACGTACAACTATTATTAATACGATATACCACCAATCTTATTTCTTACTGTTTAACGTGATAAGTTGCTTCCAGAGACAAAATTGTCGCTTGTATGCAACTATACTCCTAATATAATACATAATTTTTGGGTTATTAATTGAGAAATATTTTTACTCTTTGAATTTATTCATTGGACTGTTCCGTAATGTGTACATTTTAATAGTAGGCCTATTAGTAAATGAGTGAATGCATAAAAAGTAACAAACATAATATTTCTATTAATGACAAACTACGAAATAAACGTTCACTTACAGTCAAGGTACACTGTGAATATATTTCAGGTTTCTACTTTGTTGTCGCCCTCGGTAGCGTAGTTGGTATAAGGCTGGCCTTCTATGGCCTTCTATGCTCGAGGTTGCGGGTTCGATCCCGGCCGAGGTCAATGGCATTTAAGTGTGTTGAATTGCGACAGGCTCAAGTCAGTAGATTTACTGGCATGTAAAAGAACTCCTGCGGAACAAAATTCCGGCACACCGGCGACGCTGATATAACCTTTGCAGTTGCCAGCATCGTTAAATAAAGCATAATTTGTGTAAATTTTCTACTTTGTTAGTGAAACTAGTCACATTCTTTTTCATTATGAAAGTTGAGCTTTTTTAGCGAATCAAAATGTATTTCGCTGATTTCAATTAAGTCAATGAGTCTTGAATCAGGTTCAACATTCAATTTATTCCTGTAGGCCTACTTATTTTTATACAAATGAGAGAAGTTGACCCACATTTACAAATATAAGTAGCTGTAAGTATGTTAAAAATGTTCCAGGTTTTTCTGAAATCATGGGACATTCACTTTCCAACCGAAAACTGTTAAATCCATCCTCTTGATCATTTAACAGAGACTTTTAACTCATGAGATCTCGGTGAATTTGTGTCTGTCTGAAGTGTTAACGATTCTGGCAAGGTGTCGTAATTAGTAAATGGGTCTTTGATCTAAAATTCTGAATTCGTGTTTTCAGAAATCTTCCCTGCGTAATTAAGCTCCCGAGGCGCTCCTTTGTATTCACCGCCAGTTCACTTTGAAGAAAAATTTCATTTTTAAATTAAATTTTTTGCGTGAAGTGTTTGTATTCGAGATACAGAAGAGAAAAATAGTCTTTGAAATAGGAGTATATGGGTTGTGTGACCTACAAAGCGTAAGAATATCAAATAAATTGCCCTACAATGTTAAGAAATACGTACATAAAATTGTACCTTACCACATTATTTGAATTATAGACGTCTCACGTAATCTGTGGTGCTTCCATAAAACCCTTGTCAGTTATTTACTAATATCTACGGTTTTCTTCTCTATCTATAATAAGAAAATGCAGTACCTCGTCTCTTACGAACTAAGTGATCTACGCTTCTCGGCAGAAGAGACATCTATGAGCCATGTTCGTACAATGGGGCATTTAAGTGTGTGTAAATGCGACAGGCTCATGTCAGTAGATATACTGGCATGTAAAAGAACTCTTGCGGAACAAAATTCCGGCACACTGGCGACATAATATAACTCGGCAGTTGCGAGCGTCGTTAAATAAACTATAATTTAATTAATTAACAAATCACACACTGCAAAATAGATCCGTTCTCTTCTGGAATAAGTTAATAAAAACACGACTAATAGTTTCACTACACTACACATAGCTTTTTATTGCATCCTTCTACAACTATATCCCCTGGTTTTCTTAGTCTAGAAATCAAAATACTGATATCTGCCAGAGAAGAATTACTTATTCCGCTTATAAGCTGTTTCGTCCACACCTGTGGAGTAACGGTCAGCGCTTCTGGCCGCGAAAGCAGGTGGCCCGGGTTCGAATCCCGGTCGGGGCAAGTTACCTGGTTGAGGTTTTTTCCGGGGTTTTCCCTCAACCCAATACGAGCAAATGCTGGGTAACTTTCGGTGCTGGACTCCGGACTCATTTCACTGGAATTATCACCTTCATTTCATTCGGACGCTAAATAACCTAGATGTTGATAGAGCGTCGTAAAATAACCCGATAAAATAAAAATAAAAAATAAATATAAGCTGTTCCACTTCGTCTTTCTTTAGAATCCAGTAGTTAACCAATTATACATGTTCCGTTTTTAGTGCATGGTACCAGATGTATTATATGTTTCGTGAACATTCTGAAGACTGGTTGGAATCTAAGTGACACCAATAAAGCATCACTCATGAGGAAAATAAGTCAGGAGATAATGGGGTAGGGTTGGCAGTTTCTTTTCCCCTCCTTTGCATAAATCACTGACTAGCAACATATTTCACAAATTTGTTTTAAGATGTTGTTTAGTCAACTGTCCGAAGACAGGTCTGAAGCCCACAAGTGATTTGAGGGAAAGAAGGCAGAGGACGGACAGTGGAAAGTTTTCTTTTCTCAATCGTACTATCAGGAACTGGAATGCTTTATCTGCAGACTTACTAAAGGCTTCACCAACAACCAAAAATGTATTTAAAAATAGGCTTAAGGACTTTACTAATAGACGGTAATTATACACAGTATTTAAAGGGTGTAAATGATATGTTATTATTGAAGTGTTGTATCAGTGAAGAATTATGTTATCAGTGAAGTCTGTTGTGTCAGTGAAGTGTGTAGTGTAAGTCAAACGTGTTTCTGTCAGTGAAGCTTTATAGTTTATAGTGGCAGTGCAAAGTATTTGAACAGTGAAATGTTTTTGAAGTGTTAGTGAAATCAGGATAGAATCCAGTGCAGTGAGTGAGTTGACAGCGAAATGAGTGTAATGTTGAAAGGTACTTGTGCAGATATGAACATATCATACTCGTGGGTTTTAGTTCGATGTTAGTTTTAAGGTACAAATTAGATTTATTTCAAATGTTATTTTAAGTGATCGTTTCATTTAATTTAGTATATTCCCTGTTATTATTATTATTATTAGTATTAATTATTAGTATTATTATTAATTGTATTTTAATTAATAAGTTTATTATTGTAATTATTGAGTGTAATTAGTTACCACTGCCACCGGGTATATACCCATTGCAGTGTGAATAATTACATACATACAAACGAGTCACCTCTTAGCCTATGAGGTAACTAGACAAGGAGATAATGGGATACGGGTGGCCATTTTCTTCCCCCCTCCAATGCATGCATCGTCGATTAGTTACATATTACACCAGGGATGCTCACTGTTGACTCGATTGAGACACAAATATCACCCTTCCTTTTCTCCTACCACTTCGCAGCGCAGCCAGTGCAGTAGTTTGTAGCGAAAAGTAGAACATCATAAACATTCAGTGCCGGATTCATCATGGAAAGTCGATCTCGGCACAATTTCCATAATTAGTGGGAAGTGGTATATGGCGCCAGATGCCTAATATGTAAGCCATTAATTAAATCGTTCCCCAGTTTCAACATTAAAAGGCATTTTACATCGCATGATCGTGATTATGAAAATCACGTTTTGTCTGGTAAGTGTAATCATATTATCCATAGTAGGCTAATTTATTATCTCTGAACGTTATTTATGTTAAAGCGATTCTTACTAAAATGAAATTATTGTTTATTTAACGACGCTCGCAACTGCAGAGGTTATATCAGCATCGCGCGATTCTTCCTAGCTGAATTGCGTCTTTTTTGGAATCCTTACAGGTTCCAAGTGTCCGAAGCTCGTTATGATTTGCAAAACGAATTGAGTTTCAGAATAATAACTCTTTAATTTGTTCCGGTAGAGGAGGATGGGGATTGTATAACTCTTTGCCAAATATCACATTTCCGAAGTTACGTTACTTTCCAGCGCGAGTGTTGTCAGTTTTGGATACAACCTATATCTGCGAACAAGCCTTTTCTCAAATGAACCACATTAAAATGATACACATACACTGCTCTCAGATTTTCATCTTGTTTGTCTTCTCCGTCTTTTCTTATCAACATATGAACCTAACATTAACAAACTTATAAATATCAAAAAGTGGCGTCTATGTTTCAGTGAGTGTCAGGAAGATTAATTTATTTTGTAAACAGATTTAACTGGTAAAATTTGACAGAGTTGATTACAAGAGGAAAAAAAAACATTTCAGTTTCGTTATATAGGCCTATATTGTTATCTAAATGGGACACCATCTGTTTGAGTTCGAAAGATTAAAAGTATTATTTGTTGTCTTGAAGTTATTTATACTTATGTCCCTTGAAAAAAAAAATTGTGTATTTTAAACCTATAGCCAAGGTTACGTCACTGATAGCTACGTCGTCTCGTTCAAGTGGTAAGCAGTTGCTTTGCTACATATAAGAGGGGTTGTGGGCACCAGATGCTTCCCCTACCGTTTGCTTGTGAGCATGCCTGTATTACACTAATCAGACTTCAGATGCATACAAATAATTCTTTTCTCTCTGACACATAGCCTATCGTCAAGTGAGATGTAGGCCTACTGCCTGATAAGAGATGTACATTTAGCGGCAAAAAGAATGGGCCGGCCGACAATTTCAAAGTTCAAGAGACATAACATTGCGCATGCTCGTCTCGTCAAAGCTGTAGTTCACTAGGTAACACATATTAAACCATTTAAATTTGCTATATTTTGTTTAAGAGTCTAAAATATGTAATAAAATCGAATGGCGGGTTGATTCTAGATACACCAGGGCCCTTGAAGAGTGAAATAATAATAAAATTGATAAATACAAAATCAACAGGAGCGAATATGAACAGGAAAACCACGCAGTATGCCGAACTGATATTAACAAGTCACAGTAGCGTAAGTAGTTTCGGCATTGGTCTATTGAACAAGTTGATAGTAGTAGCTCAGGGTTCGAATTTCCCCCAATCTTCTTTTTTTTTTTTACAAATTTGCCATCATATGTGCTCGCAAAGCTATAATTATGTGGCGATATCTCTTAGAATATGCCCAAACTCTAATAAATAATAAACCTCCCTCTCTCTTTCAAGCAATACTGCTATCTGTTAATACAACGGAAAACGATATCCAGAAGGAACACTTTTCTTCCAGCAGGATAATCATCCCATAGACACCGCCAACCGGATTCAAAGATGGTTTACGAGGAGGCGTGATGTCGACCCAGTCGACTGGCCTCCAAATTCACCAAATATGAATCCGATTCAAAATTTGTGGGCTGCAGTCTAAAGGATCCTACGCTCTATTTGGGCAGAACAACCACCCGTTCGGACACCTGAGGAATTATAGGACAGAGTTCTAGGTGCGTGGGAGGAGACCTGTTCCATAATCTTGTGGACTCCATGCCGCGCAGAATGAGGGCAGTTGTTGACGCAGGTGGTTTGTGGACGAGATACTAGTCCCCATCACAGGCCTTGTTTTGTTAATATATTTAAAAATTGTTTTTTTTTAATTTAATTATTTATTTGTGTTTGATATGCGTCCGGTTTTTTAGGATGTGAAACAAGGCCAGGTCTCATCTATTAATAAGCCACAGGTGATGGGCAATAATATTTTTACAAGGCAGGCATAACGAAGTTTGTTAACAAATGCCATTTCACATTTAAACTAATAAATTAAGTAAAAGTTAAAATAAAAAAAAAAATAATTTTACCGTACCGGGAGGTGAACTCACAACCTCTGGTACGGATGTCAGACTTCTTACCACTGGGCCACACACTGCTCGTAAGTTATGTTACATTATAGACGGATGACTTTGAATGAAGAGACACCACAGCAATGCCTTGCAGTGGGTTACGTTTACACGAGTAAACCGCGCCATAGAACTTAGCATTTCTATCGACCAAGAGTCGGCCCATTCTTTTTGCCGCTAAGTATACATATCAGGCAGAAACCTCAATCAGTGGCAATGCACAACAGTGTACATTCGTAAACTGTCAACATTTGACATTACATTTAATGTAAACCTACTCTGTTGTCACTGAAACAATGTAAAGAAAATATTATTCCGACATCACACGATGTTAGTGGTGCGAATTTGAAATAGCTTAGTATTAATTATTACAATGCTGTTATTTATTATCTTGTGTCTGTTCATATTCATATTGCACTTCACAGTGATCCGAATATGCAGGATTTTTTTAAGACCACTCTTCAGTTTTAATTTAAGCTTTTTATTGTTATTAACAGCTGGTCGTATAGAATTGAAAATTATTTCATAACACGGGGGTAAGTATTGTGTACTGATGGCTGTTGGAATCGGCAATTTTCTAGATGTGTACTTTTCAATAAAGTATTTACAATGTGGATTCTCAAGTTTATGGATCGAAATATTCGTAATTATCAACGTCAGATATGTCATGATAAAAAGTGAAGTTATCCGAAATCGAATCACAAAACAATTTCAGATGTTCGATGTGACTTTTAGAGTCACAATATTTTTATAAATCACGACGATTTTTAACTTTTACGTCCAACTTACACACTTTACACGATAATATAAGATGTTAAAAAAGTGTCCAATATTTTGGGAGGTGATAGTATGCATCAAAACAATAACAAAATGTCTAATAAACATTGATCCTGCAACACATACTTTCTGAGATCTGAACACTTGTTCATAGGAGGTCCTCAATGTGACGTCCATTCACGGTAATGCATTTTTCTGCCCTAAAATACAGCAGACTACCAGATAATCATACCGTAGTTACACCCCTGGCATGGAATAATGTTACGTCGCAAGGAATACTGAAAACAAAAGTTTCGTTGCGGTTATGAGCGGGGTTCAGCAGAGTTGGTGTTGTGAATTTTCGTAATCAGCATGTATGGGCTGATGAAAATTCCCGTGCAGTTGAAGAAATAAGGCACCAGCACCGATTCTTAATCAAGGTATGGGTAGCGTTCTTGGCGATAGATTAAGGGCCATACGTGCTGCCACAGAGATTAATTATTGGAGCTCGTTATCAGGACTTTCTTATTAACGTATTTCCTATCTTGCTGGAGTATGTGCCATACCAACAAAGACTACAGAAGTGGTTCATGCATGATGGCACACCAGCACATTTTTTCCGCAATGAGTGTGAACACCTGATGCTGATACTTCGGGACCGCTGGATTGATTGTGGAGGCCCCACACCTTGACCTGCTCGTTCCTCAAATCTAAATTCCCTAGACATTTGGTTATCAAGAAAAACCAGTTCAATTTCAAAGAGTGCGTGATCCCTTACGTCGAAGGGCAGTGGAACTGCCATAAATTGAGAACCTCCTACGAACAAGTGTTCAGATCTCGGAAAGTATGTGTTGTAGGACCCATGTTTATTCGACATTTTGTCTCGTTTTGATGCATACTAACACCTCCTAAAATATTAGATACTTTTTAACATCCTGTATATTTTCGTCCTTGACTGGAAAATAATCATATCCGGACTATTTTACAAGCACAGGCAAAGTTAAGATTTTATTTGCGGAATTTTAATGTAACTTCCCAGTATCTACATTCACTAGATCATAATTGAACTCCTGACGATATGTTTACTTTGTAAACAGGAAATAGGCATTTTGTGACAAAACAACCTATTACAATGCAGTAAAGAATACAAAACCCGCAACCATTAAACTCCGAATGAACAGTGCTCGCTTCACGTGAAGCCTTTCTATTTGCATACGGACCTGAAGGTACATCAGTAAAATAAACAGCTAACGTCATCCCATATACTGTGTTCATTAAACCTGTAGCCGCCTCTAGGCAATAATTTTGTATCTCAAGGTCGTTCCCTAAAAGTGAGACACAAATGGTTGAAGTGTTTAGAGAGAATGAACAAAAACTGGATAACAAAGTAGTTGTTTTATTATAAACCAAATGAAAATGTAAGTTATTTTAGAAGGCTTGGAGGCTCAGATGGAACTATTAAAATAATATAACACAGGCATATTCCAGAGAAAGCGGAACGGACCAGCAGGGCTCATTCCAGGGTGGTGGTGGTGGTGGTGGTGGTAAGAATATAGAAGTGATAGTAGCTGAATTAATTAATACAGGGAGTACAAGCCGAAATATATTCATATAATAGATCGCACGAGTTGTACAGTAAGCTGCGTTGTCCTAAAGTACAAAGATTGTTACTCGCCTACCGTCAGCTCTGACAGGATTTCGGAATTCCAGCAGCTTGTTTAATGGCTTCTATGGTAAATTAACCAGACTAATTAACCTTGTGTTTTGCCTTCAACATAAGGAAACTGGTACAAGTTTAACGTTGTAGTGCTTATTTGCATATTATCAAGTTCACCGCTTTGTCCAAGTTCCTTGTCTTTGTTGTTTACCCGCATTTAGTTAAGTAATGCTTCACATCCCACCAATAATAGTTCTATGTACAGTTTATGATAAGCACGTTTCTAAGATACAAAAATTATGTGCATTAAGTTGCACAGGATAACGTCCTACCACTCAAAACTTCTCAACACGAATAAGGAGAGGGCAGGGTTGCCAGATAAAAGAAACGTAACCGTCGTACCAACTTATGAAAAATGTCGTACTTCAGCATAAAACCGTCATACATTCATTATTTTACTATTTTTATAGATAGTGCGCAAAAATATATTTCACATAACACCCAAAAAGGTGGTTAATAGGCCAATATATATATATATATATATATAATATATAATTCTACCATAAAATTTTAGTTCCAATTAGGAATATTACTAACTATTGTTCACATCCACAGTGACTTTCAGCATTCAAACAAATCAGTAGCCATTTCTTCATCCAATCAAGAATACTACTAAATTATAGTTGATATTAACATTGGCATTTAGCATTCAAATTACCTTCTTCATCGATACCGTCATCCGTGTGTAAAGCAAGCACGATGACGGTCGGTCGGAAACAACATTATTATATTGAAAGCCAGAAGAAACTTTATCTTTGGCCGTCGCGACGGTATATATTTAATATCAATCAAATGCGGCAGCTGATGATTGCATCAAATTAAACAGGAAATAGGCATTCAGTCGACTCAAACCCCACACCGCTAAAATGTCGCTAAATAATTCACTGTCCGCGCGTTTAGACTTCTTAATCCAGCTGAGGTACTATTCGTAATTCATTGTTAAAATACTTCCATTTTTCAACATTCAGAGAAATTAGCAGATCTCTGAACTCGTGTTACTTTGATATAACAGCACCATACATGAAACCTGGAGCCCAACATGACGAATTATGAGTTGCACGGCAAATATAGTCACCATATTGATTTTCAAAACATCTTTTATGCTTTTAAAGCAGTTTTTTTTTTTTTTCATATTAGTCAATGACGTTATGAATGAAGAAAAGTTCTCTAGAAAAGTGACGAATTAACTGTTAATTTTATTTTAATATGGACCAACATTATAAGTTCCAAAATAATTTTGTCCCTTAAGAAAAATAGTCGTACAAAATTGCGTACGACATAGAATTCTGTCGTACCTCGTACAATTAATCAACGACTATAGTCGTACGTATGGCAACCCTGGGAGAGGGAAAGAGGAACAGCTAACAGACATTCAAACCAACCGTTATACAGCATTATTGTTGAAATTCTATTTGACAAAAATACAACGTTCCATCCCTTGATGCAATTCCTGGTAGTGTTAATCCATGAAAAACGGACCTATATATGTGAGTAAATAGTGAAATAACCAAACTTTACATTGTTTTCGGCATTAATATAAGCTGAATATTAACAAATTACGTTCTAACAATCATTTTAGGGCAACGTTAAATTCCATGAATAACTTTAAATTTTCATAAAACATAAATATTAATCATTATTTTTTTCTGTATCCTAAAGGAACAAAATAGGCATTTGCCCTAAAACAGATATCTGCTCGTTACACAGTCATATATTTATTGACGCCCTTACAACTCTAAACAAAATAGAGTGCACATGAATAACTCCACAAGCACGCCACGGACGAACTTAGACAAAATGTAGAGAGACAGATACACTTTAAACATTAGGGAAATGAGTAGAATTCTTGTGTGTAGTTACACATTCTTCAAAAGGCGTCGGGAATATTTCAATGCTGACAGACATCACTTTGTACAGTTCCTTTTTAAAACCAAAATTAATTTTAAAAGTGTACCATATAATTTTTAATATACAAATTCTGTAGTCTTGAGCCACAATTAGAGGTAAGCTTCAGAGCTTATTCGATATTCCACTTACGTTCAATTTTTCAGTTAAATAATATTTATATCTTCTTTTAGAATAAGCATGATAATAATTTGACGAGTACTTGATTTTCCTTCTCTGGCAATTTATTAATATTTTATTCGTAGTTCTTTTAGTGTCTAAAACTACAAAATCCATGCCTACTGGATGTACATAATTTCTTCGATAATCAAAATGAGTATTTAAACAAATTCTGTTTCTTCTCTTATTGTCGTATGTACACCGTGTTCCGCTTATAAGTATAACAAAAGAAATAGCTATAACTTCTGAATTAATACAAGTATATAGTTGAAACCAACTGCTACAAAGAATGAAAACTGGGAATTTTTGTTACCTTATGTTCCATAAACCTCAACATGGCTTCCATTGGTGGCACGGGAAATATCCAACCGGTATTCAACCTCGACCCAAGTGTTATGAAGCATCTGTGGTGTAACATTGTTGACAGCAGCATAAATTCTTTCTTGTAAGTCTGCCAAATCACGTACTGGCGTCCTGTAGACCTGGTCCTTAACAAACCCCCACAGGAAAAAATCAGGTGGTGTTAGATCTGGTGATCTGGCAGGCCATGTGATGTACGGTGATCCTCTTCCGATCCATCTTGCAGGGAATTGTTCGTCTAAGAATGTGCGAACCATGTTGGCAAAGTGTGGTGGAGCCCCATCTTGCTGGAAAATTGCTCCATCTGGGAGTTGTGGCACAGCATACAGTTGCAACATATCCAGGTACGTGTTTGCAGTGACTGTCTTTTCAGCAAAGAAATAGGGACCAATGATTCTGTCACGCATGATCCCACACCAAACATTCCATTTAGGGGAATCCCGTTGGTGTTCAATTACGACACTTGGATTTTCCGACCCCCAGATGCGACAATTGTGTCGGTTTACTTTTCCACTAACGTGGAAGGTTGCCTCATCTGAGAAACAGACTCGATACGATACGAACAGATACGATACGAATTCTCTTATTTAATGATCTGCGCATGCGTGAGTCTTCTAAAAATAAGTAACAACAATGGATTAAAACTTCCCAATTTCCTCTTTACAATGGTACCAATCTTAACCCATTTGCATGCATTGTTATGAAATTATAACTATTTCTTTTATTATACTTATAAGCGGAACACGGTGTATAATTTCAGTTAAATAAATAGGTTTGAAGCCTTGATAATTTGTGCCTAAATGCTTAGTTTTACTAAAAAGCCTAATTTATTACATTTTGAGTCTGTTCAAGCACCTAAAACTGCAAATTCTAAAGGAATATGCTTATTGTCTGTAACAACGGCAATAAAATCTATATTTTATCGCAATTAAAAAAATCATTTTTCAATATCACACTCTACATATAAATAGAATATATTTTAATGTTGCAATATTCTTCTTCAACATTTTCACCGGAATAGTCGTATTGAGTGCCTCTATTATAGCACAACTGTACAAATGCAAGAAATCAGACCTAAAATTTATTTGCAAAATTGTTCTTGCTTAAGAGCAAGACAAATGAAATAACATAAGTAACATATACTTACACACCATAGTATCGGGGTAATTTATTATTGTCGAGATTATATTATATCTGTACGAATTTCTTTCCGATTTAACTTAGAATAACTATTTCATATTTTGGTATGCCGACAAGCTATTAATATTTGACTATAATTATTTATTTACTGTGCCACCTTTGCTTATCTTAAAAGTTAGCCAAGCAAAAATCACAAGCGCATACATCAATACTAAAACAAAAATATTGAAAACCAATGCCAATATCTGGTTTAACCAACAATGTCTAATACACAAAGTTACCCCAAAATACGCAAAAATCACTAAAAATAGATTCTACACACAGCCAGCTCAAATAACTAACAACCAATACCAGAAATTACGAATGAAAAACGAAATAAAATTCTTACATAAAAAGAAAGACTACCTGAACAAGAAATTCTATGACCTACATTTACAATTAGCAAAATCTTTAGGCAACCAATGGGATAACATATATCAAAACAGTCAAGAGAAAATAAAAAAAGTAATGAAACGTAAACACGAAACACTACAGAGAAAGCTAAACAATGTAATCACCAACCAGTCACAACAACAACCCAGCAATCCCACATTCAACAATAGGATAGTAAACTTAACAACCCTCAAATTAAACACCCAAGAAGCAAATATCCTAAATAATAGATATAAACATAACTATCCACCAAGCAATATTAAAAAAGTAATAGAAAATATAGCAATTGAAACCCAACACATCATACAGAACAGTGAACATGAAAACAAAGAATTCCTACAATATAGCACCGCAAAAATTATAGAAAAGTATGTAAAAAACCCAATCACCAAAAAAGAGTTCAAAATAGCCAAAAACCAACACAAAAAAATTAAAACAATTAAAGCAAAAACTAGAAGAAAACAACATTTTACACATAAAAGCAGATAAAAATGATGCAGTAGTATTGATGAACAAAACAGTATATATAGATAAAACCAATGCATTCTTCAACAGCAACCGGATTACGGAAGTGAAATCAGACCCCACAGAAACATACCAAAAACAAATAAAAACCGCCATAAAAAACGCACCTGATTTTATACCAAAAAATAAAACCCACAACTTTGTCATGAAGAACCCTAAAGCACCTAACTTAAAAACACTTCCCAAAACACATAAAACAGAAATGACAATGAGACCAATAGTGAATTGCAGAGAAGCCCCAAACTACAAAATTAATAAATACTTATATAAATTCTTAAGCAATAAGATCATTCAAGACACTCAATACACCATCGTCAATACGAAACCAATCATAAAAAAACTTCAAAAACTAAAAACTACGAACAATACCAAAATACTTTCACTAGATGTTACAAATTTATACACTAATATACCAATAGATGAAACCATCAATATAATTATCAAAAAACTCAACAATCTTATTCAACAAATTACCAAATTACTAAAACATCATTAAAACAAAATTATTTCAAATTTGATAATAAAATATACACCCAATCAACAGGATTAGCCATGGGTGACCCCCTGTCTGGATACCTAGCTAACATATTCCTACAAGACCTAGAAAGCAAACACATAAACAATTTAAACAATAGGTTCAACTTCAGCATTTACGCAAGATACGTCGACGACACAATAATAATATACGAAAACACTCAAAACACAAATAATCAAATATTAGATGAGTTTAATAAATGGCACCAGAACATAAAATTCACATTAGAACAAAGTAACAAGAATAGTCTTAACTTTCTAGATCTAAATATAACAATAGAACCCCCAACAATAACATTTAACATACATAGGAAACAAACAGAAACTACACATTCCATAAACAAACACTCCATACATCCCACCACACACAAAATTAGCAAATTCCGCTTTCTTATTGACAGATTACTTACAACCCCACTAAATAAAGATAATTACAATAAAGAACTTAATTACATAAAGCAGTTAGCCACGGAAAACGGATATGAAAAACAACTAATCAATAACCTAATATAAAAAAGGAAAACAAAATTACATAAAAAAGATTTCACAACACCTCAACCTGAGAAAATACAAAACAAAAAAACAATGGCACAGTTTAACGTTTTACGGTAAGATCTCAAACAAACTTAGTAACTTCTTTAAAAAGCAAAACATCAATATAGCCCCCCGTAACAACAACAAATTAAATAACATAATTCCCAATAAAACCAATAATAACGAACCCCTCCTAAACATTGGCATATACCAATTAAGATGTAAAAATTGCACTAAAACATACATAGGACAGACCCGGCGCAATTTTAAAATAAGATTCCGCGAACATACCTCCGATTTCATTTATAATAGGAACAGATTCAAATTCGCACAACACCTCATAGACGAGAATCATGAATTAACAAATATAAATGAAACTTTGAAAATACTAAAAATCACAAATGATCCCGCAATAGAAACAGCCGAACAATTCCACATCATAAAAGAATTCAACTCAGGAAAACCCCTTCTAAACGAACAAATAGCCAACACAAACAATCCACTTTTCAAATTATTTAAATTATTCCCGCCCAAACAAACACACACACAGGTTCCACCAACTCCCCCTCCACTTCCGGTATCAGACGATGTAACCTAAGAAATATTGTGAGCGAGCCCACCAGTTTAACATCAGCCAAGCATCAAGTAGGAGCAGTTCAACACACGTCAAATCGTAAGTTATTCTCTTGCAATAGTTTCTACTAGAAGCAGTTTCAACTAAAATTCAATTAAAACAACACCAGCCATTTTCAATGCAATTTATTAATATTTACGCATATTGTTACAGACACGCAAGGCTGCATTAAACTCATGCACTCGACAACATCCATCTTGTACCAACAACGTCAAACCACCGACACACATAGCAACATATAGCTATGATTTTCACATCAATCTATTGACCAAAATCGAATGAAATGCTTTAATAATACACATTGTTAATAATTATAGACATGTCAGTGATATAAACAGTACTCCGTCTTAGTTCGTTGTTAAAATCAAGATCAACAGAAGCAGCCCCATCTAACGATGTTAAAAACTGGCAAACACAGCCAATAAGTGCTTACAGTGTTTTAAAGTGACCTAAAACTTTTTATATTCCTCTGATTATATTTATAGTTTTATATTACTTTTAAATAATTTTAAATCTTTTAAATTGTACTATATGGACTGCAAATGATTTTAACTTAATGTAACATGTGCATTATAGACCAAATTAGGTTAAGTTAGAGCAATTCACTTTAGCAAGATCCGAAAATCATAATAAGTTCCATATCATAAGGCAAGGTTTTCATCATAAATGTTTATTTTACTCTCTACATCTGAAGATGATACAAATGTATCGAAAACGTTAATGTAAATTATTAACTTTTAAGATAAGCAAAGGTGGCACAGTAAATAAATAATTATAGTCAAATATTAGAATAACAAGTTTTGTGTAAAATCACAGAATCATGTTCCTAAGTAAATAAAACGATATTTTTAATATTTCTGCATTTAGTCCTTAGTCCTACGAGTCTAAACGCTAAGTAGTCCAAATTATTACTTATATAGGGCAGAATAAAAAATATGTTTCCCATCTTTCCTGCATGGACACCCGCTCAGGGATCCGCAGTGGAATAGAAAATGGCGGAATTTCAAATGCTTTTTGTAACAACACTATGAACCACAACTGAATACCAATTTTTTAAGTTGATTATTTAACGACGCTGTACCAACTACTAGGTTATTTAGCGTCGATGAGATTGGTGATAGCGAGATGGTATTTGGCGAGATGAGGCCGAGGATTCGCCATAATTACCTGGCATTCTCCTCACGGTTGGGGAAAACCTCGGAAAAACTCAAGCGAGGATCGAAACCGCGCCCGAGTGCAACTTCAGACCGGGAGGCAAACGCCTCAACCGACTGAGCCACGCCGGTGACTAATGCAAATGTTATTAGTGGTTTGGCCATGAAGAGAACTTGTAATTTGTGTGACGACACCTAATGACGCCATCTTCCCTCGCTATGGGTATGAGGACCCTGAATTTTCGTACAAAATTATCCGTGCCCGCGGACTCTCTCAGTCATATCTCGGAATCAATAACAAATACGAACCTATGTGACCACTCACTTGGTTTCTAATCGTGAGTTAAGTAATATTAAGGTGTTAATAAATAAATACTATACACTTTAAATTTATTTACAAAAGGCATTTAAGGAACCCTGAGATTCATTGCCGCCCTTACATAAGCCCGCCATCGGTCCCTATCTTGAGCAAGATTAATCCAGTCCCTATTATCATATCCAATCTCCCTCAAATCCATTTTAATATTATTCTCTCATCTCCGTCTTGGCCTCCTCAAAAGTAATTTCCCTTCAAGTCTTCCAACTAACATTCTATATACATTTCTGGATTCACTCATACGTGCTACATGCCCTGCCCATCTTAAATGTCTGGATTTAATGTTCCTATTTAGGTTAGGTGAAGAATACAATGCGTGCAGTTCTGATTTGTATAACTTTATCTAATCTCTTGAACTTCATCCCTCTTAGCCTCAAATAATTTCCTAAAGACCTTATTTTCGAATACCCTTATCGTCTGTTCCTCTTTCAAAGTGAGAGTCCAAGTTTCACAGCCATAGAGAGCAACCGGTAATATAACTGTTTTATAAATTCTAACTTTCAGGTTTTTCGAGAGCACACTGGAAAATAAATGCTTTTCAACGGAATAATAACAGCCATTTCCCATATTTATTCGGCGTTTAATTTCCTCCAGAGTGTCATTTATAGTTGTTACTGTTGCTCCAAGGTACTTTAAATTTTCCACCGTGTCAAAGGAAGAGCTAATAACCGATCACCGTAAAAAAGAGCTTGTTCGACCTCTGCACTTTGAATTATAGTGAAAAATTTTTAGTCAACTGAGACTAATTTTGGGATATCGCTTCATACCAAGAGAAAATAAATTGCATGCCTTTCTCTTATCACATATCCATACTGTCTACTTGTAAACCGAAATATAAAATAAAACATTCAATACAATGAAATTGTACTTTCATTCACGAAATTGGCTCACGTACTCTACGTACGTAGCTGTTTATCTCTGATATAGAAGACAATTTTTTTCTTTAATAAAGTAGACTCTTGCTAATCCTGTCATCCCTTGCACAGAGGGGAGCTGGATTAGCGAGAGTGCTAGATTACTGAAAGTTCTTAAAAAGTCATTGAATTTAATGTTATAAGTATCGCCAATCACTGCACCTGCAGTTCTAAATCGAAACTAGAACGTTCCACACGTGACCTACGCATGTATAAATATACAAGTCTGTGGCTGGGAGGAAACAGTCTTAAGTAAAAATTCTATACTTTTCAGGAGAGCAGTAGAAAGATTGAAATTGGTTTCAATTATAGAGTTTTTTAACTAAGAGATTTTTGCTGGTTATTATTTGTTTATATTTCTTCTAAAATACATTGCTCATTTAACAATTTTCTATATTATTTCCAAAAATAGCCGCACTTAAGCCCTTTTAAAACTACAACCCAAATTGAGTAGAAGGAACTATTTAAACATAAGACTTATTTCATATCAAAATAAATGAGAAATGTAAATTATTAGGAATGCAAAATGGGTCTTAAACAATTATAGGACTGTTTACCCTGGTGCTTAAAGTTTTAAAAGGAAAGGGCATCAGTATGTGATAGGTTAAAATGACTAAAATACAAGTTAGACCTTTTTAATAGGGAAGCATGGAAAGTAAACAAGTGATGGTTTGTAAGGAATAAAGTATTAAATATTCTTAAGTCCTTTATTATGTGTGTGCTCGATTCAAAAAGTACTTAAGACATTGGGTAATGCTCTTTAAATCAAGTCAGGAGTCTTATTTGACTTTAGCCGTTTTACCAGATTGTAGAGAATTGTTTCCGCTTTCAGAATATATAAAAATCTCAATTTAACAAAAAATTGACTTAAGACCTTTTTCCTCCCGGCCACAGAAGTATATGAACTAGGCCTACATGTATAATTAGGGGTGTGACTTTATAGTTGTTATGTTTCTGGGATTAAAACGCTTTATTTCGGTTGAGATTTCGTAAAAGGAAAGCAATTTCGTCCATATTTTGTACCCCAAAGAAACTTAAAAAAACTTTTTTTGCATCATTAATTAAATACATAATTCAATTTCATTCGACTGTGAGGGGGTGACGGTACTGCCTTCTTGATACCACGATGGCAGTTGTTGCGGGAAAGAGAAATAACCGTTGTCTGCTTGCGCTGCTCCCTGGAAGTAGTCCCTGAAACTATGAGTACATCATTGCCAGATGCCACTAGCATGTAATGTTGAACGACCATATTTAAGTAAAAATGTTCGTGTGTATTTTATAACTAAGGAAATTTTCACTTTTTATTTGCAAGAAAGAGTCATTTTTCGTGCGAATTCTCCATGAAAACTGATTAAAAAAAACGTGATTATGAAGTAATTTCGTGAACTTATATCAATTTCGAGAAAATCAGCCGATATATTTCACTTAATTTTGAGCTTCCATTAAGGGATTTGCATTTTACATGCATAAAATTAAGTTTTTAACACATTTTTCATATACATTTAATACTAACAAATCACAGCTCATGTATAAGTAATATAGTAGGCTATAACACATGGAACTTGTCCAAATTTTCCAGAAAATTGTTATAGTAGAAGTGACTGAAAGTACTCTTGAAGGAGGCCAGATAATTGAGAGGTCAGATTAGCTAGAGATTAGTTTACTAGTTGTTTGCCTAAGAAATATAACCTACTTCATTTTTTGTTGTTCTTAATTTCAATAAAATGAATTGAATTCGTATGATAAGCATGAAGTGTAATAAAATACTATTCGTAATATTCATTTTGTTGCCGTGAAAATTTCGGAGTCTACTTTATTATGCAGTTCACAATGTTTTTATTTATATTCTTAGTATCAGATTATAAAAAAATTGGAATACATTTTCAATCCCCAATACAGTAGGTGTTCTTAATCATCATCTGGCCATTTATGTTCTTTGTTTTCTGAGAAGTGATAGCGTTTTCGTGACAGTTATACTGTAAAGAGGTTCGATTTCCAGCAGTAAAACGGAATTTTTTCAGAATTTAATAGAGACGGTGAGAATTGCTTATCTTGTTTGTTTTTCTATAATGCTAGACGATGGCCTTGTCTCCTGTTTACTGACATGATATGAATAAGTTCCATTATATTTGTTTGTCTAGTCGCCTAGTGAATGATGGCAGTGCAGTGGGATATAAAAAAGCGAATTGACTTGCAGTGTGAAAAATAATGGAAAAAATAAATACCGACTCAGAAATAAAACGGCTAATAAAATATGATCTTAAAATGATAGTTTCTCCGTAATAAACAATGACAATGCTTATTCACCGCCGAGTTAACTCTGTGGTAGCATGTCTGCCTCTAGACTAACCGGCCCGGGTTCGATGTCCGACGGGGTCAGAAATTTTCATATAAAATTTCTACCTCGGGAGTAGGAGAGATGGTGGTGCAAAACCTCTAATCACTAAATTGTGCACCAATACGCCTGGGTTAAATCCCAAATCTCTACGCAGTGCGTATGAAGAGAAGGCATATATCACTGTTGATAGTGATTTGTCCTTCGCATGAGGACGTTAAGCCTGGAGATCCCCGTGGTGCTATTCGACAGAAGTAGGCTACGTGCCGGCACCGGGTTTCCCCTTCTCCCTTCCTCATCATCATCATCATCATCATCATCATCATCATCACTCATTCCATACACTACACTTTCACGAACACTTACACATACACTTACCCTAGTACACGACATAACTCTCCACAGATACTACACATGTACAACGTGGCCCGCTGAAGTGTGCAACTAGAAAATGGGTCACAGTCCAGTCATCTGTCCGCAATATGCGGAGCCCGAATCTCGTAAAGTGAAGTGGGTAGGCATTGGATACATACATAATGCTTATTCACTTGAAGAAAGATATTTATTTATTTGTTAATTAATTAATTAATTTATTTATTTATTTATTTATTCTGGTGTAGTTAAGGCCATCAGGCCTTCTCTTCCACAACACCAGGAATACAAATACAATAATAGAAATAAACATAAAAAATACACTCTATACAAAGTAAAGCTACACAAGAAATAAAGAGAGAGAGAGGAAAAAACACTATAAACAAAGTAAAGCCACACAAAAATTTACACAGGTTGCAGTCACACAAACTTTAAATGAGTGATTAAGTATCATAATTAATTGTATCCTAACTAATTAACTAACATAAACAAGAAACTTGCAATTTTAATCTAGATTAAAAAAGAACAAAAAACAGATATTAATACTTCTAGCAATACCTAAAAAACATTAACTAAAACAAAATTTTCCAATTTAATTTTGAATTGTGATAAAGTCCGGCAGTCCCTGACATCATTAGGTAACGAATTCCAGAGGCGAGGTATTTATACAGTATAAGAAGATGAGTATAAAGACGTTCTATGATGAGGGATAGAAAGAAGTGCTTGATGTCGGTTTCGAAGAGTTGTAAGAAATTGAAAGCGCGATAACAGATCATTCGGAGTAGAAGTATGCATGATTCTAAAGAGAAGAGACAGTGAATGTATTGTTCTTCGTTCCTTCAGATGCGCCCATGAAAGTAACTGGAGGGACTGTGTATATGATCAAATTTACGAGTATTGCAGATGAATCGTATGCACACATTATGAACACGTTGTAGTCTCTCAGCTAGTTCCCCGGGTAATGAATTTGCCAAAGAGACTTAACACGTGGAGATAAGCAACTGTTTTAAGACTTCAAGTAAGTAAATTTTGTATGTTAAAACGTATGATGAGTTTCATTTTCAGAGATGTTTCGAGTCCTCTTAGAATCATTTCGTTGGAGACTTTTAAAGTCGCCTATCCCGAATTGTCCGTTGTGAGTGGCATTTTTATGTTAGACGAACGTGGCGTACTGTAGGCTACGGATTAGATGAATCTCTTCTTTCTTGAAAAATTCGAACCTCATTATTCAACTTGTTCCAACTCCGAGAATTGTTCTCGGCATCTCGTCTTTAGTCTTCCAAGATTCAATAAAATCATATTACATAATTCATTCATAGTGTTCTGCCCAAGGGCAGATCTTTCACTGGAAACCCAGTATTCTTCAGTCTTTATATATAAATCCCACAAGGGTAGCTGAATTTCAGTAAGGATTGCCAAAAGACACAGCACACTAAACAAATAAAAATAAAAATTTGTGTAATGATTGTTATTTTTTCTGGAGTTTTCCCTCAACCCAATACGAGCAAATCTTGGGTAATTTTCGGTGCTGGACCCCGGACTCATTTCACTGGCATTATCACCTTCATATCATTCAGACGCTAAATAACCTAGATGTTGATACAGCGTCGTAAAATAACCCAATAAAATAAAAAAATAAAATATCAATAATTATTAATAATCAGATAGAATATAAAGAAATTTAGGTGTACATGTGATTTCGTAAAATCTGTACAGAATATTTCCTTACGTCTACAGCAATAATTTTCAAAATTTTTAAAGGAATTCCAAAAGACTTTAAAACATTCAACTGAGAATTTTGGAATTGTTCCCCTTGCTCCTAACAATAATCCAAATACTTCAATCTGTCCTTGTGTATGATAATAATCCCTAAAGTATTCAACTGTAGGGTCATAGATGGTCTTCTTTTCTTCATGTACTGCTACAGGTTGTTCAACTGCAGTTTCAAAGCGCACGGTGGGATCGATGATAATTGCTGTGTCATTTCCTCTATCAATGGCAATGATGTCATCTAATATTCCTAATAATACATAATAATATACATATACATAATATTCCTATTCAGTGTGATTCCGAATATTTTTAGTAAATATGTCTTATTATGATAGGATAGGTACATAATCAATCTCCTTTTAGAATATCGATCCCAAAACTGTTTTATTTGTAGTAGTATGTAATAGGAGTCCCCCGCCGAGGCGTCATGGTCTAAGGCATCCTGCCTAGGACTCGCGTTACGGAATGCGTGCTGATTCGAGTTCTCATGGGGGAAGAAATTTTCTCATGAAATTTTGGCCAGTGTATGGGATCGGTGCCCACCCAGCATCGTGATGCACTTGAGGAGCTACGATAGGTAGCGAAAATCCGGTTTCGCAAACCAGCTATAACGGCTGGGGGAATCATCGTGCTAACCACACGATACCTCCATTCTGGTTGGATAATCGTTCACCTCTGCTTCGGCATGTGGACGAGAGGCCAGCAGCCGGCTGGTCGGTCTTGGCCCTTCATGGACCGTAGCGGCATGGATTTACTTTTACTTTTTAGTACGTAATAGGGATATTCAATGTAGGGTCATGTAGAGTTCGTGTTTGTCTTTGTAATATGAATCAACATAATTTACATGAGTGCAGTTCTCTGGGTAAATGTCAGCATCGCAAATCTGGCAGTTGAAACAACATCGGACAAACACAACAAAGAGACACATCATATGAGACAGATCTGCACTTACATTCTGGAATTTTAAACCGGATCCTTTGAAATAATAGCTAAAAACGCCATTTACTCACTTAGATACTAGAATTAGAATAATTGCATTTATTTTATATGAAGTTTAATAGACTTGCCGAATAATTCGTTTGTTCAGTGAACCAGATGTGGCAATTTATCCGAATTCTAGTCCGCCCAATGGTTTCAAATCGATTTCGTTCACAATCTGGCCGTCATGCGGCTTTAATTACATTTCCTCGAAAAAGAGAGGAAGAAATTTAGTAACAGATGTAGGCCTATTTCGATATCTGTTTGGCATTTCTATCGCCAACGCTTCACTAATTCGGTATAGATGTGAAGTTCATCATTGCCGTCTACTTTGAGAATTGATTTGTCGGATCTGTTCTGCCTTCACATTTGTGAGAATTCTGATACTGAAGTAACACTTTAAATTAGCCTAGATCATATATGCAACAGATAACTCATCGCTATGTTAAAATCTGCAGCACTTTGAAGAGAAAAACCGTCAGGATTGCCACCCGTCCACCGTAAACGAACACGAGATGGCAGTACAGTTGCTAATGCAATTCAAATGGGAATTATGACGTGACTCCTTATATAACAACTAGATGGCAGCGTAGTAAACTTGACAAAAGTTGTCAACGTCAAAGCCTATAAGGCCGACCTATCTGTTGCATACATGATCTGGACATGTGCTCAGTAAGGCACAAGGACACCGCTATGATAACTCAGTGCTTTCACAATATAGTAAACATTTTTGATAGAGATACAAAAAATTTTCACTTTCTCTCGTGAATCGAACACCAGAATCTCTCTGGTTACGTCCAAGAAATTAATTTGTTTTTAACTATAGTAACATATTTTGAAGACTTACATCTATAGGTTCAATGTACTATCAGGGACTGGAATGCTCTACCTGCAGACTTATTAAAGGCTTTACCAATAAACAAAAATGTATTCAAAAATAGGCTTAAGGACTTTACTAATATACTGTAGTATATTATACTCACTATTTTGTTGGAGTAAGCAGAGAAACATAGTGAATCTCCAGTGATTTATATTGCGTGTGCAATGTGTTGTAGTGAAAGTGCAGTGAGCCTCAAGCAAATTCTGAGAAATTTAATAACCATGTTGGGTCCGATAAGTTGTATGAGTTTAATTAAATCATCATCAGATATTTCGTAACCCCCTAAAATTATGAACAAGTTATTACATTGTGAACAATCAGTGAAAACCATTGTTTTTTCACCGATTGTTCACAATGTAATTGCTTGTTCATAATTTTTAGGGGTTTACGAAAGATCTGATGATGGTTTAATTAAACCGAAAACGTTTATCGATATGCTAATAAAACATTGTGATTTTGTATTATAATTAGATAAGTTTTGACGGCCTATTATAAATAAACTTTGATTCTGAGAGAAAGATTTACAGTGAAAGAGTGTGGGTTATAGTGAACGTGCAAAAATAACTTGCAATAAGGTCTAGGCTAGCGATTATGAGGTTTATATAGTAATTACGATTCTATGGAATAATGATATAATTGGTGTTTTATTTGAAGTGTTTTATCATTGAAGAAGTATGTTGTGTCAGTGAAGTGTGTTTGTATCAGTGAAGTGTGTTTGTATCAGTGAAGTTTTATAGTTTATAGTGGTAATGCAAATTATTTGAACAGTGAAATGTTTTTGAAGTGTTAGTGGAATCAGGTTAGTGTCAGTGAAATGTGTCTGTAGTTCCAGTGCAGTGAATGTGTAGAGGGCGAAATGAGTGTAGTGTTGAAAGGTACTTGTGCATGTATAAACATATAGGCCTACTCGTGGGTTTAAGTTCGTACTTAGGGTTAAGGTACAAATTAGATTTACTTTAAATGTTATTTTAAGTGATAGTGCTTCATTTAATTTAGGATTATCCTTATTAATAGTATTATATTATTATTATTATTATTATTATTATTATTATTATTATTATTATTATTATTATTATTATTATTAATAGTAGTAGTAGTAGTTATAGTAATGGTGGTGGTGGTGGTTGTTGCTGATGCTGCAGAAAATTATATTATTAATTGTAAATTTTATAATTAATTTTCATTATAGAGTGTAATTAGTTAGGGTACTATTGCCACCGGGTATTTACCGATTTGCAGAGTGAATAAATATATACACGTACACATACATAAAATATAAGAGTAGTAAAAGCATGTTTCCCTTTATCAAGTTGCATAATTCGCGTATTTCGTATAAAACATTAGAACTATTTCTGTGTAACTCAACAAACGACATTAAAATAATATTTCTAATGAAATTAATACATTATTATACGTATTTTAGATAATTGTACTAGAGTGTTTAAATAAGACCTGGCCATTGCTAATAGAAAGAAAGAAATTACTTATTGCTTAATACTTGCCACGGTTGTTAACACGAATCTCCCACTGTGGCATGAAATGAAAGATATTGCCGTCATAGGAATCCGGTGAACTCAAGGGATATTTTCAAATATCCACAATTATTGGAGTTGCATGTAGATATAGAAGATGTGATAGTGTTTCCTAGGAAAACATTCACAACTCGTCCCTTGTTGCCCTCGCAGTGTGAATTCGAGCATTGTCATGGAGTTAAATCACTCTTCTTGTCAAAAATCCCCAACGTTTATTCTTCATGTTTTGTCTAAGATGCCCGAGTGTGTCTGCATAGCCCTGGGCATCGATCATTTGTCCGCGCTCCAGAAATTCCACTGCAAAATAATACACCTTCCTGTTCACTTTTGGGTGGTTTCATCTTGTATTTAGATCATTTAGATCTAAAATATTCTATCTGATATTAATAACATACAGACAATTATCATTGGTGATTGCTGTGTATGGTCAAGTTTATCAGGGACTGTATATGTAAAGATGATTTATATGTATATGTCTTGATGTTTGTAGAAGTGTGTTGGTGGTTTAAAGTTCTAAATGATCAATAGCAACCACTATTTGCATCAATGTCAGATAACATTCAGATCACAAGCGAACGTATACTATACAATTGGAATTCTACATGTATAATTACAACCAATCGACATCATAAGATCCACCAGTCACAACATCAATATTGTATATAGTACCTTAAGACATTTCATTCCTCCAACAATGTGAATTTTAATTAATTCTTTTTAAGCTAATATATTCATTTTATTCATTTTTTATTCATAATTTATTTTAACATTACTGATAATTCGTATAATTCTAATTGATTAATTTATATTTATACTGTAACATGAGTTATATGTAAACACAATCAATTCCAATTTCAATTTTAAAAGTTTGCATCATATTGAAATTAATTATCTTCCAATTTATTTACAGTTTTATACATAAAGCTCATAAAGATCCAGCACCATGTATAATATATTGCTCATTTGTTATTTGCTTAATTTGATCAAGGTTCAGATTACATATTTTATTATATCTGATGATACCCAATAAGGCGAAAACGTTAATATATTCCAGATTAATATAGCAAATAAACATTTGCAAATAGATGTGTCTTATGATTGAAATTTATATATACTTATTTATTGTATTACTAGGTATATCTGAAAATATAAAATTAATTGTAAATCACAGGAACGTAGTTAGTATGTATTTTACCACCTCTGAATCGTCTTGTCAGTACGTGCCGCATGTTGAAATTCCCGTCTGAAGTCACCCCGAACTCTCACTACACTCCGTGTAGTCCACATGTGTGGAGTAACGGTTAGCGCGTCTAACCGCGAAACCAGGTGGCCCGGGTTCGATTCCCGGTTGGGGCAAGTTACCGAGGTTTTTCCTTAACCCAATATGAGCAAATGCTGGGTAACTTTCGGTGTTGGACTCCGGACTCATTTCACTGGCATTATCACCTTCATCTCATTCAGACGCTAAATAACCTAAGCTGTTGATAAAGCGTCGTAAAATAACCTACTAAAATAAAATAAATAAACACTCCGTGTGCTATAGCATTTCAATACACAGCAACTACGTTCCTGTGGGTTAGCCATAACTCTCTAAATGCTGCAAAATTACCATTGAGATGAAACGACAAAATTAACACCATTTAACACAATTTGTTTTTATTCAACCATGCCACAATAACAAACAGAATAGCGGGAACAGCGTTCTCTTTTTCTTATGGTACCATTATTGTATTGTTTTCCGCCAACAAATACAGTTACACATCCCTGAGCCGTTCTTTCTAATGACACCGGTATGTTTTTCATAATACGCATGGTTACAAAATTATAGCAGTTTATATTCATGGAATGTTTCTGTGGACACACTATATGTTAAAAATTATACCTCTTGAAGAAATTACTCAATTATTTTTAAAATTTCGTGGAATACTACCACTGGTTAGCATAATTCTGTTGTAAAATTTGGTTAAATTTGGCCCAATAGAAAAACGTTTCTAAATTTTCGAGAATGGCCCCTTAAGTCTGTATAATCCATATAAAATAGGAATTCATATATTCTGAGAATATCCGTTGTTATTTTTGTAAGAAAATCGTTTATAAAAATGATATAAATATTCCTATTGGCTATTTAATGATGCTGTACCAACAGCGCGGTTATATAACGTAGAAGGAATTGGTGTCGGAAAAATAAGTTATTCGAATTCACCATGGGTTTTGCATTACGGTTAGAAAATCTAACACGCAAACATGTACTTAGACGAAGCGGATTTCGAAACGTCATCAGAACAAATTGGTGCAAGAGTGACGTTCGTTAATCTTTAAATCTCACCGCCATGCTGGTGCCATACTATACATAAATATTTAAAGATATATGTGATTTATAATAAGATTTTAATTGTGTTATTTTCTGTTATAATCATCAAGAATTTTATAAAATCTATTGAACGGGAAACTGAGAAACAAGTTGCTTCTGTCTCTACTTGATCACATATCACATAGAAGTGTCGGAATAGTGACCACTAATCCTTTAACACTAGAACGACCGACGTGACATTTTTGTCCCATTCTAAAATATAAACACGTCTTCCTCTTCTAATTATTTTCGAGGGAAGTTGGGGGTTTCTGACTTTCAATATTTATTGATGTAGTACATTTTGAAAGCAAAAGTTGTCCCTCTCGAACACATAGTCTCTGAAAAAAATGTTAGAACTACCTATAACGATCCACATAGAAATTAAGCGCTATTGGTCGTTATACATTATTAACGGTCGTCAGTTTTGTCGATTACTCGTAGAAAGAACATGATTAGTGAGTCGTATATAAAGAATATGACCGTAGTATAGTACAGCATGGAGCTGTGTTGAGAGACAAGGGGGGGGGGACGAAGGGGTCATTTTGGTACATTACGAGCGTCTTGTAACACTCGGTTTAGAGTAAAACCAAGCGTTTACAATGAGCAGTATTGCCAACTTGGAGGAAAACAGGTTTCCAGTCGAGGTTTGACGGAATAAAAATGTTAGGAGGATTTTCAAAGGAAAGATAAATTTTAGAGGGTTTTTTGGGGTGTTCTTCTAAACTACGTCATTAGGATTTTTTAAAATTAATTTGTAGTGAAGTGAAACTACTGTCCTATGTAATTGAACAATGAATATCATGATCACGAATCCTCTCTTCGGCCGGTATCGCATCTTGCAAACATGTTTTCTCACTTGCTATCTTTATTACTCGTATTATATTATTATGACGCTCTTTCCCGCCCGTCATCGCGTTGCACAATTGTTCTTCTTGTCTTGCTTAAGTCATAGCCTACACAACAGTAGTGTCTCCAGTAAAATGTAGTTAAACAATTTCCCAATATAAATTTATGCTTTTGATACAACTGACTTTCATTTCCTTTATATTCTACATAGGCTATATGTTTTCTTAATTAGATTTCTTTTTATACTAAATGTTACACGCAACAAATCCCAGTCACGTAAGCTATGAATAACATTAGTTTGAAACTAATTGTCTGCTTGCTCAAGTAAAAGTCGGCACTTGCAACATGCAACAGAATGTTGTTTCAATGCATCAGGAGCCAACCAGTTCGTACTGCAAGGACGAATTATGAGAAATCCAAAGAGTATTC
The DNA here is from genome assembly GCF_040183065.1 of Periplaneta americana. NCBI lineage: Eukaryota > Metazoa > Arthropoda > Insecta > Blattodea > Blattidae > Periplaneta > Periplaneta americana. Next base: position 91,648,895 of record NC_091132.1, read on the forward strand.
TATCTATTGTATGTCAGTTTGCATTAGAGTCCTGTGTAACCGGTTACGAAAGATAAAACAGACAGATTGCTACTGAACGCCTGGTGCTATAGACAGTATGCGAAGCTCTTGCGTCTCGCGGAATAGTCCAATGTTCGGTTTAACGAATGTCCGAGTCTCACTCGGTTGGACGGCTCTGGATCATGAACGACAGATAATATTAAGCCATCCAGGAGTTCCAAGAATCGTTGTAAGGACGCGATTATCATCGTGTACCTTTCAAATGATATTTCCTCGTCTCTCCTCATTGATTAAAGCACGCATCATAAAACTACAATCATTAAAATTGAGAGTGCTTTTTTTTAATAACTTGTATTTTGAGTTTAAAGTATGAACATTATAATAGTAAGCGTGTAGGCCTACATATTATCTCGTCTGTTTTGTAAATAATTGTAATTTATTTTATTCTTGTATTTGTTTACACGTCAGATTTCATCTACGCATTACTCTTATTTCCTTTGTTGTTACCGGTGTCAATTACTTGATTTATATATTAGTTATGAAGATAAATGTACCAAAGTGTCCAGTCAATTATAACCCTATTTCAAGCTAACTTACTTACTTATGGCTTTTAAGGAACCTGCGGGTTTATTGCTGCTTTCACATAAGCCCGCCATTGGTCCCTATGTTGTGCAAGATTAATCCAGTCTCTATCATCATATCCCACTTCCCTCAAATACATTTTATTATTATCCTTCCATATACGTCTCGGCCTTCTCAAAGGTCTTTTTCCATCCGGTCTCCCAACTAACACTCTATATGCCTTTCTGGATTCGTACGTACATACTACATGCCCTGCCCATCTCAAACGTCTGAATTTAATATTCCTAATTATGTCAGGTGAAGAATACAATGTGTGCATCTACGTTGTGTAACTATCTCCATTCTCCTGTAACTTCATCCCTCTTAGCCCTAAATATTTTCCTAAGAATTTCAAGCAAACCCTTTTCTTTTAAATTAGGAAAAGTAAATTATCTTCAATTACTCCATTTGTGTAGTTACAAAATATCATCACAGTTCCTGTATGGTGAAATGCGCTTGGTATTCTCTCCTCTATATCTGTGGTTCTGTCTAGCCAGGCGCAACCGCTTCAAGGCCGGATATTCGAACGAATGTCCAACCTCGCCGGTTGATCTGCACCCGGTCGAATATAAACCGGTTGTAAGCGCTGTTCTGCAGCACTCTGGTGTGTATGAAGTGTGAATATTTTTTCTATTCAATTGTGTATGTATAGTCACATTATTTTGCTAATTTTTATGTTGCGTTTCATCAGTACAAATTAAAAAATTTAGGAGGTTTCTCTGAATTTTAGGTGGATGTTAAATATAATATAGGGAGATTTCTTGTTCCTTGGTTGGCAGCGCTGACAATGAGCTTCAGCAGAAGACATCGCGGCCAAAGAAGCAAATTGACCGTCGGCACAGAGGCTCCTGACTGGACTAAGTGGAAAATAGTCTCTGCTAATGTTGTAACAGCTTGAAGGCGCAGACAGCAGAATGTTTTTCGGGACAGCACTGGTCTTTCTTCTTAAGCAAAAAGGCGTGTGACGTATTATCACTGTACTTGTCTCAAGTGCTTAGAAGACCTCGATGCATTTCTGGATATTCTGTATGTAAACAGTGCCACTGAATCTAAAGATATAGAAATGAATCTTCGTGGTCAGAAAAATTGGGTATCCCGAACTGCATTCGGTTCAAAGAAGTCATGAGGTTTTTGAGATTTGATTTGAGATCAACTCGTTGGAACGATCTAAAGAAGATTTATACTGTAGGTACCTGCAAGAACTGTACTCGCAAATATACCTGTGTGAAAAATGAATGAAATCTATAGAAAAGTACACTAAAACATGTGTTTCAGAAACCTCCACAGTGGTTCAGTGCTAGAGTGCTGGGATTATAAGATAGGGGGGCCCGGGTTGAAATTCTACTCTACTGTGAATTATAACTTGTGTTGGGCAAGCCCGTAATCCAGACAAGACAGGTGTTTTCTCCGGGTACTTAGTGAGCTTACCACCTGTGGTGTAGGCCTACACTCGAGTGCATTGATGATCGGACGGTATAAACAAATGTTACCTATCACACCTCTTTCCCAATGTGCACTGGCATTCAAAGATAACTGATCTCTATTAATTGATAATGATCGATAAATTGTTCATGTAAGTGTGGCCTCTTTAATTATTACTTCTATGAATAGATGGCGAAGTTAACAATCAGTATCGCCAACAGTACATAATTATACCCGTATTATAGAATTCAAAATTTTATCACTGTCTAATGATTGTAAAAAGCACTATTTTAGCGAGAAACCGCTTATACTGTCAAATGTGAGAATTATTTATACTTAATCCACATCACCATTTTCCCCAATACTTTTTTCCCATCTGAATAATAGGGTCACCTATTGAGAACTAGCGGAACTATTTTAAAATTTGTCAATTTGTTATGTCTTTGGTTTTCAGGTGGTTAGAAAGTTCGCTTACATGATCAGCAAGTTATAGGTCAGATATCTTTGAACGCAATTGTACAGGTGGCAGTTGCATTCTGTAGGTGTCATGTGCATTGATGGTCAAAAGGTTTAAACAAATTCGCTTTCCTCCCCGAGCACAAGAACTACCAGTGGGATGTTTGGCACCGAACTTCATTTTCAGTGTGTTAAAGAGGGAAGTCAGTGTTAGAATTACTGGCTAAATGTTACCGAATATTAAATACATTTTTTATTAATTTGCCCTACAGAATAATATCTGTAATATTGACAATTAATATTGAGGATAAAAATTCGCTCCGGCGCCGGGGATCGAACCCGGGTCCTTGGTTCTACGTACCAAGCGCTCTGACCACTGAGCTACGCCGAATTCAATCCACAGATATTTTTTTTATTAATTTGTCCTACAGAATAATATCTGTAATATTGACAATTAAAATTTGGGGAGAAAAATTCGCTCTTTAATATTCTCATAGCTAGCAGTGCATATTTCTGTACAGATTACTATGCACTTAACTGCGGAATCCCGGCCAAATAAGTCACTCAGCTGAGTGCGCCCCTTGTATAATGGCAGTTGATTTGAACATAAAACGTCAACATATATGCCTAACTTGGAGTCAGGCCAAAAGGGAAACATTGAAGGAGGAGGGTTCGGTCCGGTGCTGTGGATTGAATTCGGCGTAGCTCAGTAGTCAGAGCGCTTGGTACGTAGAACCAAGGACCCGGGTTCGATCCCCTGCGCCGAAGCGAATTTTTCTCCTCAAATATTAAATGGAACCGGATAATGAACAATGAATATTTTATATGGAGTAACAAAAAATACAACAGAAATTATACAATCGTATTTCAGTGTCGATTGTAAAATAAAAGATTATATTTGAATTTAGTACTAATTATAAGTGACTCTTAAAATAGACGCATTTCTGCCACTCGTACATTGTGGAAGGGGTGAGGTAGATAGCATTTTTATACCGTCCGACCATTAATATACATTCCAATGTACTCTGGGTAGTTTCCTATGAACTATGTAGTGTACGCTTCTGGGTACTAGCGACATCTATGAGCTGTTCATGGACTCGGAGCAAATAACGACAAGTTAAGGAACCTGCCAATGGTCAAAAAAAAATTGTGTGCCAAAATGCTGTACGAAATGAGTAACATATCTTTTGTTTATTTTTATGGACACGGTGACAGCAGATATGCTGTATTTACCGTGAGGAGCTTCATTTATCATTAGGAGCCAGAAATAATAGATCTTGGTTTTCTGGATATGTGTGTGTGAATTTGTGTATGTACATACGTAGTGGCTGTCATTAACACAGTCGACGGCTGACTAGATGCGTGATTCAATTAGTGACTGAGAATTAATTACCTAACAGACTTAGTAACTGTGAAATTGGCTATATTCCTTTGCACAGAGGAGAGGCGAATACTGTAGCATTGAAATCTCAAGTAGGCGTATTGTAACTTACTGCTTCTGTATTCAGAATGAGTTTTGAAGTTTGAACGATTGCGTTTTTACAGACATGGCGATCAATTTTTGTGATATCATCTGTCGATGACGGCAGAGTCTCAATAGTGTGTTCTAATACCCATTCCCGAAAGCCTACCACGCCTTCTCAGACTGTCGTCATCTGTGGGCCAGTCACATTACTGTACTTCTTACTGCAGCGAATACTAAATTGTCATTTTCATCACGTATAACTATTATCTTCCTGTCATGTTATAGTCTTGATCTACATGAAATTTTCTATTCATCTTCTTTCAGCGTCCCAATGACAAAGAATCAGAAGAGAATTAACAACATTTCTGTATATGTATACTGTATATACGTTCTACTCAACTGATAAATCTTTAGCTTGTAGGTACATTGAAATCCTAAATATTGTATATTTTTGTGTAAATCTTGACTTATTCCACATCTGGTATCTGCAATAATAAATTAATGTAAGATCTATGGAAAACAATAAATGAAATGAAATACTATTCCAATATATTATTATTATTATTATTATTATTATTATTATTATTATTATTATTATTATTATTATTATTGAAATGACAATGATATGAGGGAGGGAAAAAGGAAAACCCTGAAAAAAAAAACATAATTTAAGGAATATCGAGTTTTTTCCACCACAAATACGAATCCTCAAACGCCTGGATACCAAGCGAATCGTCTGAGTCCCTAACTATATATATATATATATATATATATATATATATATATATATATAATATATATATGATTTTGACTATCTTATTGTATTGTATGACACTATGACTGATTGATTATACTTAATGACACTATGACTGAGTTGTTGTACTGAATGACACTATGACTGACTGATTGTACTGAATGACACTATGCCTGACTAATTTAACTGCATTATACAGTACTACGAATGACTGATTGTACTGAAAGACACTATGACTGAATATTGTACTGAATGACACTATGACTGAATATTGTACTGTACTGTATGAGTTAGTTTCATAGATTAACATTAATATTAAAAATGCATATCGTACCTATATAAAGAGCATATCCAAACAATAATATTTTCTTCTCTTTGGCTCCCCAGTGTTTGTGGTTAAAAGATACAGCTCGGCAATTCATTTCAGGGGCAATTTTTGTGAAGTCAACTATCCGAAGACAGGTTTGAACCTCATAAATGATATCAATAATGTATCCCTTATGATACAACTAAGCCAGGAGATAATGAGATAGAGTTTTTTTACCCCTTCATTTCATACGTCGCTGACTAGTAACATAATTACTTCACTATTCAGACTTAAAATGTATACAATTATTCTTCCTCTGACATCTGTCGTCAAGTGGGATGTACTGCTAATTATTTTCTGTCACGAAATATTAAAGATTATTTTTTTAATATACTGTAGATTCATATAAAATTGCACCGTAGAAAAATATTCGTTTATACAGAGTCACATTTGTTGCATTTTCTGGAAATGAACATGTCAGGTTTTTGAAAGATTTTTCATCAGATGTGCATATCAGCAAGACCTCAATTAGAGGTAAATATAAAGTATATTATTGTATACTCACTACTGGTAATTGTAGTTTTTCACAGAAGTTTCTCCAGCCAATAATTCCAATCATTCATCAGCAGACTATTCCTCACGTGAGTCAAATCTATTCCTGCTTGTGATTTCCCAAGATTGATTGTACACATTAAATTCGTTGTCTATTCATGTTTTATAATTATGTTTTTATTATGTTGAACGTAGTTTCAATCCATAATCCTAACATACTTGTTTAACATAGGATTATAGTAAATGGAAATTCAATAATAAATACATTGCAGGACACCTGTAACCTGGGAGAGCACTGTACCAGCCCTTCGCCCAAGTCAAATACACACTTACTGCTCAATGATGCATGTAGACGGCAGCCAAAATGTACATTTTTGATCTACTGTATGTTGATAGGTAAATGAAACCCACGTTTAGGCAACTGAGCAGGAGTCTTTGTTACCTATATTGTCGAGAGAGATACACGTTAATTTGTTGGTACGAGATTGTCATGAAACAAATATCCGTTTCCTTTTCCGATCGTCGTTGGTGTAAATTTTACCAGGAAAATCACGTTTAATTCCACATTGGAATACCGTGCAAGTTCAGTAATGTTTGGGTATTCAAAGAGAAAAGCGCCGTGAAAACAATCAGCACTGACGCTACTTCCTGATGAACTAAATAAAGTTGAGTAGAGCAGTCTATCCGTTTAATTACACACGTTCGCCACCCACGCTACAAGCCGCCGTCCCTGTGGCAATTTAACAGCTACAGCGCGACGATCTTTTGATTACGGATTTAAAGCTGATGTCACTACTAACACACCGACGCTTCGCTTTTGACTTTAAGTTGGAGTAGGCTACAGGCTGTGCAAAACTGAGAGTTGCGACAATAATAATGAACAGGGAGTGAAACTTGTTGCCCGATGAGAGAGAGGTACTGTTCTCCAACCAGGAGATCAACCGTGAAAGGAATGTGCTTACTATTGCGTCATCTATTGGAGCGAAGTAGATAGATAATATTATCGTTATAACGTCAGTTTAAAAACCATGCGCTCTCCTGGATAGGCTATGTTATTTCCTGTATGGAGGGATTAAAAGACCAGGAGATTAACAGTGATCTAATTTTGTAACTAGGGTAGTATAAATATGTGTATCAATGTTATTGTTTGTGCTGTGAGAGCTAGCCAATAGAGATACGAGTACCCACGTGTGTGCCCTTATGACATCTTATGACATCAACATTCATTCACAGCATTACCCCCCTTCGTCTCATTCCGCAGAGACTTTCTCGTGGTTGGAGTACAGTAAGTAATTTCAGGTTAACTGTGTTCTAGAGTCCCTCTACAGTGCACAATAGAAGGCGGCGTGGGTCGTGCTCCGTTTAACTACTGTGTCTTAATTGGAATTCCCTACCGAGCACTGTCAGGGACTGTCAGACATCAAACCAATTTTAGAATAGGCTAACGAAATATTTTTCTAGCAATTCTTGTTAACAATAATAGCTGTTTCAGGTTTCTCAATGTTTAATGGTTATATATATATATATATATATATATATATATATATATATATATATATATATATATCACAGATGAATATCTAAATTATTTTATTATTATTATTATTATTATTATTATTATTATTATTATAACTACTTTCATTATTTACTTTCATGTTGTTTTATGGTCTAGATTATAATGTAATAACTATGTAAGCAATTGTATTCAATTAGAATTAGAGTCTGGCTGGGCGGAAAAGAAGGCCTACTGGCCTTAGCTCTGCCAGATTAAATAAATAAATAATAATTATTATTATTACATTATTATTATTAGTTGTTCGCTATTTACTTGTCTTGTGTTGCAATCGACGAGTATCTTTTGTAATCGGTTATTTTACGACGCTTTATCAACTGCGACGAGTAACTTACATCATGGACTAGAGACCATAGAATTCCGTATTAATTTCGAAAAAAAAATCGTGATAAAATATTTAAATTATGATTTATATAAGGACGCTCGCAACTGCAGAGGTTATATCAGCGTCGCCGGTGTGTCGGAATTTTGTCCCGCAGGAGTTCTTTTACATGCCAGTAAATCTACTGACATGAGCGTGTCGCATTTAAACACCTAAATGCTATCGACCTGGGTCGGGATCGAATCCGCAATCTCGAGCACAGAAGGCCAGCGCCATACCGACTAAACTACCCAGGCCAATTCGTGATAAAAATATTATATGTATATTTATCGCTAATTATTTTAATATAATCGCCATAATTCCTTATAAATTGGAAAGTGCACACTTCTGGAGTAACGGTTAGCGCGTCTGGCCGCGAAACCAGGTTGCCCGGGTACGAATCCCGGTCGGGACAAGTCACCTGGATGAGATTTTTTTCCGGGGTTTTCCCTCAACCCAATTTGAGCAAATGCTGTGTAACTTTCGGTGCTGGACCCCGGACTCATTTCACTGGCATTATCACTTTCATCTCATTCGGACGTTAAATAACCTAAGATGTTGATACAGTGTCGTAAAATAGGCTGCTTAAAAGAAATAAATTTGGAAATAGATTTTTACGTGTAAAATAACTTTATATTACACATTAGGCGTCAAAATAATGATGAAAAAGATTTCATACATCAGTTTATTCAACAGATATACGAGAAACTAGACACATTTCAACACAGCAGGTGTGAATTCAGGCTAATTCAGCATGAGAACTCGTAATGCCTCCATCACGTCAACTTTAACACTGAAAGTGTTGGATGATTGTTGCAAAACTATTTCTTTCAAAGTAAGAAATGCTACACTGCAGTCAGTACTTTCTATATCCTGAAGTAACTCATTGTTTTAACCCTTTCTGTGAGTGTATTTACGTTATTAACATTTTTATCTGTACAGTATTTGCCGGGTTGGATAAGTCATTTAAATTTACGAACAATAAATATGAATCATGTAACTCGTATTTTGAAATTTCCTGAATCAATAGTTTATTGACATGCTTAAGTAATTTTTATATTTTCAGTCATTAAATCCAAACTGAAATGGTTAATTAATTTACCTACTGGCTCTCCTAGATTATTAGAAATTACTGTATTCATTCTACGCTTCATGTCATTTTGCGGAAATCTGTGGTCTCTGCCTATCCCTCTTCACCGCTGACCATGACTATAGAGATTTCCACTTTAAGAAAATAGCATTGAACATATGGAGGCTGTTTCATCAACTATTTATAAGTATTTTTTTCTTGAGAACTGGGAATTAATTAGTTTCATTTAATTCATAGAACATAATTTCATTGAGAACTAGATCGATTTCGTGTGTTAAAATTGTGTTATACCTCTAAAATTACCATATATTCAATTTACGAATAACGAGGTAACAACTAAATTGATGGAATAGTCTTCCGCTCTCTTGCCGATCTCCGCTGAAAAACTTATCAGACAAGTAGGGGTAGTACACTTAAGGCTAAGATTTCACACTGTTAAAACACGCTTATTTGAAGAAGTACACAAAATTTAACTTACAGGAATACAACAAAGGCATTAGGTATGTATCTTAGGTTCTTGTTTGATTATGATGTGAAATTAAGAACGGAAAAAGTGTGCTGTACATAATCCTAAATTTGTATTATAAGCGCTTCTTAACATTTAATAACGGTAAACGTCTGCTGCAAATAATCTTAAGTTTGTATTATAAGCACTTTTTAACCCAATAAAATAACATTTATTGTTGTTGTTATTATTATTATTATTATTATTATTATTATACAGAGTATTGTAATTAAAAATATAAAATTTGCACTGTACAAATATGTCTAAAAGTTAATACAAAAATTGCATGAATGTGCTTTGTGTCATAAGATTTACAGTGTATATTATGGAGTTATATGAACTAATATACATTGTATTACACATACAAATATTTGCATAAGGAATACTTAATAAATTTTTGAGGAGAAAGAGTTCGTCCAAAGGGCTGGACTCGGAAAGAGTAACTAAAACGCTCATTGCATTTCCGCGTTGAATAGCAATACTTAAGCGTTGACGCAAATAAGTAGTGCAACGACGATCACCAGTAATGGAGATCAAAATTTGGCCGATTTGAGATACCAAAACTTTAGCGTCATGACTCCAAGGACCGAAAGTCTCCACACCAAAGGGACAAAGATATAATTGTCTAAAAGATGAGCATTTTTATTGACTTTTTTATTCACGGTTAATTCAGCAGCAGATGCTGCGCGTCTGGAGGTATTCGGCAAGTGAGATGGAGCTAGAGTGTCAACGCAAGTGAAGTCCCAAATTAAAATTTTCCTCTAGACCATGAAATTAAGGTGAGACCATCGGGTCGTTTACCATCCGCGCGACTAATACCTGGTGGTTCCAAAAGAGACGGGATGCCATAAAAAGTCGGAGATCTTTTAATGATATCATTGATGTATGTCTGGGAATGCGACCCTTGCTTCTCGCACAGCTGAATGATGGCCGTAAATATCAGCAATTCCTCCATATTATTATTATTATTATTATTATTATTATTATTATTATTATTATTATTATTATTATTATTATTATTGTTATTTGTAATTGCAGTAACTTTAAGGTCTCTAAAACTGTATTTTAATGCCTACCTTCGATCATTATGGAGCTTTGTTCAGGTGTCTAAAAGTTGGTTAATGGCCTAAATATCCGAAGTCTAGTTGTAATGTATATAAAATATAATGTATGTTTCTGGAGGGATCATTATGGCATTAATAGGTTTGTTTTATCATTTTAACGGACTCAACGCACCTATCTTGTGCGATAAACTTGTTAGAACGCTGTACGTATTAGGAAGAGAGAGAGATAGAGATATTATACCTCACTCTTTCTACTACCGGAGGCATCTTGCGGCAATAGTGTACTAGCCAAGACCCGTAAGAACAATACTTTTTTCTTAAGGTGGAATACTCTATACTCACGAGCAAGTAAACAAACCCGTACCTATAGTCAAGGAACAGCAAACCTGTTCCATCGGGCAACAAGTTTCGCTCCCTGATAATGACCTACTTTTCTCCCAAATTATATCAGGGCTTGAAATTGAAAAATGATTTGGAACGTTCTATTATTTTCTTGGACACAGCGGTGCTTGTGATAACAACGATGGAATTAATGACCAGTGAGATGACGGTGAACATTTCTATGCTTATTATACAGGGTCTTCATAAATTATCCGTATAGTTTCAAAAATGAAATTAAAAAATAACGAAACAGCATATCGCGGACAGGCTTTTTTTTTTTTTTTTTGCATTTGAAAGTGCAGCCCTCCAAATTTTAAGGGGAATTTTTGTTTTGTTTTAGGTGTGCCTATTAATTGAGTACTATCTCGAAATAAGACTTTAAGGTACATTGTTTCCATATTCAGATATATCCTTATTCTCTTAACCCATTCAGAAACTTCCTTCCGCCAGAATTAAAACAGACTCTAGTGCAAACCCTCGTACTACCACTGTTTGACTATTGCGACGTAATACTTACAAACTTGACAACTGAACTTTCGAACAAGCTGCAGCGTGTGCACAATATGTGTGTCAGATTCATCAGCAATGCTCACAAATTTGACCATATTACACCCTCGTTCAAATCTTTATCCTGGCTGCAACTTAATAATCGTAGAACACTTCATTCGCTGTCTCTTCTGTTTCGAGTTCTCCACACTTCTACTCCAAATTATCTTCGTTCCCAGTTTAACTACTTATCCTCCAATCACAATCTAAACACCAGGTCACAGGAGAGCCATATCCTAGCAATTCCAGCCCATAGAACATCCCACTATTCATCCTCTTTTACTGTCTCAGTCCGCCGTGAATGGAATTCTCTACATCAGAAGATTAGGGGCTGCCAGACAACAACCACTTTCAAGACAAGGCTAAACGATTTCTTATGGGTGCAGTCAAATTGAAGTTATAATTGTGATCGAGTTTAATAATTTAATTTAATTTAATTTAGGTATGACTATCATTACTATTATTAGCCTATTATTATTATTATTATTATTATTATTATTATTATTATTATTATTATTATTATTATTATTACATAGGAGTAATTATTTTATTGGTGTTGTGAAGATGAAAAGAATTGGCATTGTATTATATTAATTATGTATTATATTGTCTTGTATTGTAGTATTTTATTGCTTTGAATTGTATTGTATTGTATTAATTATGTTATATTCACAGCATTGTAGTAATTTTCTATCATACTGGTTGAGTGGAAGAGAAGGCCGAATGGCCTTAACTCTCCCAGTTAAAATAAACCATTATTATTATTATTATTATTATTATTATTATTATTATTATTATTATTATTATTATTATTATTATTATTATTATTATTATTATTTCAGGGGAATATTGAAATGATGATTGCAAATTAACTGAAATGATTACTCCACAAGATGATATGAAGTGTATATGGTTATATGGTTTATTGAGACGAAATAAGACATCCAACTGCAACGAAATTTTAGGACCATGTATGGAAAGAATCCACTCTGACAATCCCTGTCCGGTACGCGAAGTTAATGGAAACCGACAATGTTCTGCATTGGAAGATCTGGCAGAGCAAACACGGGCGCATGCATGATGCGTCGGCAGCATCCTTCCGATGTAATATGAGGAAAAAGGGCGTTGCACGTGCAACACGTGCTGCACATATGAAAGTCCACAAAATTTAATAAAACTTGGAGAGTTGCTCATTCATATACAAAAATCCTCACCGAAATACCTTGACTAGTTATTTTTTATTGACTGTTGAAGTTGCACAAATAATTTCTGGACACACTGTAATATATACTGTTCATATACTGTATTTTATCTGTCCACGCTCCATGTGAACGGCTGTGCTGTGCACGGCCACTTCCGCTCTGCTTCCGCAAGCATGGAAGGATAAAATTCATGCATAGGGTGGAAGTGAAATAATTCTACACATTGAAAGGAACGATTCATTCGTTCGTACTGTTCTGCCAAGGGAAGGTATTAACTGCAAACCCTGCATTCTCCAGTCTTTCCTATTTTCTGCCTTCCTCTTAGTCTCCGCATATGATCCATATATCTTAAAGGAACTATAGGGTAAACTTAAATGAATAGTAAACCTATAATATATTACGTTTTGCGATTAAATGCACGGTTAATTAGTAAATGGAGTTGGAAGTTTCAGCAGTCTGGTAATAACGCCCCCCCCCCCTCTTTCTTCTGGAAGATTGATACAGCGTCGTTAAATAACCAACTAAAAAAAAGAGATGTAAGAGATCAATGAACTCAGATCTGCCTGCCTTGGTGAACTACCTCCCATCTCTCTTTCTAGCTACAATGTTGCAAGTTGGTTGCATCGGTAAATGGCTTCAAATTAGTGGCTTTTAAAATTAAATGTATACGAAAACCGTCCACGCTATTGAAATACGCCGAATCTATAAATGATTCTTTATTAGATTTTCTATCGATATAGACAAAAGTCAGGATCCTATTAGGAATAGTTACCAATTAAGGGGTTATTAAACATCTGAAAAAAAAACACACATTTTTTTTCCTGAGAAAACTATGGACCGGCGGTCATCAGAATACTGCATTCTCGGGCTAGCGTTTCTTACTCGCAGGTCTCTTACAGCAACAGCGTGCATTCGTGACTGCTGGCGGGTATGCTTACTCCTGCACGAGGATGCATGTCGCCATGCATTGCTTACCCTTAACCCATTTTAGCGAGTATTTACGACCAGTGCTATAGATTTTCCACCAATATGGTATTACTCTTTTTTGTTATATACAACACAAGCTATTCGCTATGAAAATCTTCAGGGTTATATCACTTTAACCCTGTATAATTATTTTTAAATGTTGGAGTATTTATATACACAACAATTAAGCTTGCAAAGCCTGAATTATTATTATCAGACACTTTTAAAATTTTTGCTTCATTCAATTACACTTGTCCTTAATAACATAACAAACGCAGGCATTTGGACTAAACATGACATACTTCGCGAAAAATGCCCGATGCCATATGGCATCGCTAGGCTCTTATGTTAGCATTACTTACCTTCATGTGGTTTTTGTTAGAAATTGAAAGTAATACAAGACAGTATATAATAATTGAAGAAGAACTTAACAAAACATGATATGAATAAAATGTTCATTTTTAAATGAACTAAAGGAAACACTCAATACATATTCCAACATCACACTTCTTGTATTGGAACCTAGTCTGTCTTTTGCAATGTTCATATTCACAACAGTGTCTCTTCTTATCCTTGGTTGAGTCGACAAGTTGATCCAGTCTATTATAGTGGCTGATGTTTTTTAACACTTGAGTTTGTTCCTGTGCGGAGCCATTGGTGATCTGCCAAATCTTTTTGAGTTCTGTACCAGACTAGGCATGTCTGAAAAAAAAATCGCTCTAGCTGCCTTAGCTCTCAATCTGAATTACTCGTAACATTGCCCTAGTCGTTCCTTACAAGAGTCGATGAAAATGTGCTCCTTGTAATATTCCACGGATAGTAGGGCAGCCCTCATAATTGGGAAAATAAACGTTTTATTTTGAATAGGCATACCAGCTATCTAGTTTCAATATTTGAAAAAGTAAACAATTTATCAAAGTAAAACTTGAATGGGAATTTTCTCACATTGTCAGGCAGGTTGTCTAACATTTGTGCCAATAGGTCTGCTGCTTTACCAAAATCATTTTCATAAATATCATTCCCCTGCGGCATTTTTCCTTGATGCATATCCTAGTTTACTAGGTAACCATTTTATGTATTTAGGCACAAACTTCGTAACCAAATCGGAGTGGCTTTCCTCTGTTACATTATTTGTAACTATGGCACCATAATAGGGTACCGGTACTATCATAAGCAATAATTTGCATAATTTTCCTCAGTTCTGAAATTCTCTGAAAACTTGAGTTACAGGATATCCATTACGTATTTCAGTTTCCACATTTTTCCTTCAGACTGTTTACAACCATTTAATTTCTCATGTATTAGAGAAATCCCAGTATCTGCATTTCTCAGGTAAAATAATATGTCCACTCAGGAATAGTACTATAGGCCTACCAATTCATACTCCCATTTTTCATATGTTGAGGATTTTTTTTATTTTGGAAAGTGCGTAACGATGAGTACGATTTACAAGAGATTCAATAATTTTGTCATCAAGAAACATTTTGCAAACTTAAATTGCTTATTCCGAAATTCTAAGAAATCTAGTATGTATATCGTTGTTTATTTCTTCTTTTGGCAAAAACAATTTCACCACTTGGTCTTATCTGCTTGCCACGTACAATCAAGTAAACCACCTTCATCCTCAACAGTAAAATGCATACAACTTTAATAATAATAATAATAATAATAATAATAATAATAATAATAATAATAATAATAATAATAATAATAATAATAATACGAATTTATTTATTGTATAAGTTATTATTACTAGCGAAAGGGAATTATTTCCGCCCTACTCTTATGACTGGAACACGTTTCACAAAGTCTTTGAAATGAATACTCAGACCGCACTTTAAATAATAAGAAATTCTACTCCCTGCCTAGCAGTGACCTATGACATCTGATCACTAGGTCAAAATGGGGTGATCAAGTGTTACGGAGTCCGCGTCCTTTGAATTTTATTAACGCCTCGCTATTGTTCAGAACCTCAACGATACGCATTGAAGAATCAAAGATTTCAAAAACATGCCGCAGGAGTATTATAAATTATTACGAGAGCTTATTCGAATTATTCAATACAATAAACCACTGCCGACAGTGCCGGTGCCATTATTTTTAACAATACAATTGAAACGTTATTAAAAATGTATTCAAATATCATATTTAATTAATACCAATGCGGCGTTGAGTTTGCACGCCATCCCGTTTCCGCCCTTTTCCTTTTCTTCCTTCTTCTTTGGACGCCGCCGCCTCCTTTCCGTCCTTTTTCTTTTCTTCCTTCTTCATTTATTTTAATTTTTATACGGTAGTCTGATGCAGTGTTGCCAACCGTACGAACTGGATCATACATTTGCGATAAATTAGTATCATGTACGATCGTACAATCCAACCCGCGGATAGTACACAAAATGTACGATCCTGTCGACAAAGAGTGTAAAACATGTCAAAACGAGAGAATTTTAAACATTTATTACAATTTACATTTGAAATCTATATAATTTCGTTGCTTACGCAAAATGTTTAGAAAACTACAGTACCTATTACGATGTGAAATGTCTCATTCGATTCGTATTACCTCAAGAAATTTCATATTAGAGGAGAAAAATTCGCTCCGGCGCCGGGGATCGAACCCGGGTCCTTGAATCTACGTACCAAGCGCTCTCTAACATTGAGCTACGCCGAAGTCGCTTCGACGCCGGGGATCGAACCCGGCTCCTTGGTTCTATGTGCGAAGCGCTCTAACCATTGAGCTGCGCAGAAGTTCAATCCACAGCACCGGATCGAATCCCTCTCCTCCAATTTTTTTCCCTTTTTGGCCTGACTCCAAGTTCGACATGCATGTTGACATTTATATTAAGTCAACTGACATTATACAAGGAGCGCACTCAATTGAGTGACTTGGTGGCCAGGATTGCACAGTAATGTGTACTTTTGGACGAAGAAACTACGTAAAGATTAATTTTTGGTTCCACATAATATATTTGTCATGGTAACAATTGATATTTGCAAAAATACTAAAAACTTGACACATTTGTTTATACATTTTATAATTTAACCAAATATAAATAAGAAATGTGTATACAGAAGGTTTATGTTTTGTTCATAAGGCTTCAGTTTTCTTCTTTAATCATGAAGTATGCGTATCAGGAAGGCTTTGATTTCGTCTGTTCAATGCCATTTTATGTGACGCGAGATTTCAAATATAATCATCGTTATTGCGGTTAAGTCCCATTGTTGTTTGTTAGTGCAGTGGTCTTCTTACTGGACCTGTACGTGAAGGGCTAGGTTTCAACTGCTGGTGTGTGAAGTTTTTTTTAATTGTCAAATTTATTTTATATAATCTTATTTAGTAAGACATTTTGTAGTACATTAGTTTGATTTATTGCTGTATTTAATGATATTAGGTTTTTGAAGTCGTAGCTGTAATAGATGGCTTCATTAAAGGATTAGAGGTCCTGAATAGTGCCAGTAATGGGAGGCTTTGTATAGACCTATAGAAAAGATTGTGGTTCAAATAATGAACGTATGATATTTATCACGATGTTCAACTGTTGTTCACAACCAAATTTGCAATATGGGGTGAAAAGAGTTTGTCAGTTTCATATAAATAACTAGGTACAACTTTTATTTGAAACTTTTTTATTGGAGGGTACTTTTACAACTCAATTAAGTTTATATAAAGCAGAGGGATAAAGAAGGCCAAGATGGTGATATAGCATATGCAAAATACAGTCTTTGCAATGAAATATTATTGTAATATAAGTCTCATTCAGGGAATCGTCCAGTTAAGTTAGCCCTAGAAGACGTAGCAACCATATCAGAAAACGAAAATTTTTTATTTTAAGAGAAGAAGTTGAAATAGCGCTTAGGGAAATGAAGAATTGGAAAACAACAAAAGTTGATGGAATCCCCATTGAGTTAGTGAAATGCTTGGGTGAAGACAAGAAGGAAATTCTATCATTATGCAACGAAATATATGAGAAAGTAGAATGGTCCGAAGATTTTACGGAGACGGTGTTGCTGCCAATACCGAAGAAATATGTCAACAATATAAGGAGTTCTGGACTATCAGCCTGATATTGCACTCGGCGAACATTCTCCTGCGAATATTGAATCGACGTTTATATTCTACGATGGAAGGACAGTTGGAAGAAGAGCAGTTTGGCTTCAGAAAAGGAAAAGGTAGAAGGGATGCAATTGGACTACTACGAACAGTCAGCGAAAGATACCTAGAGAAGAACAAAGAAGTGTATATAATATTTGCGGGCTTAGAAAAGTCGTTTGACAAGTGGATTGGATCAAACTGATGGACATCCTAAAGAAAATAAGTGTGGACTAGAAAGACAGGAGGCTGTTCTGTAACCTTTATAGGAAACAACGAGCCAAAGTTAGGATAGGAAAATAAATGTTTGAAGGAAGTGAAATAGGGAGAGGAGTACGACAAGGATGCCCTTGATGTAGATAGTGATAGTGGTCCTAGTAGCTCCTACTCCCAGAAAATCTTCATCCGGTGTACTTAAATATAAAGGAGAGAAACGAAATTATAGAAAATTATGGTGAACAATTTCTGAATTTTGTTTTGTTCCGATGAAACAAACTGTAAAAGAACTAGATGTAGGTTCTGGCTCTTCTCTCCCTGGTTTTTCTGAGGATCCTCCGGAGGTAAAGAGAAAACAAAAATCATCTTATGGACACATATTTAATTTTCAACAATTATTACCCTATAAGAATTAAAAAAAATGTGGAGGGCGTTTAGGTAAAATAAATAAAATAGGCCTATTTCGTATGTAGTTACGATCCACCAATCAAAAGTAAGATAATTTGGAACCAATTGTGCAATCCAATGAAGCCTCAGTGTTGGCTGGTCTCAAGTGCAGATTCTTCGTATAATTTCATTTTATGGACGTCTCGCTTACCTTTAGATTTTTATTTAACCCTACAATGCATATGTGCATTTATCATGCATTATTGCATACATGGGGTGCTACAGAACTCCATCTGAATTTTTTAAATTATATACTGAACAAAGCTATGATATATTATTTAGTTTCACATAATGTATGAACAAATTATTCTCTGCACAATTAGAGTTTCAACTCAGCGAGTTACAAACAAATTGATACAAACATTTAGCTAATGTTCAGCACACATAGGCCTAATTTGTTTTGCATTTCGTTTTGTACCTTCAACTGTTCTTGTTGTTGTTGTTGTTGTTGTTGTTGTTCTTCTTCTTCTTCTTCTTCTTCTTCTTCTTCTTCTTCTTTCTCCGGTATGCATGCCACTTTCCCAATAATATTGTAGTTCTCAATTCTTGTGGAGATTCTTGCACAGAACACGCTGTTCTATGTGTGGTCTTGCGAGCTGATAACCAAGTGCTTGCAGATACTTTGTCCTTACAATTTTGTAGACTCTGCTTGCTGTTTGGAATAAAATCATGCAATTAATTCCAGCCTGGTCAAATATTCCAAAGAAATACCTTAACGGCCATCTTCTAGTCTTCCTACAGACAGAATATTACTAACCGTTCGAATGTATCGACTCCACCATTCGTTTTATTATAAATATAAATCACTTCGGTTTTTTGTTTCCTCACTGACATTCTTGGTGTAGTGCATTGTAGAAAAGAGGAGGACACTTTTACCTTCCTTGGGGAAGGATGACACTAGCATTTTCTTGTCATCGAAAGCAAACTGATATGTGTCAACTTCCTCTTTACGGGATGGCAGAAACTAAGGCGTGATTTCTCGCTTATTTTTTTCTCAATTTCCCAACCATTGTGAGATTATACCGACCTAGGATCATGTCAACAGTGGAATCTATGTGAAACAATTATCCATTTTCAAGTTTCTTCCGGATTCATGGATGCTGACTTAATCACGAACATATTTAATCGGCAATGGTTCTTTTCTTTCATTTCCATTTTCTTTACTAATGTAAGGAATGGAATTTATCATATATTATGTTTAGAATCACAGATATTGGCGATATTTTTACCATATTTATTAGGTTTGGAAGCAATGTATATCCTAACTGGGCAATTACGTCCAAACCGTAAAAGCTGTTAGTCAATTTTACAGTATTTGCGAGGTATGTGAGTGTCTATGCAGTAAATGCAAGTAAATCGCAGGCTATCGTAATAGAACATCAAAGATCGAAGTGTGACAAACAAAATTTGCCACTGATAATTGTAAATAATACTACTATTCCATACAGCTCGACTGTGAAGAACCTTGGCATTTATATAGATTGTCACCTGGAATGGAATGAACAAGTGAATCATACTTCCAAAAAAATATTTTCTATTATTCACTCATTAAAGCGACTGAAGCACTTTCTTCCTGATAAATTAAAATTAATCCCTGTACAAACACTCGTGATGCCACACTTCGACTACTGCGATATTATATTAAGTAACCTAAATGCAAATTTGAGCAGCAGGCTACAACGTGTGCATAATGCGTGCGTCCGTTATATTTGTAATATTCGTAAGTATGATCATGTTTCCCCGTCTTTCCAAACTCTCTCTTAGCTAAGGCTAAGCGATCGACGAGCCCTGCATTCTCTTGTTCTCTTATTTCAAATTCAGCGCACCGCTACCACAATCTATTTGGCTTCTCGTTTTAAAAATTTATCCGCATATCATCAGCTAAGTACAAGATCTCATCGCAACAATTTACTCATTATACGCTACCACAAGACATCTTTTTATTCGTCCACACCTGTGGAGTAACGGTCAGCGCGTCTGGCCGGGAAACCAGGTGGCCCGGGTTCGATTCCTGGTCGGGGAAATGTTACCTGGTTGAGGTTTTTCCGGGGTTTTCTGTCAACCCAATATGAGCAAATGCTGGGTAACTTTCGGTGCTGGACCCCGGACTCGTTTCACCGGCATTATCACCTTCATATCATTCAGACGCTAAATAACCAAAGACGTTGATAAAAGCGTCGTAAAATAACCTACTAATACTAATAATAATATATTCTTTATATTCTTCATCTTATACAGTTTCAGTTGCTAGAAATTGGAACTCGCTACCGAGTGATGTAAGGGTTGTTGGACAATAACTTCATTCAGGTCAAAATTACATAAATTCTTACTTAACAAATTAATTGCTGACTAATATTTATTACATATTATAATGAAACTAACATATGTCCATTCCTATTATTATCATTAATTTCTCTAAATAGATTTACAAAACCTCTAATGGCAATTACATTAATATTCTCATTATAGAAATATGTTTTAGATTTATATATATATATATTTTTCTCCCTGTAACATAGTTCTAGTAAGCTTATATTAAATTAATTTTGATCATTTTACTAGCTATCTCAAACCTCAAATTAATTATAATTGATTGAATTGAATTAGCTCATAAATTAAGTTACTACTTTACCTTATAGGTTTATCTAAATTTAAATAAATATGTAATCTACCAGTCGTTAAATTAACTGAAGAATATTGCTAATATTGCTGGAGAACCTTTTAAGTGTAGTGTAAATATTCGTAATTTAAATATGTATTGTATTGATTAAGGCTGGTTGAGTGGAAGAGAAGGCCTTATGTCCTTAAGTCTGCCAGCGAAAATGAAACATTATTATTATTATTATTATTATTATTATTATTATTATTATTATTATTATTATTATTATTATTAAGTTCTTGATTAAACGTTCTGAGAGTTGTCACATAGGTGCAAATTTGTCTCCTTTGTTTGTTATGATCTTATCATCAAAACGAAGACAGTTCATAAGAAACCTAAATCGACATTCTGATAAATGGGGCGACCAAGTGTTTCAGACCACATTTCATCAGCACTCACATGCGAATCCTAACGGGAGCCAGCCATGTACAGCAGATCGATAAGAGCATAAATCTCGCGTTCATTGTCTCCTATATACCTGGCTTCACGAGTATTATTACTTCTCTATCCCTTCATTCATAATTTGTGAAATGAACAATATTTTTTATCATATCTGAATTTAGAAGTAGGCCTGCAGCCCAAAAGTCACGCTCAGATGTTGCATTATTTGCTGAGTTTTTACCGCGTGGAAGGCGAATAATTTTTCGTGCTTGTCTACGACGGCCTTGCATTCGCATGTTGCAAGTCCATAGGTGACAATTTTTTTCCGTTATTATATTTCCATGAGTATTATATTCATTATCGCTTTCTTCCGAAGTACTTTCTTCATTCTTATCAGATTGTATTACCACTGTTCCATCAAGTTCACTATTTTGTTGATCACTAACACTATCATCATCTAGTTAGTCAAAAATATTCCGTACAGATTCTCCAAAATTATTACTAAGAACATTAAGAGTTGACTTGCTACTGGCCGTCCTTTTATTCCATAATCATTCCTCAAAATCATCACCAAGAGGATTAAGACTTGACATGGTTTTCTGTGAAGAGAGGGTTACAAAATAATACACAGTTCTTAGATGGTGAGAGCTAACAACTAACTACTAATAACATCTAAAACCAAAGCCTAGAGAGATAATCACGACTCCCACAACAATGTTTTGCACTCAACTGAAAATACACACTAGTGTTGTGCAATGTTCGAACATGAGAGGAGATATCAAATTATTACAAACTTCGCCTTACTCCATAGGCATCACAACAGTAAGTGGAAGCGAAGCATGTAAACTAAAATAATCGAATTCGGTAAAGCCTTGGTTTTTCTGAACCGACGCATGCGAGTTGCGAGGCCCGCCTCACACAAATCCGGTCTATACAAGAGATAGTGAGTGGTTTCTACTACTGGGTTCAAAAAGTTCCCGGAATTTTACTACCATTTTTCGTATTAATATATAACAAGGGATATTATACATTTGTTTTGTTGGTAACATTCATGACGTCATTTCCTTAAAGTTTGTCGATAATGGCGATTGTTGGTTTTGAGTTGTAGGCAATTGTTTATCATAGTGTTTTGTTTGTTCGTCGCATTTTGTAATGATGTCCACAGAGCAACGTACAAACATCAAGTTCTGTGTTTTGTTACACAAAACTCCTGCAGAGACATTAAGATTGTTGGAAGAAGCATATGGCGAAGCAGCAATGAAAAAAACTTAAGTGTATGCCTGGCATAAACGCTTTTCTGGTGGCCGCGATAGCATCAAAGATGACGTACGCAGCGGCCGACCAACAACTGCAACAAATGAAGCAATCGCTCAGTGTGTGCGTAATGTTGTGAGGGACGACCGACGTAAAACCATAAAAGAGATAGCAGAAGAGGTCGGAATATCAGTCGGAAGTGTACACAATGTTCTTCACAAGCATCTCAACATGCATTACGTGTCTCAGAAGTTAGTTCCGAAAATGTTGTCGGCAGAACAGAAAGAAACAAGAATGACTCTTGCTGGGGACATGATCAGTATGGTCGATGAAGATGGTGACTTCTTAAACAAAATTATTGCTGGTGATGAAACTTGGTGCTACTTGTACGACCCAGTCCCTAAACGACAGTCATCTGAGTGGAAATCGAAAACATCTCCTCGGAAGCAAAAATTTCCTAGGGACACTTCCAAAGGCAAAGTTATGTTGGAAGTTTTCTTCGACTCTCAGGGTCTCATCCACCATGAGTTCATTCCAGAAGGTCGTACTGTAACGAAAGAATTGTACGTAGAAATCCTCCGTCGCCTCCGGGACGCAGTGAGAAGGAAACGTCCAGAAAAGTGGGTAGAAAACAACTGGTTCCTTATGCATGACAATGCACCTGCTCATCGCGCAATTATTGTAAAGAATTTTCTTGCCAGGCACAACATAACTGCTTTGGATCACCCACCATACTCTCCTGATCTCTCACCACCTGATTACTTTCTGTTTCCCCGTCTGAAAAGTCATCTGAAAGGACGGAGATTCAATGCTGAAGAGGTTATCGCAAACGCGACGAGAGCACTAAGACGGGTTTCACAAAATGGCTTCCAGGCCTGCTTTCAGGAACTCTACACGCGTTGGCAGAAGTGTGTTGTTGCGGAAGGCAACTATTTTGAAGGGAATGCTGTAGAATAGTGTTTAAGGTACGTTGTTTGTATGATACTAGCAAATTTCGGGAACTTTTTGAACCTAGTATGTATAACTGCGGGGTACGCAGACCTCGCATCTCGCAGTTATAGAAACCACTCACTATCTCTCGTGTAGTTCGGATTTGTGCGAGGCGGGCCTCACACCTCGCACGTCGCATGCCTCAGTTCAGAAAAACGAAGCTTTTGTACACATGGCCGCAACGCATGCTTGCCAACAATTAATTAATAACAAATAAAATCACATGGCCGCAGCACCCCTGTAAGTATTCTAGGGTTAATGTCCTGCTGCGAGGCTAATGGTTTTGCTTGGCTCTTGGTCTGTCTTTTTTTTTTTTCTTTTCTTTTTGCTATGATTGGTTGCTTTTGAATATATATCCGTTGCTGTTTCTAGTAGTTTCTTTCGGGGTTTGGGTGGCGTGGACTGAGTCATGTAAAGTTAGACTGTAGTGTTAGGAGAGAAGACGGGAGCATTAGACGCGGTTTCCTGCTGCTTCCGCGAAAATATGAGACGGCTTATAGCATGGAGATAGCGGCGAGAAAAGTGTTTTGTGCGTCGTGGGACTATCGCTGAATGACTTTGGAACCCATTTTAAGGTTTTTTTTTAGTATCGGTGGGCCAAGTGCATTCTCCTGTGAGGACACAGAAGTGGATGGTTTAGTCAATTTTCCTCTAAGTTTCCTCTTTGAATTTAATATATTACAGGGCTATAGCGCCATTTATTTGTTTTTATGGTTATATATATATATATATATATATATATATATATATATATATATATATATATATAGGTTAAGGCTGCGTAAAGTTTAGGGCAGTGATGTCAACGAGAGAGCAAGCGTGCCTCATCGGCCGTATGCGCTGTTCAGAGCACGTACGGCACGCAGATACAAGTCACTGATGAACTCAAAAGTTGTACAGTACACATTGAGGAAAAAGTTCGATCAGTAAGTTTTAGGCTGACTGGACTCCTGACTTCTTACGAGTGAAAGAGGCGAAAATGTTCTTTGTCTGATATATGGAAAACATTTAGTTACGAAGAGGAGCAATGTGAAACGCCTGAAATTATTAATTGATGTACATAATGATGTATTGAAATTTTGTTGTTTTATTGACTTTAAATAGTAATAAATATATGTTTAGATGTAGTGTAGAGGTTCTTCCTCGCTGCACTGCATTTACGTTTACAGAATAAAGTACAAAAGTATGGATGCTAATAGCGTAGACTCGTTATGAAATCTGTCTAAAAAATTGTGAAGATATGTCGTCCATAGATTTTGAATTTGACAATGGTCCTTACCATTGTGATGTCCTTTGGTTAAGCCGAGGAAAAGTTCTCAGCAGGTTCTTTGAATTGCGTGAACAGTTGGAAGTTCGTTTTGCCTGGTAATAGATCCAGGGTACGAATATTTGCGGCACAAATTATTTCTATATTTTCCAGTAAGCACGTATGTGAGCAATTTTCCTCACTTATGATCCTCACAAAACCAAGACTAATACCAGGACTATTAGAAGATAATAAGCGTGCTATGCTACGTCATGCTGCAGGAAACATAATTTCGCTGGACATAAGAAGATTGCTGTCGGCAAAAACAAAACAAGACACTTCTGTATTATACGAGAACTCAGGAATAATTTAAATTTGGTTTCTAGAAATGTGCTGTTCATATAATAAGTACATTATTAAGTGTGTAACAGTTACATAGCAATTAATTAGGCAGTCCTCATTATCTAAAATCTCTAAGATAAAAAATATAATATGTTTATTATGTGTTGTAACCCTATTATTTCTTTTTTCCGAATGTACAATGTAACTTCTTTCACTTTTGTATTGGTAAGTATAAAACAGGAAACAGTGTTTTTATAATAGTTGGATTATTACATAATTATATAAAAATTAATTATATTCTAGGTATTATCTTAAACTACATAAGTTAAGGAGAAGCTATGTTTATTATTTATTATAGCCTACCATTTTATAATTCATTACATTTATTAGAGAGTTATACACTAAAAAACATGTTCTGATTTCTTGTTGTCTTGTATGAATGTAACACGTTGCCCATTATTTAAAAATAGTTTAATTCATATTGCATTGAGAGGCCAAAAGAGTACACTTTGCTCACCCATTCTTATTCTCTGCTGCTGCCTGTACAATAGATTAATTGCAACCAGTGAGCACTCTTGATCTTGACATCGCTGGTTTAGGGAGAGTTCTGTTTGTTATTAATATTACTTGGATTTTCAAAGGCAGAAATTGTTTTATAATTATTTTTATCCTCCTTCTGGTCGCTAAGAGACTTACTTACCTGTACAAATATGTATATACAGGGTGTTTAAAAAATACGGGGCATAATTTCAGGTATGTATTTCCCACATATAGACAATCAAAATAGTTCATTACAACATGTGTCCGGAAATGCTTTATTTCCGAGTTATGGCCTTCACAACATTGAAATTCACTGGAACGTTTTTCTTTCCGCAGGTCGTTGCCCTCAAAGGAGACATTAAGAGGGCACTCTGACAGTTCATTCCGAGGCGAAGGTTACATTCAGTGTTGTGTAGGCGATAGACTGTGCGACATGTATTTAAATCAAGAGCTGGCAGAGATACACTTCATGTACGGACGGCAATGCTGCGCTGGCTCGTCGTTTGTACCAGGAGAGGTACCCACAGCAACAATGTCCAAATCGGAAGACATTTGTACGTCTCCATTACCGTCTGTGCGAGTATGGAAAATTTAACTCTTCTGGTTTGGGAAGGGGACGACCAAGATCTACAATTCCAGAAGTACAGGAGGAGATTCTGGAGGCTGTGAACATGACTCCTTCTATCAGCACACGAAGGGTAGCGTTGCAAGTCAATGTTCCTCATACGACTGTCTGGAGACTGATGAAAGAGTATCAATTGTATCCTCATCATTTGCAACGTGTACAGGCCCTGTCACCAGCAGATTACCCTGCACGAGTTAGGTTCTGTCAGTGGTTCTTGCAGCAGTGTGGTGTAAATCCCAACTTTCCTGCCTTAGTATTATTTACAGATGAAGCACAGTTCACACGAGATGGCATAACACATTTCCACAATCAGCATGTATGGGCGTATGAAAACCCACGTGCAACTGTTCCATCTCATCACCAGGTGCGGTTCTCCCTCAACATGTGGGCCGGTATTATTGGTGATCGATTAGTTGGACCCCATGTACTTGTAAACAGACTTACGGGGCAGGCGTACACAAACTTCCTGTAAAACACCGTACCTCATGTTTTAGAAGACACTCCACTGATCAATCGTCAACACATTCACTTCTTGCATGATGGCGCTCCTGCATACTTCAGTCGTACGGCTCGCCGGTACTTGGATTGAAGGTTTCCTGATCGATGGATAGGTAGAGGTGGCCCAATTGCTTGGCCTCTACGCTCACCTGATCTGAACCCTCTCGATTTCTACTTGTGGGGCCATTTAAAATCATTGGTTTATTCGTCTCCGGTGCCTGATTTGGAATCCCTTCGGAATCGAATTGTGGCATGTTCTGAGGACGTACGCAATACTCCTGGAGTTTGGGATCGTGTTCGCAGGTCAATGAGACATCGATGTGAGGTCTGTATTCAAGCAGGAGGTGGACATTTTGAACATCTTCTGTAATGACAACGACCTGCGGAAAGAAAAACGTTCCAATGAATTTCAATGTTGTGAAGGCCATAACTTCGGAAATGAAGCATTTCCGGACACATGTTGTAATGAACTATTTTGATTGTCTACATGTGGGAAATACATACCTGAAATTATGTCCCGTATTTTTCAAACACCCTGTATAATAGTACATTGCTTATTTATTATCAGAATTTATTGTTTTATCATTCATTTACAGTCTTACTAAAGTGGTATTTGATATCAAGGTTTATCAGTGAGTGCTTATTGTTAGTATACTGTTAAATTCCAAGGCATTCCGCACGCTCCCATTAAACCATCTTTTTTGTTATCCTGTCACACCCGGGGCTTAGGTTGGGAACAACACACCTCACCAAATTACAACGAACCGGAAAAGAGCGTAGTCATTTCTTACGAGACGGAACGGAAAGGTTCCTGAAATTCACGAACCGGTCGATCTGTTCCGCTCCCTTCCATTTCGAGCTCTGAATCATGTGAAATGCATTATACACAACAAAACTGTAGAGTAATGATGTCAAAGCAAGCGCATTTTTCTGACCTTGACGTCGTGCGCGGGCAGCAAGAGCTAAGTATGGAAAGAGGAAGGGTTGTGTATATGAATAAGCAACCTATTGGATTAAGAAAAGAGTGCTGCACAAACTTCAAACGGAACGTGAAATTTTATGTCGTTATTTTTATATGGCTTCTTTCTGTTTAATATTATCTATACTGTCTGTAAAACAAAAGTATTAACACGGATTTCTTAATATTGCACTTGTGTTTTAAATCTTAATAACATAATAGAGAATTAAGAAGGAATATTCACTTAAATTCCATAGTAGTATAATATTATACTGTATTAAGTGGATGAGGCTTATTTGAAGGAGGGAGGCCGAGACGTACATGGGAAGATAATATTAAAATGGATTTGAGGGAGGTGGGATACGATGGTAGAGACTGGATTAATCTTGCTCAGGATAGGGATCAATGGCGGTCTTATGTGAGGGCGGCAATGAACCTCCGGGTTCTTTGCCAATAAGTAGGTAGTAGTATTAAGAGGATGAAACACATCATTCATAAATAAAGTGATATTCCAAAGAAAGAGATTGTGTATCACATGATAAGTTGGAATTTATATTGATGGTATCTTTAGCCTTACAAAAGTAATCAATAAACTAATCAGAATAATATTACTGTTCAAAGCAAAGTTACCTAGGTACTGTATCTGTTTTAAGTGTAACTAATATTACATAACAAAACTCTTATCGCATTATACTTTTAAGGTGATATTTGTGAGCAACTTCCTATCATCAGAATATTAAATTATTTTCTCGAAATCTGCTGAAGCCAGAAAGCTGACAATTTTACAACACATGGGCACGTATCTTTTGCTTATGATGTAACAGTAGTTGCTTTGTTAATCCATTTCCTTACAAACAATTTCCATGCGAATGTTTTCAAAATTTTCAATATACAATCTTCAGTAATACGTAAATAGGCTACGATATATTAGATTTACGAAAACATTCTGTAAGGGTACTAAATAAATAGGCCTATATCTGAAAATTTCACTTTTCTATACGAAAAGTTGAAAAAATATTTATTTTTAATAAAAAAATCAAACTTGTGAAAAATGGGCATTAAAATTAAAATTTACATTCTTATAATGCACTTATACTTCTCAGGCAAATCTAAAAATTAACATGGATACAGTTTTAATAATAAGTTCTCTTCCCTTTATCTATTGAATCAGTGCTGGCCATCCCTGAATATAGCTCGACCAAGCGGCATATACCACCTCTTTCGTCTGTCTCTTTCCTTTTTGCTGTAAAGCGCTCAGGCTCCCCTGGGCTCTAAAGCGCGCGCTTGCTCCTGTGGGCATCAATTGACATGACTGCTGTAGAGTGACACCACGGTTTACGCATAGGAGATCCGCAGAACTCCTCTGCCTCCTCTCAGTCTTTCAATGATATGTTACGTTTAAGTGTAATACGGCTAAGCCGCATCTTCCCTTTGGCACTCGTCGTGTTTCTAGAAGCGTGATTTGCAGTTTGTTTTCTCAGGTCCTCTACTTGAAGTATGAGACATAATCAACAATTATTAGAAGACAGGGATTGCAGTTTTTGAACCCTCTTTCTTCTGCACAGTTCCTCTACAGCTGCCTCCGCCTTTAATGGGCCCTTCAAATCAGAAATCTCTTTTGTTTGTCCTAGTCAGTGAGGTCTGACAACGTTGCACTGGGTCTCGTAGTAAGGAACCGGTGGGAAGGCGATAAATACTTGTACAGAATATTCCAAAAGGGTCGGCATCTTGGGTGCGCACTAAATCAACGCTCTACAGCAGAGGTATTCACGGTGGGCAGGAAACGGGCGTGCATGTGTCGGACAGGCAAGGATTTCAGTGGCGGTCACTCAGTTGCTGATTTCCTAGTGAAAGTGTTCTTAATCTGGGATTCATGGATCCCTTGGAGGTTCTTGGATGAGCTTCAGGGGGTCCGTGAAGTGAAATAAAAATGAACATGTATATTCAATATATTATTTCAACGTGAAAAACAGAAGCATAACTAAAATTGTTTCTCACTTTTCTTACAAATTTCAAGGGAGGGGTCTATAGATTTCACCCGATCTTCGAAGGAGTCCGTGACTCAAGAAAGATTTAGAGCCACTGCCCTAGTAAGATTGACAAGAATATTTTATCATTTTATTTCAATATTATGTATCTTAAAATTAGAGAGTTGTATTTGTAATATGCTTACCTTGTCTAAACAAGAAAATTTTTTGCTTTATGCATTTTATTTTATGTTTTTGACAGCAATATTAAAATAATTTCATTTCATTTTGCCTTTTCAAATTAGATAGCAATATATTTACATTATCTACACAACGAAATGCTGTTATGATTTTGCTTTATGTAGTTCCTTATATGTTTTGTTTTCTGTGTTCTGCAATAAGCAGGGAAATGACGTCTGAAACAATAATTTACTTACCTAAAACAACTTACCTCATTGACGATGGATTGCTTTAAATTTCCTATTATTTGAATACGTTCATCTCCAACAGTATTATATGTTTGAGCATGCCTGGTGTTGTAATCTGGCTCAACGTTATATATATTTTCATTATAACAGTGTGTCCGATACTAAGTATTTGATACTTTCGCCCGTTTGAACAGAAAGAAACCGTTCATTTCATTGGGAACCTTGAACCACTTTAAATGTTGAGCCGGTACTTGTTCTGATCTCTTCGGAAATATTTCTCTTATTGTAGTATAAGATACTTCAATCTCCAGTAATTTAACCCCTATACAGGGTGTCTCTAAATTAGACCGACAAAATTAGGGAACAGCTAGATAACCTTCGTGGAAGCATATCTTGTTAAGAAACCCATGGGCTGCGACGCTTCATTTCAGTACAAGAAGGAATTACAGGTCGGGATAAAGTAGGTAGGTATGTGCAAGCGATTCTGTGTCACATAATTCTCTGTGTTAATCTAAACAAAGAAAAAATACATACAGAAAAACGAAACCAACAACGCATTAAACTGTACTGAACATTACAATAGAATAAGTGCAGTACAAGTACTAAACTACGTAGACGAATAACACGGATAACAAGAGGTCGTACCAGTGGAAGTAAACAAACGTGCTGTAATCGATACCAAATGATAATGGGCTCCGGACGTAAACAAACCGAGTGACAGTAATAATGAACATCCCTCTTGGACTGAAAAGAGTGATTATCCATTCCCGCCTTCTTGCAATGAAACGAAGCGTCGCGCCCATGGGTTCCTTAACAAAATATGCTTCCACGAAGGTTATCTTTCTGCTTCCTAATTTTGTCTGTCTAACTTAGAGACATCCTGTATAATAGTATTACACGTTTAATGGGTACTGCAGTAACTAATACTTTCTTTGTTCTTAAATACTACAGTAAATTTTCCAGTCTTATTAATCAGGTAATCTTTCAGTAGGCCTACTTTGAATTTATTGTAATTGTAGTTGTAATCTCCTGGTAGAGGGGAAGAGAAGGACTGTTGACCTTATTTCCATCAGATTATATATCAATAAATAAAGAGAGAAAAAGGTAAGGAAGTTATAAATAAATAAAAAATGAAAGTAAATAAAAACAAAAACAAAGAAATAAACAAATAAATAAAAAAGAGGTTAAAGAGAAAGGAAAAACAAATAAATAAATAAGAAAGAAAGAAAAATAAATAAATAAATAAATAAATAAATAAATAAATAAATAAATAAATAAATAAATAAATAAATAAATATCTGAGTGATAAATAAGTAACTGAATGAATGAAGTAATAAATAAATACCGGTAACGTATCAGTAGACCTATCAACTGTTACTGCTTGGTTACGCTAGGTTCGAGTGCCGACACTCTCTGTTTACATGTGCAGGAGATTTCGAGCGCACGCACATCCAGTGCCCCGGGCACACAGTGGGCAAAATGCATAGCGTGAGCACGTCTGCTCTACAGAGCACGAGTGGTAGGTCCAATTTCTGTGTTCGCCGGTAAATGGACTAGAGGGGACACTATTTCAATGTGTGCTAAACATGATTCTATGAATGGTTTTAACAAAGGTTACATTTCTCTTTCATTGTAGATGGCACACACAAGGTTATCATGTAGGTACACAGAAGTAATTTCAGAGGTACGGTACCCAGGTATCCGAGACGCAGGGTTAGAAGTGAATTTTAACCTGCCGCCATCGAGGATTCAGCACGATGCGCATAACACCACAGCCTAGTATAGGCTATACAGTCATGAAGCTTAATACTTACTAAATATGCAAATATAGACAGTTGAAATATGCATCCATACATAGTTGCTCACCACCAGGATCGCTACTATCCCTCATCACAGACTCTTTCCCTAGCAGACCATAAAATGTATTGTACTTTCGATATCGTGTTCTTTTGAACTTCCTTCCACTATTGAAATATGAAATACATAAGGCTTATATATTATTTTCATAAAATATATATTATATTCTATAAACTCACCTTCCTGGATCTTTCGGAAGAAGAATAACTCTAACCTATTTTTCTTACAATTTATAGTACTACAAACATCTCCTTATCCCATATTATTATTCAAATTATTGTATTTGAGACATTTACATTTATTACAACCGATAACGAATATTTCACAGTTTACATAGCTTTTCACAAAAATGCGAAATACGGCACAGTCAATGCTTTTTCGATCTAGACCAGGCCATAATGTTTGCTCGGGTTTTCTATTTCAGTGTATGGAGCTCAGTGAAATATTATATTATAACTTTATTGCTTATCATTGCTAAGCTTTATTTAGTGTAATGTGTCCATAAGTACCGTTTACTTCTTGTTGGATAATATGTTGCAGAAATAATTACAAAACTGTGTTATTTTAATGTGAAGAGAATTTTACATGTTAACATAATCTATTCGTGTCAACATTTCAAGTTTAGAATGGAAGCTATATTGAGGTTTAATAAAAAAGAATTTATATTGTGATTTCAATTTAGCACATCTACCTTCCTTAATTTTAGACAAAACATTTACCATACCACTCCTATGAAATTAGTGTACGTACAATTGTGTTACTTCGTCTTCTTAAGTGGTAGATAAATACAATAATTCAGAACTCAATTGTAGAATTAAAATACAGACAAATTGAATGTCCGTGGTGTCATACATGACATTATGCTTAATTATAATGTATGATTGCGAATTTAGGAATATAAGTTAAATATAGTAAACATAACCTATAATTTTCATATGAATGGCAAGGCACTGGAGATCACTAAATTTAGACAGAAAGGGGCAACTGGTACAGTAAACATAACCTATAATTTCAACATATCTAAATATCCGTGCGGTGCAATTGAAAATTATTGAATCGTGTATAAATGAATGTACAAGAATTTCGCAATATTTAATCGAAATAAAGGCAGGTATTACACGTACGAACAACGTAATTTTCACACCATAAATAATATATAATCTTAACTCGCAAGTGAATTATGTCTGAAGTGTCTCATAAGCATTGTTTTAAATTTTATTAATGGAATTACACTACATTTTAGAGAAATATATGTTACTATTTATGCATTCCAACTAATTTATATGGTTGAAACATCGCCCTTCTTGATCGGGTTAAGCGAGTCACATGGTCTGCCTTACGGCCTGTATTAGATCACGATGGCTGTGGCACAGTCTATTGTTCCTAGTACTCACAGCGCTCCAAGCGGCTAACAACTATCGCGAGATTTGCAAAAAAATCATCCTAAGCTTCGTGACTCCATATAGTAGACTGTGATAATACTTTGGGTTAGGATAGTCCAGGATCTCCCTATTTAAGTATTCAGGAAGAGCTCGGGGACACACAACCTGAACATCAAAGCACAAGAGTCAACTAGGCGTATCAAAACTTCATAAACTGTTTGAATAATTATTATTTTGATACTATGAATAATAAATTATTTTAATTGATATAGAAAACGAGTTAACAATCTAAGTCAACGAAATTATTCAAGTCTTCTTACAATAAATCTTGCCGAGTAAATGTACAAAAATACTTCTTTATGATGAAATTTCTGTTTTCTCGTCTGTTATCTAATGTCTCACCATCAACTATTAGGTTATTGTCTATGAAACTGTTAATTGTTATTGAAATGCTTTTGGCTGTAAATTAGGATGCAAAATTGAACTGTAAATAATTAAGTTGGTGGAAGTGGTGTTATTTGTAGATAATAATTCTTATAAGTGCGTAAGAGTAATGTAATTTTCTAGTTAAAAATAGAAAGAAGATGGCTGTACGAAGCAACTAAGATGTTCACAGCACATATTTAGCTTCATAATACTTGCCAATTAAAGAAATGATACTTTTGAATGGTTCATTCTCTATTTGTATTATTGTTTTACCTTCAAACTAAAGAAAAAACGTATTTTACAAACAACTTTAAATTAGTGTAACTCTGAAAATATTGAGAATAGGAACTATATTTATATGACAATTTTTTTATCCTAATGTCTTCAGAAATAAGCTCTATAAAGGACGGCAAATCCTCGTGAATCACCCTGTATATATATATATATATATATATATATATAAAATTTGAATGTAATGCGCATATCTCAAAATGAAATTATTTTAGAAAGCTGAAGTTGTGTCTAGACATTTGGTAAAAGATCTCGGATTATATCTCTGCCTCTGTGCAACGTCACGTTTGCGGTAGGGGGGAGAAGGGAAAGAGATAAGTTCGCAAAGCTTTTAAATGCTCTGTTGCCAACGAGTAAGATTAGCCGTTTGAAATTTACCAGTCACCCACCGGCAGAGATATAATCCAAGATCTGTACCAATGTATGGCCAGCGCCACCGATTTTAAAATGTGGAATTTTTTATATGGTAGGATTAGAAGCGAGTCTAAGCCAGCTTATCGAAGCAGCAGAAGGCAACTGGTGTTTATGTTTATAGTTTCGTCGACTGCGGACGACATAGTACAGTCACTTTAGAATATAAGCAATCTTTGTCAGTATGGTCCCACGTTATAGCACGTGTCTGAAGCTCGGTGTACTCTTTAACGTCTTTCATTGTGTGTCCCCCCCCAAAAAAGAATCTTTATCGTTCACGGTAATATAGAGGATGGTTGCTGAAGAGGAGTAGATTTTACCTTGTGAATTTGCTTCGAAAATTACGTCATAAACCTTGAGATAGGCTTAATTATTTGCGAATAAATGCAGATAACACTCGGTAACAAATTTTGAGCAAATTTTTGTTTCTCCTGGTTTTTTGGTTTCATATCGATAAATCACACACGCTGAGTTCAGAAATATCAGTATTTTTCATTGTAGCATCAATAGTTCTTTGGGAAATTAACTGTATATGTTTAAGTGGTATGCATATTTATTAGGCATACCAGAAAGAATAATGACTCTATAGCATAATATTTATGGTGGACAATACATATTTATGCAATAACAGTCTTGAATTAAGTATGTTAGAAATGCAGATGTGATCGTGCTTTCCTTTTGTGTTGCTGATTACTATCCCTGACCAAACCTCACATATAGTCTCCCATCATGGCTGTATCACGTTTTCCTTGATATCGTAATTCCATAGTTTGCATGTCTTGGTGGAATCGTTTTCCATGTTCTTCAGACATATCGCCTAGATTCTGCATAAAGAAGTCCACATGGGAGTGCAAGTAATGCAGCTTTGTTGACATTCTGCACCTAAGTTATGATATATATGTAGCAAGTTCTCAATCTTCTCTCGGTAATTTGCACTCTTCTTATTGCCTAGGAAGCCGTGCACATCACGAAATGCTTGCCAGGTACTTGATTCGAGTGGTGTCATTTTTGTTCCAACTCTACGGACTCCAGCATCTGTCTAATGTGAGATCTGGGAAACACTCCAGCAGTTACTTTTGCATCAGATAAACGTGGAAACATGGAACGAATATATTGCAATGCATATGGCCATTAGTCCAGACCTTTAACAAACTGCTTCCCCATTCCCAATTTAATGTGGAGAGGATGTAGCAAAATCTTTTTCCTCACAATAAGAGATTTATGTAGGACATTCAGTTATCCTGGAACAAGTTTGCTCCGTAAAGGTCACTTTCATTGGATATAGTATTTTCCTGTTGCTCGATTGTCCCATAAACAGAGGAAGCATAGATACTTGGTGAATCCACCTTGGAGTCCCAGTAAAAAAACCTTTCATCTTGAAATCATCGCAAACATCCCACTTATGGCGCTCGTACGTGATCCTTTCTAGTACCTGTTTAACATTGGTGTAGTCCTCCTTCAATAGAACAGAGTGACCAAGTGGTGAGAAGGGCGTTAATCTGAAATCTAACATGCAAACATACTGATGGGGGCAGATAAAAAAGTTTTTTTCTTCCAACATGTTAATAATGTCAAAAGAAGTGCTTATACAAATTTTGGCCACTCGACCACAATTACGAGGCCGTCCAGAAAGTGATTTTCCCTTGGGCCGTTTATAGAAAAAAGCATAATTGTATGAAAACGGAAATTTAGAAATCTTCTCACTATTCGTGAGCTGACACAAGGGACAAAGAGTACTTAACCATATAAATCTTTACAAGTTCAGTGAACCATTAATTTTGTTGTGACAATGAAACTCCTATAAGTACATAGCTGCAAATGCATTTTGTGATTGGTGGAAATATAGCTAGTTTTAGAGAGGCAAGTGTTACAAAAAAGTAAAGAATGCTAATTAACTTGGTTTCATTTCGAATATAGGTGATGCTTCAGGACAGCAATTGATCCTTTCAATGCAGCTAAGGTTACAATCGGAATAATAGAGCGTATTCCGAATCTCACCGGTGAGCAATCCGATGGCATCACGGTGTTCCGAATTCCACCGATGACGTCATTGACGCTCCACCGGTGTCGCACCGGTGCCATCAACTTGCAGAGGTGGTGGCAGTCTCCATCAGCCGCCATCAGTATATCTGATTGGTTCTTGTATAGGGCGGGAATTAGCAGACGAATGACATCGTGCACTGTTGTGTCACGGCGGTGTGTTCTGCTTTAGTTCTGCTGCATTGTTTGTAATGAGCACAACGTAAAAACAATATGTTAATGGCTTATGAGCGAACATGTCAACGGACCAGTTATTACTACCGGTTCAAGAAATAAGTTGTTTATGATCTCTTTTCTTTGAAGGAGATGGCAGTACGAAAATTTCGCAAAATTTTGCTAGCGTAGCACAGATAACCACTTAGACGGTCGCCATGACAGCATCGATTCTTCCTGCAGTTTTGTTCCTTATTTTCGTTGCAACGTGACGTCATTGTTGCCCACCGGACCGGTGAGATTCGGAATACACTGATAGATATAGGTATTCCAAGCCTCTTAAACACATCTTTCATGAAGAGAGTAGAGGTACCTCCTGCTCCAAACAGAAGTCCGATTACTTCAAGTTCTTCTAGGTGGTACTTTTGGAGGTACAAAAATTATTGCGCTCTTTGTCAACATATCCCCCACTGGAATTGAGACATTTGTCATACCATGGGTTTTTGTGTCGTAAAAGTCAGCCGCCTCAGATCGGAACCAACGTTTGACTGCGTCTGCACCTCTCTTGTCAATTCCATGATATGAGAAACGTCCCACTTCCGATGGAAAATATGTTGAAAAATAGCTCAGCAATTGCTGTGTCTTTTCCAATAAATTTGTCCAATGAAATTGTGTTTTTTTCTGTTAACGGCTCCTGACGAACTTATTTTTTTACGGCCCTCGTAATTGCGGTCGAGTGGCTAAAATTTGTTTAAGCACTTCTTTTCATATTGTTATCATGCTGGAAGAAAAATTTTAACTTTTTTATCTGCCCCCATCAGAACGTTTGCTTGTAAGTGGGAATATTGGACATGAGAAAGTTCTCCATGAGATAAATTGTTCGGTTGTGATTGTATGTGAAGAACAGTTTCTCAACGGGACTGGCTGTTGTTACTTAGTTCTGTTCTCCGTCCAAGACCCAACAAAGACGGAAATGTTCATGCGTGAGGGAAATACTTACCAGCACACGATTCTAGTGGCGTGTTTATCGGTTATTCTCGTTATGTTGGCGTCCCTAGTGATCACTGCTCGCTATTCATCATCTGATCCATGTTTAGTGTATCTGGGCACGATATTAAATTTCTTTCAAGCTAGTCACTAATGATTACATTGCGGTAGGCTATAGGTTGAACGCTTTTCATTAGTGCCCTGATAAATTCATTCCTACCAATTAAAATTATTAAAATGGAAATAGACGTGTACGGAAGTAAAGGGGATCAGATAGTAACAAACATTCTGCAGTATTTCTAACTCAAAATGAACGCAATTAATGCTGTTAAAGAAACTCTAACACTATACGCGATGCTCCGAGATAATGTATTGAATTAGGAAGGAACTTCCAAACGATACTTAACGGATGCCAGATAATAATAAATACAGGGACATCATTTTATTTTTACTAACATTTTTAATATTAACCTGGCTATATCTTTGGATCAACGCCGTTTGCTACCCCCTTCCACAACTGGAGTTCGATGATACTGGCATAATGTACAAACAAATCATTTTACTAGGTATAGGAGGGAAGAAAAGTAGTTCATCCATTTACCTAAACTAGGAAATATCGCGATTTTGAGTTTGATAATTTTCATTAGGTTTTTGTTTAATCAAAATACACTATAGTATTAACAGTGAGTGTTTTTACTCACGAACTGAGCTGTCCATGTGGACGTATTCATTATGCAATGTATATTATACTGTCTACAGCACATTAGCGTACAGTAGTCTATAGAGAATGAAGTTAAATTGAAAAATAATCATAATATGGATATTTAAACACATTTTTGAAAATGGTGGCCGTTCATTTGGATACAGGCTTCAGTTCTAATGTGAATATTATCGCACTATAAATTATGGTACCTAATCCCAATTACCAGTTTCGTCCTTCGTACTAGTAACTCGTGTTAAAATAATTCTGTACCTACTCTATAAAAGAGTACATTACGTACTGTAAATTCAATCTTCACTTCTGCCCGATCCGAAAAGATAAAATTACTCAGACGTACTATCTACTGTCCGTCCAAGTGATTATGTCGTAGAGTCGTAGAAAGGAAGGAAATCACGTAACAGTTAATTACTTAACGAGGTCCTTTTATTTAAGTTATTTTAAACAGTTGTATAATATTACGTAGATGTCCAATTCCTACAGTAATTAATGTTCTCAGAAAAGAGCTAAGATAGCCCAGGCACTAGCTGGCGAATAAAAGCTGGTGGGGGAAACCTGGATACGACGTAGGCAAATGGACGACAGTAGTCTACCTGTGCGAAAATGATTCAATATTGAAAGCTCTTTCGTCACTAGAAAACGCGAACAAATTTTTGGAACGTACTTTTTACCATGACCGTAAGGCTACTATGACTGTGAAGGACGGCTGAACTTCATTAGTAGAAGGGGTGAGAGTGAAGTACATTCAAAAACTCAGGTACAGTAACAATTGAAGTAAAAGTAAAATGATGTTCCTGTAGAAGAAGAAGCCAACAAGTAAAAATATCGGACTAGCCTATAGCAGGCACAACCGGTATATTTTTTTTGTGCTGGGACTCATGGGAGTAATCGTCTTGTATGCATTGAGAATTGTCATGTCGGTTGCACTACCATACTCTATCGTTTGTTACCCGTTGCTTATACGTCTGCTCTCATTTGCGCCGTATTTGCCTCGATATTTTGAATTTTCTCTCCACTCAATTTCACTCGTGAATTTTTCCAATTTATGTTGTCGACTGCTGATTATTTCTCGATTAAGATTATATCCTGGTTTAGTATGAATCATTTAACGCCACTACGAACGTTCTATCTCTTCGCATTCTCGAATTGCTCTGCTTCGTCTTACGCGCGACCCTCCAATCTGTGCCTCACATTTCACCATATGACGTCACCCGCTCCAACTCGAGGTCACGTTGGATACATGTAGACTATTCTCGTTTGTAGATACCTGTTTAATTTTCTGTAATAGGTCTTTTAGTTGGTTATTTAACGACACTGTATCAACTACAAGGTTATTTAGCGTCAATGAGATTGGAGATAGAGAAATGGTATTTGGCGAGATGAGGCCGAGGATTCGCCATAGATTACCTGGCATTCACCTTGCTGTTGGGAAGACCTCGAAAAAACCCAACCAGGTAGTCAGTCCAAGCGGGGATCGAACCCGCGCCCGAGCGCAACTTCAGACCGGCAGGCAAGCGCCTTAATCTCTGTAATATGTCATGTAGTTTAGAAATATGGGAGCAACAAAATTGACCCGAAAATGTGCCGGCCGACTTTATGGGATGGAACCTAGTACTAGGCTGAATTTATCACTATCTTCATTGAGTAGTACTGTATTGATATCGATAAGTAAAATGACGAAATCGGCGAAAAGTGTGTTTTTGTCCCTATAACCTATTCCTTTGAGAATATAATTTTTATATCTTTCTTTGTAGCTAGTTTTATTTGTTTAGGTCTCTTTTTTGTTTCTATTTTTTTTTTCATGAAAATAAACTTACATGAAATATAAAATCATATACCCCTAACTACAAGGA
This sequence comes from Periplaneta americana, assembly GCF_040183065.1. Taxonomy (NCBI): domain Eukaryota; kingdom Metazoa; phylum Arthropoda; class Insecta; order Blattodea; family Blattidae; genus Periplaneta; species Periplaneta americana. Next base: position 91,688,916 of record NC_091132.1, read on the forward strand.
AATATTTATGAATATAATTTTTATTTCGTTTCTTTTGTTTTATTATTTTTTTTGTTTCTAATTACAGCAACCAAACGTAAGATGAATGTCAGGTAATCTATGGTGAATCCTCGGCCTCATCTCATCACATACCACCTCGCTATCACCAATTCCATCGTCGCTAAATAACCTACTAGTTGATACAGCGTTGTTATATAACAAAGTCAAAAATTATATCTCGTATTGCATCTGAGAAGTTCAAATCTATTAACTTTCTGAGTTCTGAGAGTATAGTATAATATAACTAGGGCTGTATTGTCCATTCACTGATGTTTTAGCTAGGGGTGGGGAGCGCTCTTCGCAGCAGTTAATGTTTGTAAACAAAACTCACGGACCAAGGATGTCTATTCTGATACATATACTTTATGCGAACCGTAATTATTATGATATAAGATGTATGTGTAGAAACCCGACATCTAGTAAAATATACCTGCATTTGTGCCCTAACTGTAACCTGCAGAATTTTTTCAGTATTTTTCCTCATTGCAGTGACTTTTTTAAGTCTATAAAATATATTCAACTTTAAAAAGAAAACAACAAAATAAATGTCTCAGCACTCAGTAAATATACAAGATACCGAATCCTTAACACATTAAAATGGAATTGTTCTATACGATTTTGACCCTTTGGACTTAAATATCCCAGAAATAACTTATCTTAGATTGTAATTTTTGATCCCATTATCTTTAAAATATATTTAGAAATAATAAACATTTTTATAAACGGTTTTTACATTGAAATTCTTAGTTCCAACGTATAATTTAGCATACATTTCGGTCAGGTTTACGTTTTGAAAGCATTTAATAATAATTTAATTATTAATAAGTCACTTTAAGTATGGATGGTTAGCAACGATATTACGAAAATATAGACACGTTCTTCATCCGAATAATCGCTAGGTCACAATGAACCGGGAACGGAAACGACAACGAGAACGGAAATATTGTTAAAATATATGCATTTAAATGCGAGCATACACAATTAACTAATGTGAATGCTGATATTTAAGTAAATTTATTTTCACATTTTTTCCGTTCTCGTTCTCGTTGTCGTTTCCGTTCCCGGTTTATTGTGAACCAGCCTTAACTGAGTACCGCGGGACGTAGAGCGCAGACAGTGTTTGTTAATTATTTTTATGCTCGACCATGCCGAAATGTAGTAATTATACACCTGGTAGCAGCCCTTTAATGAACCTCATTAAAGTACACCTATTCATTAAAGTTCAGATGTTCCACCAATCACAAAACATCATTGTAGCAATATGAAAGCGCAAGTATCGACTATTGTCGGATATGCAATCGAAAGACAACTAGCGAAACGTCACGGAGGCTGGAAATCCAATACTGTCGCAGAAAGTTATGTTCTGTTACTAAAATAATTAGCGTTAATTGTAAATAATATTTAAATAAATTCAATTTGTCATCTCATTTTTCAATGTCTAAATCAATTTCAAGATTATATCAAGATTAATGTTTATTTTACTCTCTAGATTATATCAAGGTCAATGACATTTGTTTCTCGGAAAAAATCAATACTTTCGCGTCTGCGCACATCTCACAATTTACGAGATATTGCACAAGGTCAGTTCCGCTCCCCAGTCAGATAAGAATAACATGAATACTTATGAATAATTTCAAGTTAGAAATATGGTCGAGCATAAAAAGTCGTATGAAACTTGCCTATAATGGTAATTAAGACGCTCGTATGAAAATTATGAAGCTCGCTTGAGCTCGTTTCATAAACATACTCGCGTCTTAATTACTACCATTATAGGCTCGTTGCCTAATGTACTAAAATCTCACTGTTGCAGAAAATAGGTGTTGAGAAATGCTGCTGAATTTATTGTATTGTTTAATTTATTTCTACGTAGAAACAAAGTCGTTTATGCAATAAATAAGAAGAACAGTGAAACATATTAAAGCGAAATGCTCTTCCTTTCAATTTAAGGATGTGTTTGTGTTGTTAGTGTCATTTAACACTTCCAGTCTATATTATAAAGTTTAATATAACATTTTAAAGACGATATTCGTTGGTAGCCAGTAGCCAGATTCATGTCCCCGCATTATAACAGCTTACTTTTTGCTTGCAAAATAATTGGTTATTGCCTGACATATGGAAGAGGCACATTCTGCATGGTAACGATGAGAAGCACTGTAGTGGAGAACGCTGCTATTTAGAAAATTGTTTGCGGTACTTTGACACATCTGATAGATGGGACGTCCCCTCAAGCTGATAAGTTTCATTACCTGAGAATGCAACCTGCCCTTATCGTAGTCGATAAACTTGTTTTTACAAACATTATTTTTTTTTACTGCCCACTTGACATTGGAGGACTTGCAGTAGATCTATAACGACAATACAACGTGGTTTGAAATATAGACATTTTAACCTTTCTGTGTCTCAACGCTAACACGCTAGTCTTCAATTCAGACAGCCCGAGTTCGTTTCCGAGGTTTTCCACGAAAGTAAGGCGAATGCCAGGAAATCTATGGCGAACCCTCGGCCTCATCTCGCCATATACCATCTCGCTATCACCAATTCTATAGATTGTAATTAACCCAATAGTTGATGCAGAGTCGTTAAATAACTAAGTAAAAAAATTTTGATGAGATTTTAGCAGCCAAAGCAGACGTTATAAAAGGGTCTCTTCGGGGTTCTTCTGTTTCACTTTCATTCTACCAACACATTCCTTCTTCCTATTACTTCATTTACCATTTGCAATAATTAAAATTAACAGAGGGTTTCAGAAAATCCTGTGATTGCGTGTAAAATCTGTACAGAGATTAGGCTAGTGGAATTAGGATAAATAAATTGTCTACAATTTGCTAACATAATAGGTGTATCTAATAAACGGAATTAAATTAGCTATCAATAACAGTAAATCATAGTAGTAATTATAATCTAGTGGCAGTAGTGGTGGTAGTACTTGTAGTTGTAGTAGCAGTAAGAGTAGTAGTAGTTGCAGTATTAGCAACAGTTATAGTTGTAGTTGCTGTAGCAGCAATAATAGTAGCAGTAGTTTTAGCAATTGTTTGGATGTTGTTTTGTAGTAGTAGTTCTTGTTTTTATTGATCTTGTTCTTGTAGTAGTAGTAGTGGAGGTGGTGGTGGTTGCTGCTGTTGTTGCTGCTGTAGTAGTAGATGTTGTAGTTGTAGTAGTAGTAGTAGTAGTAGTAGTAGTAGTAGTAGTAGTAGTAGTAGTAGTAGTAGTAGTAGTAGTAGTTGTAGTAGTAGTAGTTGTAGTAGTGGTAGTAGTAGTAGTAGTAGTAGTTGTTGTTATAGTAGTAGATGTTGTTTTCTAGTAGTAGTTCTTGTTTTTGTTAATATTGTTTTTGTAGTAGTGGTAGTAGTAGTAGTAGAATACTAGTTGTTGTAGTTGTTCTTGTAGTAGTAATAGTTGTCCTTGTAGTAGTAGATGTTGTTCTTGAAGTAGTAGTTGTTTAGTTTGTTTGTTTTCGTTGTTCTTATTTTTGTAGTAGTAGTAGTAGTAGTAGTGGTGGTGGTGGTGGTGGTGGTGGTGGTGGTGGAGCTACTACCACAGTAGTAGCAGCAATAAATAGCTTAAAATGTAATATTTATTAAGAGGACAAAATAAGCAATTGAATTTGAGCCACAGATACTTAACAATGGCTTAATGTTAAACTAACGTAACTAAGATCCCGATGTCGGATCGAATCCTCTCATATGTACTTCGGTACATCATAATAATATATGATATGCGAATAAGCACTAAGGGTTCTATGCATAGACATTTCGCTAGCCCGCGCTACAAGCGTGCTAAACTAGACTCGGCTATCGACTGATTACTTGTATAGGATTCATATCATATCATATCGCTAAAACTGGTTTATGAATACGAAAAACTTTAGTTCGCTGATCATCCACCGGAAGCCCGTGCTAAAAATGTCTATGAATATAGCCCTTAGTGATTTAAGACGGCGCTTATTCCGTCGGATCCCGGCCACTTAGTCACTCATAACGAGTGCACCTCTGCATATATGTGGACATGGTCCCACTGTCATACGTCTATGACGCAGTGCATGAGGGTAGGCCACTAGAGGGAACTCAAGAGGTGGAACTTAAACTGAGAGGATTCGATCCGACATCGGGATGGGAATCCGATGTGGCTTAGTGGATAGTGCATCAGCACGTAGGGCTGAAAATCCGGGTTCAAATCCTGGTGCCGGAGAGAATTTTTCTCCGTTCCACTCATCTTTCATCATATGATGACCCAGAATATCTGCACAGAAATATCATATGTACTTCCGTAAATCATAATAATATAAAATATTTGTTGCTAAGAGGGATGAAGTTACAGGAGAATGGAGAAAATTACACAACGTAGAACTGCACCTGAAGTAATTAAGAATATTAAATCCAGACCTTTGAGATGGGCAGGACATGTTGCACGTATGGGCCATTCCAGAAATGCATATAGAGTGTTAGTTGAGAGGCTGGAAGGAAAAAGACCTTTCGGGATGCCGAGACGTAGATGGGAGGATAAAATTGAAATGGATTTGAGAAAGGTGGGATTTAAGGACTCGGGATTTCAAGCTCTGAGGGTCATGAGTTGATCGTCGGGGAATGACACCGAGGCAGGAATGATTCGCCTGTCAACATCGGCTTCACGAAAGCCACGCCTGTCACCTGTCGGACTGAAACACTCTTCGCACACAATGGATCCATCCTGGAGTGCGCTGCAGTAAGAGCCAAACAACAGTCGACTGTTGTACCGCAGAACAGGGCTTCAATATCTTGACTAAGTTATGTTGTATACAGCTGACTTAAAAATTCCAAAAAGAATGTATTATGTGCCTACAGATTGAGTCATATACTACAGGAATTAATAATTAATCGTAAAAATATTATATGGAATGAATATTGGCTATCGAATGGTTTTGAATTATCATAGAAAAAAATTATTGATGAAATAAGAACGATTATTTTAAATATCATTTGGTGTAAAACGAGTCCCGCGCCGTGGCGTCGCGGTCTAAGGCATCCCGCCTAGAACTCACGTTACGGAATGCGCACTGGTTCGATTCCTCATGGGGGAAGAAATTTTCTCATGAAATTTCGGCCAGTGTATTGGACCGGTGCCCACCCAGCATCGTGATGCACTTGGGGAGCTACGATAGGTAGCGAAATCCTGTTGCGAATACCAGCTATAACGGCTGGGGGGATCATCGTGCTAACCACACGATACCTCCATTCTGGTTGGATGATCGTCCACCTCTGCTTCAGCATGTGGGCGTGAGGCCAGCAGGCGGATGGTCGGTCTAGGCCCTTCATGGGCTGTAGCGCCACGGATTATTATGGTGTAAAACGAAGAATGTTTTGAAGTTTATGAATAATACAGTTTTCAAGATTTACTGCTTACAGCTTAGAATCATGCGATTTCCTAATTTTTCTTCATTAGTAGATTTATGTCTTCGGGTTGGTATTTTTTTATTGCTTGAATTTTTCCTTATTCTGAAACTTTCTGTGTTCATCTGTGTGTTTTAGATGGACACTCTCCTTGTCAGAATGTATTTTTGTACTTATGTTCCACTGGCTGCAAAAGGGTATCTGTCGGATACAGGGGGCAGAGCCATTAATCCTTCCCATTGAAAGCCTTAAGGAACCAACCTGGACAAAAACCCAATGTCCCATCCCTACCTTCCCGTGGTGCAGCTGTTAGTAAGCATGATTTTACGAGCTGAACTAAAGGGAGGGGCTACTCATCAATTAGCACTGGTCAGCTTGATGAGTTAATGACTGAATTTGGTATAATTTTCCTCTATTCAATACCTAATTCCCTCTTTACCCTTTCCTATCCAGTCCTCTGACTGAACTCTTACTTTCTTCGACCCCGACGGCATTAGAGCATTCGAAGCCTAGGGGTTCATTTCACTTTCCTTCCTCCTCTTTCTACTTTTCTGTTCCTAGTGCTGACCTGCTATGCCACTAAAATCGTCCTCCAGTGGCTTAAGGAGGGAAAGCTGGTGATCAACAAGATCTCCCAGCTAGATCCAATGACACGTCGACCAACAGCAGGTGTGATCCTCCAGACATTCTGGGGGTTGTGTGTGAATGAAGTAGCCACCAAAACGTTAAAATATGGTGTTCACTTAAATCGGCTACAACTTGCCATTTTCACTACCTGTGCTTCAGTGGCTGACCATGATAATATCTTTGAAAAATATTAGAGTGCAGGAGGTCAAATGACTTTATTGTCAAATGCCTGGCATTAGAAAACAACAACTTATGTTCCACTGGCAAACATTATTTGACTATATCGATATCAGTTCTCTTATGAATTCATTTTACGCCATACTTATAATATTTTACTATACATTAATATAGATAACATAGTATAAAACATTTATTTTTCTGTTAAAGTTGAAATAATTATGTCATTTTTGTCTATCCTCTATGTGTACTGCTATCAGAATTCTCTTTGCACGTTACACCAGACTCATCCAGACGACAGTCTCATACAATTTTTCCATTTTAATTTGTTCTCCTGTGACAGACTGAAATCTGATTGACATACAACATTTATATATATATATATATATATATTTTATTTATTGATTTATTGGTTTATTTATTTAATTAATTAATTTACTTATTTATTTATATATTGATTTATTTTAATTAATTAATTTAACCTGGTACAGATAAGGCCAACGGGACGTCCCTTCCCCCCTAAAAGGGGATTAAAACTACAATATTAAGAATATAATTACAATTATAATTGCAATTAATATTAAATTTACAAATACAATAAAAGTCAAAGTACTAAAAGATTAACTGATTAAGACAGGCTAGACGGTTTATTGTAGAAGTTATGAACAAAGAAAATTTTTGATTAATTAAGTAAAAATTAAACCTACTCTACGCAGTAAGAAAATGCTTAATAAGTTTGTTTTTGAACACTGCTAAATTTCGACAGTTTCTGATGTCACTGGGTAGGGTATTCCACAAGCGCAAAAGCGAGACTGTGTATGATGATGAATACGATGATGTGTTATGTGTTGATATGGCCAGTATGCGGATATTTTGCGTGCGTGTGAAGAGTATATGACATGATGACAGGTAACTGAAACGGGAGGCAAGATAGGTAGGTGTAGAGTTGTGAACGACTTGGAAAAGGAGAACAAGGGAATGAAAATTTCTACATTCGTTAAACCGTAGCCAGTTTAGAGTTTGGAAGGATTGGGTAATGTAGTCAGCGCGACGGACATCGCAGACGAAGCGAACACAAGAATTATGAACACGTAATCTTCGCGACTGGTTGACATTGAGGTCAGTCAGTAGAAAATCACAGTAATGAAAGTGGGGCATTACTAGTGTTTCCACTGGTATTTTTTTGAGTGATAGCGGGAGAAATTTTCGAATTCTGTTTAAGGAATGTAGTATGGAAAGCACATTTTTTTTTTGATAATATGATTACTTTCTTATTCCAGTTTAAATGCGTATAGCAGTAAACTCCAAGGTTTTTAACACAGGAAGCAAAAGGGATTATGTATGTCGAGAGAGTTTTACACGGTATGGTTTGGTTTGAACAATGAGCTGTTCAGAAATCGAATTTAGACTGCGTATTGTAATCTGACCATATGAGACAATTTATTGTTTGCTATGTTTACTCTTATTTACAGCCCTTGACAAAACCGTGAATAGTAAACACGTGCAACCTAAATATAGCCTTCTCTTATCGAATCACATAGACTTGCATTGTTAATGTCTCTTTTTGTAACTAATAGCATCGTAAATAACACAGAGGATATTGCACGAAGTAACACATTGTTTTGCTTAATATTTATGGCAACCTAAAATTGTATGCAACCTATACAGTTTAAGTGCTTCCAGCGTAGAGGGATGAAACAACCAACCGAGAGGAAAGCTGGCTGCTTTAATTCCTTAAAATATTTCTAAATCTGAAAGGAGTTCCTAAGTTATTTTCATCTACCTCCACACAGTTCAGAATCTTCTTCTTTTTCTTATTCTTCTTCCCTTCAGGACAGGGTACTTGTTTCCCCGTTCCGAAGCTGCAGCAAGCTACATTACTTGATCTTCCCATCTCCCACTGATCGAGTTCCATGTGGTGTGTATTTTAAGGCTATTTTTGGTAAGCGATCTTCCAGCATTCTGTCAATATGACTTCTCCATTTGGATTGATTGTTCTTAATAACCTCTAGAACAGTGGTCGTCAGCACTCGCTGAAATGTGCAACGGTTACGCGGTGCTGTCCCGTGTGCACTGTCGTGCAACAGGGAGAGATAGAGAACATATCCGCTAGCAGCTACGGAGTGCACCCTAGTGCACTGCGTTTTCCGCGGGTAAGAGAGACTAGCCCCAGCGTGCTCTGTGCTGACGACCCCTGCTCTAGAACTACCCTGTCCAAACGGTGCTCAGCTGAAGGAGACAAGTCGAAGAAATAACTCGCAAGCGCAGAGTAGGGGTACTATCGTTGCGATGGAGGAGAAGGAGTGGGGTACTCTAGTTAATTGTTCAGAAATCTTCAATATTCTCTTGCCTCTTGAGTTGTAATTATCTGTAGTGCATAATGGACGACGGAAAACAAAAGAAACGTGATCACCAACCATGTTCTTTTCATATGTTATGGGAAAGCTGTTATTTTTTGTAGCAGCTGGAGAAGATTCTCAGTGCCTTATGTGTTAGAAAATTACAAACTGAAGACGAAAACATAATATAATGCGCCAGTGCGACACCATATATAAAGATGTGTATGATGATTTTGTTGGCGAAGATCGCAAGAGAAAAGTTGACGAGTTATAACTGGCTCTATACCCTGAGGTAAGTTATAAATGTATAGTCATATGTGCTTTTAAGCACTTAAAATATATATATTTTTTATTTATATATGCTACAAAATTAAAAGCACACAATTCATTTTATTTAGTAATTTATGTTGCAATTTTAATAAATTACAGTATTTATTAATTTGTGTGAAATATGTTTCTTCAGTTCATAAAAATTGTTTAAATTATAAATGCAATAGTTAGAAGCAAACAACAAGAGTAAAAAATACTAATAATAATAATGAAACAACTACTGCTGTTGCTGCTGCTACTGTTGATGTTGCTACTACTACTATTACTAACAATACTACTACTACTACTACTACTACTACTACTACTACTACTACTACTACTACTACTACTACTACTACGACCACCACCACCACCACAACTACCACTACTACTACTACTACTGCTACTACTACTACTACTACTACCGTCATTACCCATAACTATGGTCCTGGAACATAACTATGATCCACGTTACAACCATTCAAAGAACATTGTAGAAGTAACATAGACAGTTCGTAGATAGCTGCAGTGACTTGACTTCAAACTACAATAGGCTACAGGAAAAATATAGTTAAGTTAAATGAGGTACTACATTATGGAATACAAAATTTGAATGGTTGTATCGTGGACCATAGTTGTGTTCCAGGACTATAATTATGGGAAATGACGGTACTACTGCTGCTGCTGCTGCTGCTACTTCTGCTGCTGCTACTACTACTGCTGCTGCTGTTGCTGCTACTACTGCTGCTGCTACTGCTACTACTACTACTACTAGTACTACTACTACTACTACTACTACTACAGAAACAGGATCGCAGTATTAAACGTAAAATACAGTACATTGAAAAAATAAATTTCTATTTGGAGTACAATAAAGTTAATGAACTTAAATTCAAAGTTGCATAGGCAGAAAACTATTTCTTTTCATTTCTTTCAATATATAGGATTCTGACCAATATACTCTCAAAATAAATACAAAGAAAATAAATTATTAATTCTAACTCCATATGAAAAAGCTCTTTCTTCTGTGTATAAATTTCCAGACTCCTGTAAACTCCCAACCGTCCACACGTGTGGAGTAACGGTTAGCGCAGCGGTCATCAGCACAGAGCACCTTGGGGCTAGCGTATCTTACCCGCGGAGAACACACTGCACTGTGGTACACTCGTAGCTGCTAGAGGGTATGCTAGCGGGTATGCTCTCTACCTCTTCCTGCTGCACGACGGGGCACAGGGGACGGCTCCGCTTACCCTTTACCCATTTCAGCGAGTGGGTTAGCGCGTCTGGCCGCGAAACCAGGTGGCCCAGGTTCCATTCCCGGTCGGGGCAAGTTACCTGGTTGAGGTTTTTCTGGGGTTTTTCCTCAACCCAATATGAGCAAATGCTGGGTAATTTTCGGTGCTGGTCCCCGGACTCATTTCACCGGAATTATCACCTTACCTTATTTAGACGCTAAATAACCTAAGATGTTGATAAAGCGTCGTAAAATAACCTACTGAAAAAATAAACTCCCAACCCCTCTTTTACTTCTTATCCCCTTTCACTCCTTTTCCGTACAGCGTTCTCAGCAATCTGTTCTGCTCGCGAGTCGCAAGTCTGCTTAGTGAGTATAAATCGTGTACAGTCCTGCTGTAGAATGTTTGCCTCTCCAAGTTGAGTTCCAATATAATCATTTCTGATGCAATCTCGTCTTGATATTTCCAATAGCGGGCGGAGCAATCTCATCTGTGCTGCCTCTAGACGTCTTTCTTCATTTATTGTCAGAGACCAGTCTTCACTTCCGTGTAGTAGTATTGGTTTACTAATTACCTTGTAAAGCCTTAAAAGGGCTTCTCGGCTCATCTGTTTTCTAAAATTTCTTTTTAAGATTCCATTCACCTTATTATATTTGTCTAGTGATTCTTGGATTTCTTTATTTTTTAAATCTGTTACATAATTCCCCAAATATTTAAAACTTCTGACTTATTCTATGATTTTGACATTTACAACAATCTTTACTCTTCTACTTGCTTTGAAGCGCCATGGATTTAGTCTTGATTGTTGATACCCTGCATATAGGTACAATTCATCTAAGTCTATTGAAATCTTAGAGGATCTTTGTACGTCATCCTCTGTGTCTGAAATTAAAATCTGATCGTATGCATATAGAATTCACAAAGTTGTTTTAGGGGCTATTAATATCTTTTTTTTTTTTTTTTTTTTTTTTTTTTTACTATTGGATTTCCATAATTTGACGATCTGGTCCAGATACACATTGAAGAGCAAAGGGGACAGTTCACAACCTTGTCACAGTCCTAAGTTTACTCTGAAATTTTCCTTAGGTTTATCTCCAATTAGGACGGCTACATATTAGCCTATGTTTCTTCATACAGGGATTTAATGGCATTTACTAATATTCTACTAGGTGTTCATTTCAAAGTGTGTCATGACGTCACTGTTGTTGAGTCACCGATTTGAAGCGAGTTTCAGCTTATATGTTAGAGAAGTTGCCTATTATTTAAGGCGTTCTTCAATCTGAACTTGAGAACGTGTACTGTATAACTTGAACGTCGTAGCAACAGATGGCGGTCTGTACGAGCTGTGTGCTACCATAATCTCTTTCGAACTGTGTTTTGCGCCGGCAAGTCGTACGCAGAGTATTTGTTATCATCGGTTGCGTACGGTAACATTCCACAACACAAATCAAATGGTCCGTGTCCATGTTGACCGTCGAAGTTAATGTCAACAAATATGTAAGTAATCGTCTTAAGACTCTCCCCATATCCCGACAGTACGTATTTCCAAACAATTCACGTTCCCGCCACTACCGGCGTTACCGTACGTATCGGTACGTACTCTTCAGAATGAACGTCGTACTTGCTAGGCAACTTCTCTGCCTCATAGGTTATACACCTCTGCGGAAGTGTAGGAAGATTGAATTCTCTAGGCTCATCGGCTAGCCACATGACGGCATACAGCGAGCCATGACACACTTTGAACTGAACACCCAGTGTATTAACATTACAATTTTCTAATATAGCAAATAATTTTCCTCTCTCCAACCTATCATAGGTTTTCTGATGATCTAGAAATAAAATACATGTGGGTAAATTGTATTCTTTCTTCTTTGAAATTATTTGTTTTAATGTAAAACTAGCATCAGTAGTGGAGCGGCCTTTACGGAATCCACATTGTTCTTCTTCCAATTTTGGTTCTACGATTTTACTCAGTTTTTGTTTTAGGATATTTTTATATAGTATCCAAGCTGAACATAGAATAGCAATCCCTCTGTAATTTTCAAAAATATCTTTAGGACCTTTCTTGTGAATGTTTACAGTTACTCACTTTAATATTCGGCCAGATACTTTTTTCAGGTTTTGTCTTTATTATGCAGTAGAAATTTGACTAAGTTAAATATGGGTACTATAGGCTCGCAACAAATAAAATACTAAGAACCTGAAAATTTTACTGCATGTTCTGAAAAGTATGGTTTAAAATCTACAGAGACTTTTCCTTTTTGGGAAGAGTATATATTTTAAAAATTTAAAAAGAAAATATTTTATCATGAATATAAATAAATTTATATTTAAACTAACTTTTATGTCCCTTAGTTATAAAATATGTACATTTTTTTCAGGCCTGTGACATATTTTGCGGAGTACTTAGATTCTGAAAAAGTTAAAGAAAAGTAATAAATGAAAAATAATTGAAATGATACTAATGGAGCTTAGTGACATCAATAGTAATAACGAAAGTTTGGTGTATAGAGATCAAGTCTCTACATTAAAAATGTAAAAAATAGTTATTTCATCTATTTCATCCCTTAACTGCTCTTTGGCCTCCCAAAAGGCTGCGATTCCCCGTTGGGAACCACTGTTCTACTCCACTTCTTAGACGAGGGAGCTGCAGTAGTTTAAAGTGAGGTAAAGGAAACCACATCACCAAAAACGTTGAGAAACACTGGTCTAGAAAGCGGTCGAAAAAATGTTTTCATTTCCCTGTAAAGGACTAATGTAGGTTCTTTTACTGCTTATGACAATTAAACACTTTTTGTTTCACAATACCAAGGAATTAACTGAAGTCAGGCACTGGGGAGTTTGATTATTATGTGCATGGAATGAGAAATTTATCTACTAAATATTATGCTTAAATTTAGTAGTTTATCGATTTCTAAAGATCGTGCTTGTCTAATAGCAGAAAATGAAGCATCTTTTGACCAATGCACGAAATTTAAACTGAGATTTGCGTTCATAACAATTTGAATGGGAAGAAATGTCCTACCAATAATACAAAACATAAAACAGCGTTTGCATATGCACTGTGTTATTAGACAAAAAGTAGGCGCTTAACTAATAAATTTTTCATGTTACTACCAACAATACAAAACACAAAACAGGTTTGGATATGATCATGTTAATAGAGCATAAATAGGGACTTAAATAAAAAAATTTTTCATGCTACTACCAATAATACAAAACACAAAACAGCATTTGGAAATGTACTATATTATTAAAGCATAAGTAGGAACTTCAGTAAAATGTTTTATGTTACTACCAATAATACAAAATACAAAACAGCATTTGGAAATGTATTATGTCATTAAAGCGTAAGTAAATAATAAATGTTTTATGTTGCTACAAGTAATAAGAAACAGAAAACAGCATTTAAAACTATACCATGTCATTAAAGCGTAAGTAGCCGCTTATAAAATAAATGTTTCGTATTACTACAAGTAGTAAGAATCATTAAAATAGCGTTTAAAACTATACCATGTCATTAAAGCGTAAGTAACCGCTTATAAAATAAATGTTTCGTGTTACTACAAGTAATAAGAAACATAAAACAGCGTTTAAAACTATACCATGTCATTAAAGCGTAAGTAGCCGCCCAAACAAAAAAAGTATGTATGTATGCACAGTGTTCTGCCCAAGAGCAGGTCTTTAACTGCAAACCCAGCATTTCCCTTTCTAGCTATCCTCTTAATCTCTCCATATACTACTTTAATGCTGTCTATCAACTGATATCTTTTGCCCCGAACTCTTGTCCCGTTCACCATTCCTTAAGCATCCCAAATTAACAAATTAGGCCTACACCAAAATAATTAAAACAAAAAATAAATAAAGTAAAAAATAAAATAAAATAAATAAAAAGCCAATCACTGCACTCACACACTTACTGGCACTTATGCCAGAAATAGTGTCATACACAGTATGTAAATATATATTTATTGTTATTTAAGTACAATGGCTGGAGAGGGCATCCTGCGCGTATAAGACCCTAAAACGGCCTCTGGCTCAAAGCCAGTAAAGTCAATAAACAACAACAACAACAACATATAAAATAAATGTTTCGTGTTACTACAAGTAATGAGAAACATTAAAACAGCGTTTAAAACTATACCATGGCATTAAAGCGTAAGTAGCCGCTTATAAAATAAATGTTTGGTGTTACTACAAGTAATAAGAAACACAAAACAGCGTTTAAAACTATACCATGTCATTAAAGCGTAAGTAACCGCTTATAAAATAAATGTTTCGTGTTACTACAAGTAATAAGAAACACAAAACAGCGTTTAAAACTATACCATGTCATTAAAGCGTAAGTAGCCGCTTATAAAATAAATGTTTGGTGTTAATACAAGTAATAAGAAACAGAAAACAGCATTTAAAACTATACCATGTCATTAAAGCGTAAGTAGCCGCTTATAAAATAAATGTTTCGTGTTACTACAAGTAATAAGAAACACAAAACAGCGTTTAAAACTATACCATGTCATTAAAGCGTAAGTAACCGCTTATAAAATAAATGTTTCGTGTTACTACAAATAATAAGAAACACAAAACAGCGTTTAAAACTATACCATGTCATTAAAGCGTAAGTAACCGCTTATAAAATAAATGTTTCGTGTTACTACAAGTAATAAGAAACACAAAACAGCGTTTAAAACTATACCATGTCATTAAAGCGTAAGTAGCCGCTTATAAAATAAATGTTTGGTGTTAATACAAGTAATAAGAAACAGAAAACAGCATTTAAAACTATACCATGTCATTAAAGCGTAAGTAGCCGCTTATAAAATAAATGTTTCGTGTTACTACAAGTAATAAGAAACACAAAACAGCGTTTAAAACTATACCATGTCATTAAAGCGTAATTAACCGCTTATAAAATAAGTGTTTCATGTTACTACAAGTAATAAGAAACACAAAACAGCGTTTAAAACTATATCATGTCATTAAAGCGTAAGTATCCGCTTACAAAATAAATGTTTCGTGTTACTACAAGTAATAAGAAACACAAAACAGCGTTTAAAACTATACCATGTCATTAAAGAGTAAGTAGACGCTTATAAAATAAATGTTTCGTGTTATTACCAATAAAACAAGACACAAAACAGCGTTTGAAATGTACTATGTTATTAAAGCGTGAATAGGCGCTTACATAATAAAAGTTTCATATTACTACCAATAATACAAAACACATAACAGCGTTTGGAAATCTCCTATGTTATTACAGTGTAAATAGGCGTTTAAACAGTAAATGTTTCATGTTACTACCAATAATACAAAACACAAAACAAGGTTTGGAAATCTACTGTGTTAATAGAGTGTAAATAGGCGTTTAAATAGTAAATGTTTCATGTTACTACCAATAATACAAAACACAAAACAGCGTTTGCAAATCTACTATGTTGTTAGAGTGTTAATAGGCGTTTAAATAATAAATGTTTCATCTTACTACCAATAATACAAAACACAAAACATCGTTTGCAAAAGTTTTGTGTCATTAAAGCGTAAATAGGCTTTTAAATAATAAATGCTTCACGTTACTATCAATGATATAAAATACAAAACAGCATTTGGAAACGTATTATGTCATTGAAGCGTAAGTAGGATCTTAAATAATAAATGTTTCATGTTACTACCGATAATGGAAAACACAAAACAACGCTTGGAAATGTACTGTGTCATTAAAGCGTAAGTGGGCGCTTAACTAATCAATGTTACATGTTGCTACCAATGATAAAGAGCACAAAACAGCGTTTAAAACTATACCATGCCTTTAAGGCGTAAATAGGCGCTTATAAAATAAATGTTTCATGTCACTGTCAATAGTACAAAACACATAGGCGTGAAGGTACATAAAAATTTAATTCTTAATAAAATCGTAAGTACACGCTTAAGTAATGAATATTTATTGTTTCATTCTTTGTCAAATAGGTCAGTGTTTATGTATTTTAGTATGAGGAAATGTAATTTTAAATTAGGATTTAAATATAAAATCAGTGCTCCATAAATTATAAGCTATTTCATAAAGAAGAGCTTTTCCTCTAACAGTAAGTTTCGAACAACTTATATCACGTGTCAATACAACTGACTGCATGTGTGTGAACCGCACGACCTTCAAAAACAACTGAAGTAATTAATTTATGCACATTAAAATGTCCAGTCAAGATACGTCCAATACAGCTTAGTAAAGACAGAGACACCACAAAACCTGTTACATAGTGAAATAACTTGATATGTGTAGTGACTACATTAATATTTTTCGTAAGAATAGTTTTACTTAAAATAACTTACGTAACTTCATAATTGTCAGTATGACATCTTGATTTAACCCATGTACTTCAATGCAGATAGGCAAAACATGTTGGGTTCTGAAATAACACTGCAAGCTAATTAGTAAGTTTTATTGTCTCGTCGTGCCTTTTGTGATCCCATATTTAGTACCCAGTTTTCGGTTCCAATTTATGAACTCGATAATTGCTCCGTAAAACATTCGTCGTACAGGTTGCAATACGTCGGTCTCCTAATGAAGATTAGTATAGTACATTAGATAGTTATCGATCACTGTTGCAGCAATCACAAATATGATTGTGAATATGAAGCCATTAAAAGTATGAGAGTGAGAACGGATGTTCTTAACACAAAGAAACTTCACCGAAAAACTCGTTCTTTCTCCATAAAATTTTATTTACGACCGGTATTTGGAGTCTGATTTTATTACTATGAAAAAGTGGGAATAAATACAAGATGAGGTGACGGTGTTGAAAATTGCTTGTAGCTTTCTAATTTTAATTTCATTAAGAAACTCTTTAGTACACAAAATTCCGTGGGGGAAAAAGTAGTATTTGACCATGTTTTCAAAAACGACGGTTTTATTCATAAACAATCTGCTAGGGAGTCTGTTCTTTAAATGGCATCGTGTACTACAGGGTTGTTTCCGATCTCTGATAACGAATTTGAATGACGTCATGTGCGTCAGGAGCAAAGACGTTATAATAGTATACTAGACTCACACAGAGCGCTGGTGTGCTGTCCAAAATTGAAACCAGTCTGCGCATGTTTACGCCGCCATGCTACTGGTAGAAATAGAGCGGTAAACACGATTGTCATACTTGTCCTTTGTTTTGGCTCGAGTGTTTTTAGTGAACAGTGTGAAAGTAATGGCAATAGAATTTTGAAAGATGATATATTATCGCCGCGGACTCATGCTTAACATGTCGGCATCATACAAGAACGTGCGGTGTGGTTTAAAAAAATAATTTTGCCGACCGATTGTTGCTCTGTAGGTTTCACTCTAAGCGTCACGTTGTCACGTCTACTTTCTCGATAAGAATAAGCACTAGATTGTTATGTTGGCTTTCTTAACTCTTAATAATAATTCTTTAATAATAATTTTTAATCACATACCTTAATGTTCGTCCTCAGCACAAGACATTGCAACCTCGGTTTTAGTCCACGTGGATTAGACAAGTAAGTGTCATTTAATAATGGAAGAAACTGAAAACAATAATACAATTAAATTTGAAAGACCTGCTGAATGTTAGTGTATGAGGCCGCTCAAAGACCTGCCGAATATTAACCATGAGAGCGTGGCGATAATACCATCCCTGTTTAATTTTCCAAGCCATTTGCAAAAGGTAAAGATATAATATTATCTCTGTTGTTACAATATTAATATAATTAAAATCAATCAGTAGTTTACGACAATAAAGAATACTTATCAGACTGTAGAGAAATCACACTGAGTGAATTATTTACACTTACACATCATATGTCAAGCCTCTACAGTCTCGGCTGCGCGAAACGAGGAAACCGGGGCAAATTGAACGCTGCGCTTGCCGCCATATTGTTGGAGAGCAGACGCATAATAGCAATACGTAAATCACGCAAATTAACGCTGTGATGATCTAAAATTGACAGATTATGGCCATTTTCGACATTTAACGTAAAATTAGGACGAAATAAACATATTCAAAGTTTCATTGAAATGCGTTAGAACATTAAAGAAAAGAAAATACGTACGCAGCAATTTATAGAAAACATACTGATACATCCATAAATAGGCCTATACAATACACATTATAGATTGTATAATTTTACGATAATCAGTAAATTGTTAGGTTTCAGAGAATCTAAAATTATATTAACATACATTACTCTTAGATCACAAGACATAAATATATGCACCTTGATTACACAAGTTCTTATTATAATCAAATTCTTAAGTGAAATAAATATGTGATACTCAGTATAGACTTGTTGTTAAGTTTTAAAGAATCGAAAATTATATTACCGATACTTCTAGACCACAGGACATAGGTAATCTGACAAAATATAATGTGCGAAGTTAGCCAAATTACATTGAATTCATTCTTCAATTGATCTGTATAGCGCTAAATGTGCTGATCGATCAATAAATCATTTTAAAAAATCTTCAATTAATAAAGGGAATACTATCAATTATAAAAAGTATCGGTACCTAATACATTGCAAACAATAGGTAATTTGAAGACCTAAAAACTAAACAATCACTTTATGCAAGATAAAAAAAAACACATTTTTTATGTGTGGATTTTTTACATATTGTATTTTTATTTTAAATAAATAAAATAGATATATTATCATTGCTTGCGGAGTGATGGTACATAATTTTTATGCACATATGTAATATCAATAAGATGCCATTCCTTGCTTTTGTTAATAAAATATATGTCCGGCAAAATGTAAAAGAGTTATTTATAGGTGAACTCTGAATCATAAGTTCACAAAGAAGGCTTAGCTATTATAGCTATTTACTTATTTATTTATTTATTATCTGTATATTTATTTATCCATATATGGATCTTGAATGAAAGTTTATAATCTTGCAGATAAATTCATTTACATAATGAAAACAAAAATTTATCTTTCCACTAATGTTTTAACATATGACAAAGACGTTATAATAATATACTAGACTCACACAGAGCGCTGGTGTGCTGTCCAAAATTGAAACCAGTCTGCGCATGTTTACGCCCCCATGCTACTGGTAGAAATAGAGCGGTAAACACGATTGTCATACTTGTCCTTTGCTTTGTCTCGGGTGTTTTTAGTGAATAGTGTGAAAGTAATGGCAATATAATTTTGAAATATATATTATCGCCGCGGACTCATGTTTAACATGTCGGCATCATACAATAACGTGCGGTGTGATTTAAAAAAATAATTTTGCCTACCAATTGTTGCTCTGTAGGTTTCATTCTAAGCGTCACGTTGTCACATCTACTTTCTCGATAAGAATAAGCACTAGTTTGTTATATTGTTAAATGGCTATTATTATTATTATTATTATTATTATTATTATTATTATTATTATTATTATTATTATTATTATTATTTCATATACGAGTACGTTGGCTTTCTTAACTCTTAATAATAACTCTTTAATAATAATTTTTAATCACATACCTTAATGTTCGTCCTCAGCACAAGACATTGCAACCTCGGGTTTAGTCTACGTGGATTAGACAAGTAAGTGTCATTTAATAATAATTGAAGCAGCTTATTGGTTGCATTATTGAAATTGAGGCGAGTGATTGGAGCGGCGACACAAGAAATTGAAAACAATAATACAATTAAATTTCAAAGACCTGCCGAACGCATGAGGCCTCTCAAAGACCTGCCGAATGTTAACCATGAGAGCGCGGCGATAATACCATCCCTGTTTAATTTTCCAAGCTATTTGCAAAAGGTACGATATAATATTATCTCTGTTGTTACAATATCAATATCATTAAAAATCAATCAGTAGTTTACGACAATAAAGAATACTTAATTGTTAGTACAGGTATATCAGACTGTAGAGAAATCCCACTGAGTGAATTATTTAGACTTACACATCAGATGTTAAAACATTAGTGGAAAGATAACTTTTTGTTTTTATTATGTAAATGAATTTATCTGCAAGATAATAAACTTTCATTCAAGATCCATATATGGATAAATAAATATACAGATAATAAATAAATAAATAGCTATAATAGCTAAGCCTTCTTTGTGAATTTATGATTCAGAGTTCACCTATAAATAACTCTTTTACATTTTGCCGGATATATTTTATTAACAAAAAAAGGAATGGCATCTTATTGATATTGCATATGTACATAAAAATTATGTACCATCACTCCGCAAGCAATGATAATATATCTATTTTATTTATTTAAAATAAAGATACAATAT
The DNA here is from genome assembly GCF_040183065.1 of Periplaneta americana. Taxonomy (NCBI): domain Eukaryota; kingdom Metazoa; phylum Arthropoda; class Insecta; order Blattodea; family Blattidae; genus Periplaneta; species Periplaneta americana. The sequence continues at coordinate 91,709,256 of NC_091132.1, forward strand.
GTAAAAAATCCTCACATAAAAAGTGTGTGTTTTTTTATCTTGCATAAAGTAATTGTTTAGTTTTTAGGTCTTCACGTTACCTATTGTTTGCAATGTATTAGGTACCGATACTTTTTATAATTGATAGCATTCCCTTTATTAATTTAAGAATGAATTCAATGTAATTTGGCTACCTTCGCATATTATATTTTGCCAGATTACCTATGTCCTGTGGTCTAAATGTACCGGTAATATAATTTATTTTTGATCCTCTAAAACTTAACAACAAGTCTATACTGATTATCGCATATTTATTTCACTTAGGAATTTGATTATAACAAGAACTTGTGTAATCAAGGTGCATATATTTATGTCTTGTGATCTAAGAGTTAATATGTTAATATAATTTTAGATTCTCTGAAACCTAACAATTTGCTGATTATCGTAAAATTATACAATCTATAATGTGTATTGTATAGGCCTATTTATGGATGTATCAGTATGTTTTCTATAAATTGCTGCATACGTATTTTCTTTTCTTTAATGTTCTAACACATATCAATGAAACTTTGAATATGTTTATTTCGTCCTAATTTTACGTTAAACGTCGAAAATGGCCATAATATGTCAATTTTAGATCATCACAGCGTTAAATTGCGTGATTTACGCACTGCTATTATTTGTCTGCTCTCCAACAATATGGCGGCAAGCGCAGCGTTCAATTTGCCCCGGTTTCCTCGTTTCGCGCAGACGAGACTGTAGGGGCTTGGTCAGGAGTCACACTACAGCTGAACTTTGGCGCTAGGTGACAGACCAGTAGTGAGTGATCTCATAGTCAGAGTGCACGGCGACTCACAGCAGAAATTCCCAAGAAAGTCGAGCCTGTTTGGGAGGGGTACATTACGAACCTTTCCAGTGCCAAGTATAGGTAAGTGAAAATAGAAGAAGTCTGCAATAAACGAGGTTTCGTTATTTCCAAGAAAGGCATCTTCTGTGTACTCAGTAAGATTGGTAACGCTCGAATGGAATTAATTTCTGTCATCTTGTGGGGTGCGGCGACTTGTGACAGGGGGTGGATTTGCTTGCTTTTTCCTCTCTGGAATCAATCCCTTCTGAGGTTTGCCAGTCTTATTAGGTACACACAAGATGTCTTTCTTGGAAATAACGAAACCACGTGTTTTGCAGGCTCCTGTGATTTTCATGTAACTATACTTGGCATTAGAAAGAATTGTTATATACCCCTTCCAAAAAGGCTCGACTTTCTAGGGCATTGCTATTGTGATACACCGTGCACTCTGACTATGAAATCACTCACTACTGGTCTTTCACCTCTCGCCGCAATTCAGCTGTCGGTGTGAGTCCTGACGCACATGACGTCATTCAAATTCGTTGTCAGAGATCGGAAACAACCTTGTAGGTAATATGTAGCTATTCGGCGATGCATACAATGGAGAAGGAAAGGAACTGGCCATCCTACCCCATTATCTCCTGGTCTAGTTTCCTCATAGGTGGTAGGTTCTTGATATCACTTATGAGGTTCAGACGTCTTCGGACAGTTGACTAAACAACAACATACACTAGTTTTTCCATTTTAGGGTTCTTCAAGTCCCAAAACGTATAAAATAAAAAAATAATATTTTTTATAAGTTAAAGCTAAAAAGCATTGGTATCTTATAAAATGGATATACAGCATTGAAGTCTAATTACAATATTAACACTACTTAACAGTGTTCTGATTGCGTCATATAGTATGTTGATCTCAGTTCACAGGTCTTCAAAAAAGCTCCATTTTCATTCCCGAACAATGCATAAATCTGTCTAGGAAATTATTTAGTGTTTTCAGCAGATCTATTCGATTGATCTGTTGCGTCTAATCCCATATTCTTCTTTTTATCTCTTCCAGCTCATGGTAGATTCTTCACTTTGAATAGGCTATATCCAAAAGAAATCGAATGGCTTGAGATCGGGTGATTTTTGAAGTCCATTCATGGACAGCTATCATTTTTATTAGCTTTTGCCTACTATCATTGAATTCATGGCATTCTTATTCTCCATAGTGATAAATTGATATTATTTCTCTTTTTATAATCATGAGCACGAGTATGTTCTCTTTCCGGGGGTGCAAGAGTAATTTTTGTATATAAAAATATATGTAACTTATCTTTGTTGTACCAATAAATTATTATTATTATTATCATTATTATTATTATTATTATTATTATTATTATTATTATTATTATTATTATTATTATACCCAATATAAGATCATAAATTGGAGGCAATTAAAAATATAATGGTGTATAAATTATAAAAAATTATAAACACGTACGTTTTGCGACCTTAAAAATCCATCAATTGAAAATTGATACATGGTGTCATTTAAAAAAGACCATCCATTATGAATAAATTTCTTTGTTTTTGAAAATATGTTCAAAATATTCCCTTTTCCACATCCTGTGAAGATTCTACATGAAATTAAAAATAAGAATCTTAGAACCAGTGTTCTATATTTTTCTCACTTTGTATATGAATAATAATACAAATAATAACAATATTATTATTATTATTATTATTATTATTATTATTATTATTATTAGTAGTAGTAGTAGTAGTAGTAGTAGTAGTAGTAATATCTTGGAGCAACAGTAACAAATATGAATAACACTCGGGAGCAAATTAAACGCAGAATAATATGAAATGCCTGTTATTATTCAGTTCAGAAGATTTTGTCATCTAGTCTGCTCTTAAAATATCTGAAAGTTAGAATTTATAAAGCAGTTATGTTACCGATTATTCTGCATGGTTGTGAAACTTGGACTCTCTCTTTCAGAAAGGAACAGAGATTAAGGATGTTTGAGAATAAGGTTCTTAGGAAAATATTTGGGGCTAAGAGGGATGAAATTACAGGAGAATGGAGAAAGTTACACAACGCAGAACTGCACATATTGTATTCTTCACCTGACATAATTAGGAACATTAAATCCAGACGTTTGAGATGGGCAAGGCATGTAGCACATATAGGGCGAGTTTAGAAATGCATATAGAGTGTTAGTTGGGACGCCGGAGGGAGAAAGACCTTTGGGGACGCCGAGACGGAGATGGGAGGATAATATTAAAATGGATTTGAGGGAGGTAGGATATGATGATAGAGACTGCATTAATCTGGCACAGGATAGGGACCGATGGCGGGCATATGTGAGGGCGGCAATGAATATGCGGCTTCCTTAAAAGCTATTTGTAAGTAAGTAAGTATTAGTCACAGAACCATGTAGGGGAAGATATTCTTTATTAAAAACTTGAGGTTTGTAAGGAAATTTTTTGGTTATCCATCTAGAATATATTGTTATTGTTTCATATTTCTCCTTTGTGACCTGCTTCCATTCTTAGATATTTCGCTGTCCTCATACTTGACTGTTGCTTTATTTCGAAGTTAATCCATAGGCCACAGTTTCTCAACCACTTGGATAGCATGTACAGCACATGTTCACTTCTGTTCTAGTCACTGGTCTACAGACCTTGATATTTATTCTATTTGTGATTTCTTTATTTCGAAGTCTGTTCATCTTTATGTTACAAATTTTTTTGTCCTAACATACTCGTTCCCAAATTCTTTATGATTTTTTCCCTTCTTTAAAAAGAAAGAAAAGAATGAAAAAGAACAATTCGTAATTCACAATAAGCTTATAATACTCACAACCATAGCCTTTATAGTTTATCATTATTATTCTTATCTACTAGTTTAAAAGATTAATGTTTTAAAAATTTATTTTCAGGAAAAGTGTACAACGGTAAAATGTGTGAAAGACGTCGCATCATTCAGACAAGAAATAAATAAATAAAACAGTAATTTGCACGCACTATCGGAGTTTATCATTATAATGTAATTTTTCTTTAAGCACTGCGCTCGTGCAAGTTAGAGCTGTCACTTTTGGCACTTCCATCGCTTTTTCAGTCATTCTATTCTCATTTTCCCTTGTGGCAGGATGTTTGTCATACTCCCTTGTAGATCGATGTTCGTCCATTGTGTCTCGGCGGGCATTGGTCTGTTGTAGCGATAATTATCTACGTTTTCAAGCGAAAGTGTTTCTATAGAGACATTTGTTAAAAATCGTCGATGCACCATTAGATAGCTGATGCTGTTCATATGAATTGCAGTAGAATGTTAGAATTATGAATTATGTATTGGTAGGAAATAATTTTTTATCGCTTAACTTAAAATTGAAGAAGTTATCGAAATGTAAATTTTAAATTTTGTTATTGAGGCAAAATAAACATTTGAGTGCTTTCACAATATCTATTACAATTGAATCGGTCATTTGTAATACCACATGAGTCCACATTTTTACGAAAATGAGTTACGGGTACTATAACAATCTTGAGGGGCAACCGCATCATTTTCAGTGAAAAGAAATTGAGTCCAATCATTACTAAGCAGTTTTTTTTAATATTAAAATATTGAATTCCTTTCAAAACCACATCAATCCCGGACTCATGTGGTTTTAATGCTGAACGATTGTTAGGTTTTAGCTGCACTAACTGCTACAAAAAGTTAAATAAAGTAGTTCATTACTTATTTATACGAGGACACTCGTATCTTCCCTGCGATAGGGATTTCAGTGTAGCAAAACGACTGATTCGACACACTGACAGGATCTACGAACCTTCTCAGTTTACGGAACTAATAGTAAAATCAAGTAAAACACATTGTCCATTGCTTCTTAGGGTAAAGACATACATAAAGACTAGAAGGTTTCGTTTGGTATTGCAAACTACAGGATGTTTATGTACGATGCTATCAACATCAACTTATATTACTGTTCTCCAACCACGAGGAAGTCTCTGCGGAATGAAACACAGCGGAGTAATGCTGTGAATGAACGTTGATGTCATAAGGCGTCATAGGGTGACACACGTGGGTACTCGTATCTCTATTGGTTAGCTCTCACAGCGCAAACAATAACACTGATACACACATTTTTATACTACCCTAGTTACAAAACTAGATCACTGTTAATCTCCTGGTCTTTTAGTCCCTCCATACAGGAAATAACATATGCAAGAGAGCGCATGGTTTTTTAACTGACGTTATAACGGTAATATTATCTATCTACTTCGCTCCAATAGATGACGCAATAGTAAGCACATTCCTTTCACGGTTGATCTCCTGGTTGGAGAATAGTATTGGAGTAGAGACGCTTTTATATAGTCTTTGAAAGGCAATGAAAGTTCCACCACTGCCTACAGAAAAAGCATTCATTTCACTGGTGCTCATTCAAGAAAAAAAAAAAAAAAGATTCAGGACATAGGAAAAATCATTCAGTATATCCCACATCAACATATTGATTTATAACAACATATTGTAATGGCGGACTCACTCTCAAGCCTTGGAGACAGAGAAAGATGATAAAGTAAAAGAACAATCTGAAAATGAAGATCTAAGTCACATTGTGTGTTTTGTATGGATTTCTTCCTGTCTTTGTAGAGGGAAATATGACATTTATGTTACTTACTTATTGTTAACTGAGGATATGTATGTACTTATACATTCACATTAAACATGTGGCACATTGGTTTGTGAAATAACTGTTTAAGTTGGCGATGATATTTAGAATTTTATTTTGTGAATGATATGAACTATTTTGAATCTGAAATAATAATAGCAATATAAGTTGATTTAAAACTGTACAATAATGTATTTCATGCCGCAACTACATAACATTGAATTAGGATACTATAGTTTTTTTTGGTCACTTGTTAAAACAACATGAGTCCAAGAAACTAAAATTCTTTTTAAGGTGATATGAAATGAGATAATTATAATACCATGCTTTTGCAATAAAACAAACTACTTTATGAACACCCTGTAAAAATTTCACAGAGCTAACTTAAATTCATTATCTGTAGACAGTTTTTATATTTTTCTCAGAACTTACTTTCTGTGACTCGTGTGGTATTATAAATGACCGATTCAATTATTAGTAGTAAAATGTTATTTAATTTAACGTCGAAATTTAAAGTGGACAAGAAATTGTCGACAAGCGACAGCCCTCTATCAGCAACATGATTCTTTTACGAGCTACAAGATCAGCATGATTACCAGTTTCACTTCGAAGCGAGCGGAGTCAGATTTTCTTGTTACATAATTTTGTTCACGGTGCTACGCGCCTACTTCGACAAATATTTTATTTTGAGGCTTAATATTATTTAACGTATCTTTTATGCCACAGAATCTGCCAGGGAGACTTTTAAAGTAAACCTTCGCGCGACACTCCACGACACCGACCAGACATGCCTTAGAAGAGATGAACGATCATCCAATCAGTGCAAGACGATCTCCCGAGTCGTATAATTCAGTGTTGGAAACCGAGGTCGCTACCTGTCGTATGTCTCCAAATTCTGTGCGATGAATTGTGAGTACCTGGTGTCACGTACTAGCAAAAATTTCATGATAAATGAAGGGTTCAGAGCCATAGTGGGCCAAATGCCATTTATTAAAAACGGAGAAAGCAAGGGTTAAAGTTAAGAGAATACCATAGTTTAATGAAGACTGACATATCATTTAGTTTGAATGTATCTACTTTATATTACTTGCTATATTTTTCCATTGAATTATGGCGATAACTTCATTTTAACCCTTGTTTTCTACGATTTTAGTAAATGGTGCTTGGCCCATTATGGTTCTGAACCCTTCAAATATCCTTTCCCTTAAGGACTCAAACCGCAATGCGAGTGTTTGACACGACACCTTAAACACTACAGTATGGTGCAGGACGTTTGAAGATTTTACACTAGACTCTCGCTAATCCGGTCCGCAGTAATCTAACCTCTAAATTATCCGAATTCCTTCCAGTATAATTCCTATTACTCTTACTGTAATAGTTTCCTGTACAATTTGAAACGGCTGTGTTATATTATATTACTTACAAAACTATATACATATTTGTACACATATACACGCGCCGGTCACGTGTGGAACGTTCTGGTTTCGATTTAGAAATGCTAGTGGAGTGGTTGGCGCAGATTATAAATTAAATTTGGTGATATTTTGCGCACCCTCAATAATCCGGAACTCTCGATAATCCGGCGCCCCTCTGTGCAAGGAATGGACGAATGATCAAGAGTGTACTGTAGGCTATATGGTATTCTACCGTTATGAATTCGACAGAGTTACGCAATAAGAGACCAACTGACAAAAATCTGTTTCCGAGGTATTCACCGTTCAAGTATATTTGATTATTTATTAAATATTTTTGCAAGAAGTATTGCAACATGCATACTATTACAGAAAAGTAGCACAAATAATAATAAAAAAGACTAACAGATTTTGAATAACAGATCAGCTTTTGAGGTAATATTACAAACAAAATAAACATAGACTAAATTAATTTTGCCTATAAATGACCGCAGAGTACAGATATCGCGTTCTTGATTTTTCTAGAGTTTAATAATTTAGCCAACACCAGATTTGTGCAAATAGCTCAATTTTTGAATTGTCAGATGATCTGTTGTTGCATATTTCCATCCAATTAACAATAAAGGAAGTAACAATGACAGGGGAAGCAAATGAGTCGTCATAAAAGATTATTCACAGCCACTTACTTTATCACAGATATAATTAAATTTGTCAAGCTTAGAATTTCACATTGAGGAAATCCACTTGACTGAGTTTTGGGTCGGTATACAGAGGCACATACCAAATATTTCTCTACATTAACACAATTTAGAGTGTTGTTTGCAGTAAACCGTCAATTTGGAAGCTAAAGCAACCTCTTTGTCCGCGACTGTATCGACAAAAGTGTCACTTACAGTCCGTTGGAGGGTTATGTCTGTTCAGGTGAGAGTTGTGATTGGGAGGTTTGAGAAAGTTCTTTAAATATGTCGCGATTAATACTAGGACCAAAGGAATTAATTGAATTCTCAGAATTGCGAATGCATTCATTATGACAGCTGATACCATTTAACATCAAGATTGCACTCATTCAACAGCAAGGTCTTTCTGATCACTTAAAAAATATATAAAACTATAAAATCACAGTAAGATGTGAGATGTATTAAAATGCGCTACAAATTATTATTTTTTTCTCGGCCTGTAGCTAATGACAAAGAAAAAGCCGACTTAGTAAATTCGTATTTCATTTCGGTTTTAATAATAATAATAATAATAATAATAATAATAATAATAATAATAATAATAATAATAATAATAATAATAATAATAATGCCGCTGATAGGGGCGGATGTGTAACAGATTGTGAATGTGAAGCACGAAATTAAAAAATCGGAAGTCTAGAGGATCAGATAGTACCCTATTGCCACAGAGATTCTTAAATTAGGTTCTGAGGCCATAATTTCATACTTAATGCGTATAATTCATGTTTCATAAACAATGCAGCTATTCCATGTGATTGGGAATGAGCTATAATGGTACCCATATATAAAGGTGAAAGTAAAGTAGATGTCGGAAACTATAGACCGATTAGTCTTATGTAAAGTCATGGAGCATTTGATATCGTATTATGTTCATCGTGTTCTAAATGCGAAATACTGGCTTTACAACTGCCAGCATTGTTTTAGGGAAGGCTTCTCATGTGACAGTCAAATTTCGTCGCTTGTTCAGGATCATAGTCAAATTACTCGTACGTCGCTGGTTCAGGATCTAGCTAAAGAGATCGACAAAGACGGAAGACTCGATGCAGTTATGATTGATTTTTCGAAAGCATTTGATCTGATGCCACATGGCATTTAGTAGATAAGTTAAATAGGCTAGAGTGGTGCTATAGATACAAGAATTCGTAAAATGTAGAACCCAGAGAGTTAGAGTAGGTGATGAAGTATCGGAAATTGAGAATGTAAGTTCAGGGATGTCACAGGGTAGTGTTCTGAGGCCATTAATCTTTATAATATACGTAAATGACTTATGCCCAAATATTACATCAAATATGAGGCTATTTTCAGACGACTGCATTGTCTATAGAAAGATTGGAAATATTTCAGGTATGGATACTATTCAAACGAACTTAAATAAAATTTATAACTGGGCGTTAATGCATAGGATGGAAATGAAAGGTTCTAAAATAAATGTATAACATTTTGTTATACCCGAGAGGAACCTATTCTAAACTACAAATTCAAGGTGTTGCAATTCGCAAAAAGAATGTTGTAAATATCTAGAAGTATATTTAAACTCCAATCTTTCTTGAGGAGTGCAGGTTGATAATGTTACGGGAAAGCATGGATCGCACTTCACTTTATTATGAGAATCTGAAAAAGGCTAGCCCCAAATCGAGGAAAATAGCATATTTAACGTTAATGCGACCGTTATTGGAATACGGAACTACATGTTGGGATCCCTATAGAATAAATCAGATAAATTCCTTAGACAGAATCCAGTATAGGGCAGCTAAATTTGTTAAAGATAAAAGAGGAGACGGGAATGATATGCCAAAAGGACTTAAAGGGCAAATATTGGAAAACAGACGTAGGAAAACTAGAATAACATCATTGTACAGAGCACACCTAGTCAAAAAGCATGGGTAGACATAACGATCATGACTTTAAAATCAAATGTAGGAAACAGAAAACGGATGTAGGTAAATTCTAATTTTTAAAATCGAACAATAAATGATTGCAATGACCTACCTGCAGCGATCTTTGAGGGCTGTCTTTCTTAAGGAGATTTAAAGATAAATTAAAAAGTTGTGTATAAAGTGTAAATTAAAAAGAAAGAGACGTTACATTATTAAAGGTGAGATGTATTTACTTAGCCTGACGAGTTATTCCCTCGGTTTGAATTGTAACTTATTTTAAAATAGCTTGTAAGAGGGTCTTAGACTACAAATTTTGAGTTTAATGTAGTTCTATATGTAGTATAAGCACAGTCTAGTGTATACAGTCACGAAGCTTGAGTTGTTGAGGTTGCTAGGAACGATAGACTGTGCAGGTACTATTTCGCATTGTCTGTAATGAGGCGATAGTAGCGATCCTAGTGGTTAGCAACTATCTATGATGCATATTTATTACATATTGAGCTTCGTGACTATATATACTATACTGTGGTATAAGTATGAATAAGGGTATAATTGTTTGTCTTATTTGAACTTTTGTATCAATGAAGCGTGGTGAGTCAGTGAAGTTACGGTTTACAATGGCAGTAAGTAATTTCAATCAGTGATAATTTATAGTGTTTTCTATAGTATCAGGGAAATGTGTTATATGCCTATAGTGTCAGTGAAATGTATTCTAAAGTGTCAGTGAAATGTGTCATGCAGTGAGTGAGAGGAGAGTGAAGTGAAAGGTTATCAGTATCAATGTGAAAGTTATGTAGGGCCTATATATATATATGTATGTATATATATATATATATATATATATATATATATATATATATATATATATGTGTGTGTGTGGGTTGTAATAGAAAATTAGGTTCACTTATTAATTAGGTTATTTTATGTATTATTATTAAAGTAATTATTGTGTATTATTTGTTTTTATTGTGTATTATTTATATTATGTATTTTATTTCTATTGTGTACTATTTTTATTGTGTAAGTTTCAGTAACTGATATAAGAGTACCTTGTGTAGAATCACGTATGAATACTTCAACGAACATTAGACCTACTATTGTACGGAGAACGCATCCCTATTTCGAGAAGAATATGGTGACCTATATGTGATATAAAAAAGAGGAAGTCTTCAGCAGTCGAAGTAAATAAGAGTGGAAGAGGCAATCTTCCTCTCGGAGTTAATACAATTTGAGGCTATGATGATTAGTCTTAAGATGGCAACATCATCATCTTACCCAGCGGGACGGCAATAAGGTACTCAGAATACATTCAATTAGCCTACTAAAAGTCTCATGGGAGATAGCAGGACTGTTTCTATTTAGTTTATTTTATAAACAGTAAGATAGTATCTTCAATCTCCAATGGAGCGTCAATATAAAATACATTTTTCTGCCTGTAAAGTGTCAGAACTTTGCACTTTGAAAGTTTTAAAGTATCGAAACTATTCTTTAAAATTTTAGTTTGCCACCTAAATTTCACTGTAGTGAAAAAATTTGTAGTTATATTCCGATCTTTTATGCTATATATATATATATATATATATATATATATATATATATATATATATATATATATATATATATATAGCGATCCAGTGACACTGGCAAAGTTTTTCATCAGCTAACGTCCGTTCGTTCTTTCCCGGGATAAGGAGATATATTACAAAAACAAAAAGCAGCATGTGCCAGAAGCCCAATTTCCCAGGCTTATTCGACGTAAAATGCAGTTTTGCCAAATTGCTCTGTCAAAACAAGTTGTTCAATTGCATTTAAATATACATGCAAGTTTCCCATAGACCAGTGGTCGTCATCACTCGCTGAAATAGGTAAAGTGCAAGCAGTGCAGAACGGATAGGGAGACAGCATACCCGCCAGCAGCCACGGTTGCACGCTAGTGCAATGTCATATCCGCGGGTAAGAGACGCTAGCCCGACGGTGCACTGTACTGATGATCGCTGCTATAGACTATAAACAATCTTCGCTTCCCTCTCTTGAGTAAAACCTTTTTTCTCTATATTTATAGCTGCATACATTTAATGATACCTATGAATGAAATTACGAAATTCTAAACTATAAAAGCTAGTTTGTTTGTTTGTTTTTTTTTCAAATTTATACCATAGATGTATACTAATATAACTAAAGAACTCACAAAAATTTGTCCTTGTAGCTTTCATGGTTTACAAGTTATGGACAAGTATACATTTTTGGGGAGGCGAGTGACTCAAAAAGTCCCTTGCGTAACAATTTTCTTTTTCTCGGTCTCATAATTTGTGAATAGGCTCACCACACATACACTTATTGAAATAGTCCTGGGTTTCAGTGTAGATTCATTATAAAAGCGTCTAGAATATTTTAGTATTGTATAATTTGTTTCTTGAAAATTAAGAAAATATATTAGAAACTGAAAATAATATAAATTGAAATTGTATTCACCGTAAAACACAGAGCTATTTTTATTCACTACATATTATATGTGAACATAAATACCAAGTTTGAACTGTGTATCAGAAAATCTGCTTCGCAAGAAGCATTTTATAGAAATGAAAATGCTGAAAATTTGAAGTGTGAGAAAACAGCAATGAAAGATTTGAATACATTAATAGAACATCTAACAATCGAAGTAGTGCTGTACATTGAAACAGAACTAAATGACAATGCAAATAAATTCGAATTCCTCAGCACCCAAGATCACATATACCCAGATTGCTCGGCCTTATAGGCTTTGACGGTAATAACTTTTGTCAGGTTTACTATGCTGCCATCTAGTTGTGCATAAGGAGTCACGTCATAACTCCCATTTGAATTGCATTAGCGACTCTATTGCCATCTCGTGTTCGTTTACGGCGGACGCGTGGCGATCCTGGCGGTTGTTCTTTTCAAAGTGCTACCGATTTTAACATAGGGATGAGCAATCTGTTATATATGTGATCTGGGTCAGTACAGAGCAAAACTGAACATGTCGCAGCTTGAATTTAGAGCACCACGGGACTTTTAAAATTGGCGTAGGACTTTAAAAATGGCGGTAGGCCTAACATAGAGATGGTGCTACTTTTTTAATAGAGAGAGATTGTAGTACATATTTTATAATGCCAAAAAAGAAAATTGTGATTTCTGAGAATTTTTTCAAAATTCACTCATGGGTACCCTTATGGTGGAACAACATCGGAGGACATGTAATTGAATAAGAATGAATGAAATTTAATGACATTCAAGAGCTCAGATCAGAATTACATTGCGTCCGTAAGCTTAAAGTAATCAGATCATCCATCCTGCATAATTAACTAGGAAAACAGGCAACCTTGTTTCAAACAGGTTTGATAATCAAGCCACAAGCTTTCTGAAGGAAGCTGTGATCTGAATGTTATTGCCACTCATAAGAGTTCCCGTGTGTTGCAATCCCGCAAAATACCTCGAACGAGATGACTTTCATCAATGCAGTTTGCCTTGATATTGTGGAAGCCAGAACAGGTCTATTTCGCTTGCCTTCGTAAATTCAACATTCTTGATCACACTGAGTTCACGGTCTTCAATTTATGTGAGATAGTATCATTTAAGACAGTGGTTGCCAAACACAACGAAATTGTGACGTAATAGAAATGCAACCCGCACACCACTATCGCAGGTAGAGGGGTGGAGTGGGTATCTCCTCAGGTAATGCAGAGACGGACTGTGACCAAAAAACAAAAATAATATTCTTCTACTTATTAACTGCCTACACACACTTTTTTCGTGTTAACTTTTATCCTCCTATTCATTATTTTTGTATAATTAATAAAATAAAATACATTTTCTTATTTACCATAAAAAGAACGTATACTTTACATCAGCAGATATTTGAAAAAGCCGATAATTTTTATCGTTTGTTTATTAATGAAAAATTCAAATTACACTAGGCCTACATACGTCGAAAAAAAAAACTTCGAAGTATTTTGCCCCGATTAAGTCATAGAAGCCAATAATTTTTATCGTTTGTTTATTAATGAAATATTCAAATTACACTACATACGTCGAAAAAAAAGTCGAAGTATTTTACCCCGATTTTTTTAACACCGGCCAGAGGCCATTTACCAAAGTTATCTTTGTTTTCTGTTTTCCATTTGTTTCCTTTGTTTTAGTTACACTAATACAAACACAACACCCATGCCCGAGGCGGGACTCGAACCCACAACCCTTCGGACCAAGCGATAGAGTCATGCCGTGCCCCTATCGCTTGAGCCATCCGAGCCGGCATTAAGACATAGAAGCCGATAATTTTTATCGTTTGTTTATTAATGAAATATTCAAATTACACTACATACGTCGAAAAAGGCTCGAAGTATTTTACCCCGATTAAGACATAGAAGCCAATAATTTTTATCGTTTGTTTAGTAATGAAATATTCAAATTACACTACATACGTCGAAAAAAGCGTGGAAGTATTTTACCCCGATTAAGACATAGAAGCCAATAATTTTTATTGTTTGTTTATTAATGAAATATTCAATTTACAGGTAAGGGCGTGGTAGTCTTTATAACGAGAAGAATAATGATAACGTACATTGTTCTTTTATACTTCATTAAAAATTTTACAACAAATTAAGTATCTCATATTTTTGCCAGCTGCACAAAAGAAATACTTTTCCTCCCATGCTCATTAAAATTAACTTTTTACTTATTATCTGTTTTGGAAAAGAGACCGAAACATATTATCCTACACACTTGTAACATTACATGTGTACGTCCGCTGCTGATATATGTCTTCACTTATATCGAAGTGAAGGCTGTAAACAGAGGATGGGGGTATGATGCCATGGTTACGCTTGAGTGGAGGCAGGGGCATGTGTCGTGACACAGCTTTTGGCGATCACTGACTTAAGATAATATTATTTATGTAACCGCTATGGTGGCTTAGCGTTAGAGCATTGGGCTAATAAAACATGGGGGCGCGGGTTCAAATCGCGACCTATTCCGAATTTATAACTTGTTTCGCAAGAACCTGATCCGGGATATATAATGGTTTTCTCCAAGTACTCCGGTTTCCTTGCTTGTAACGTCCAAACAATTTTCTATCATCATTATTCATAGCGGGAAAGGACCTGGCTTCCCTATCTCATTATCTCGTGGCTTACTTGCCTCATAAGTGGTGCCTTTGTTGGTACACTTTCGAGATTCAGACCTGTATTCAGACAGTTAACAGAACAACAACATACATTACGACTCTAACGTGGATCCACCATCTGCGACGCACTCGGATAGTTTCTGACGAACTAAGTGACATGAGGCGTTCCATAAGAGAAGGGCGAACCCGCCAAATGTACCTGTAGAGATAATCGATGTTCAAAGTATTTTACCTGTACACGAGATAAGGGCGAAGTCGCCAAGGTCACGTCTGTATATAATGATAATTACTTTGTATGCTGAAAAACGAATAACTTTATTGAAAATTGCAATTAAATGTCGAATTTAATATTCTAACTTAATAGTGATCATACATGACCAAGTCCACACCTGTGGAGTAACGGTCAGCGCGTCTGGCCGCGAAACCAGGTGGCCCAGGTTCGAATTCCGGTTGGGGCAAGTTACCTGGTTGAGGTTTTTTCCGGGGTTTTCCCTCAACCCAATATGAGAAAATGCTGGGTAACTTTCGGTGCTGGACCCCGGACTCATTTCACCGACATTATCACCTTCATTTCATTCAGACGCTAAATAACCTTTGATGTTGATACAGCGTCGTTAAATAACCCAACTAAAAATAAATTAAAATACATGACCAGGAAGTAATTGCAGAGTAACTAGTATGAGGTTTAGAGTACACGGAGTATAAATGACGTCATGACCCGTGTGCAGTCACCCGACTGCAACAGCACAGGTGGGTCCGTAATGTGCATTACCGTTGTGTGTAGGTCTACGTGTAACAGGCTTAGGCGTAGGGACACCTGATTGAAGGTTACAACTCACGTTAATTCTTTAATGGTAAACATTTATTGTCTACACTAGGAATGTACTGTATATACTACATCTGTACAGAGTGAAATATATTTTGTGCCGTACTATGACGGACTGTTTACATGTTGAGACATGAAGTAAAGGCGCGCTCCATCACCCACGCCACTCGAACAACATAACACTAGACTTCGTGCGTTCTGAATTTCATGCTTTTCTTTGCCCAGGACCGAAGCCACAAGACATCTTAATGAAATTTAATATTATCATTGCACAAGTTAAGATTGCCATATTATATCGTTGTTAGGCACTGCACTTCGCTTGCTACATGCACGCACTCATCCGCTATTGTAATACTTAACCTTGTACTCTCCTGGGACAAAGTACGGTCTCTAGTTATTATTATCCTGAAGAGAGAGGATAAATCCCTATCGATACCTGTATCATAGTGAACTGCTCATATTACGATAATCCCCGGTTAGGTCCTTCCTTTATCACACTAATTGCTTATGATCAGACTGCGGCGCGGGGTACCGAAACGCATTAAGTTATGAATGCACTGACCACTGCGTTGTGTAGATCGAGGGGGATGGAAGACTGAGAGTGCAATTACTTCCTGTCTCAACATGTGAACATTCAGTCTGAGTAGGACACAAAATAAATGTTCACGTTTACAAATATATTTTATACAGTGCATTTCTAGTACAAAAATAATAGCCAAACATTACATGTTTCGAATTACATTATACTATAGCTATAAGTTTTAGAAATATAAAATAATCATTTGCGTGTGAGCAGAAAATAAAAAAATATACATAAAATACAATTCTTCACAATTCAATGCACCGAATTACAAGATACATTCGCAACGTATCAAAGGAAACTTTTTTTTTCAAGAAACGCTTTAAAATATTGTTGAAAGAAATGTTGGCATGTACCAACATTATAGGCCTACACAAATCTCGATGAAATTCTTTTTCATGTTTTATGTCTGATTTTGATGTTGAAGGACAATTTTGACTGTATAGGCTAATTAAATATATTCGAGATACCCTTTGGTATTACACTGCTTTTGAAAGAATCGAATTCTATCTGTCCTTATACTTTTTTTTAACAATTTGCAAAGTTCAGTTTTTTTTTTCCCCCATTAATAAGAAAATATTCCTTTCCAAACTTCTCTATAACTTCGTTCTGAAGAGAATGCTTGGTGCTCTTAATTTCCAACATATTCCTCAGTAGTGTGAATTATAAAAGAGCGAAATTAACACCAACACAAATATGCATGTAGCCTATAAATAATCAAGTAAATAAATAAATAAATAAATAAATAAATAAATAAATGAAAAGAAATAAAATATATTTGTTTACTCACACCATCTCAAGTACGTGTGGTGATTGCAAGGATCTACGCCAAACAATATTAGAGACGGCGGTAATGTAATTTTCTTACGAAACCAACTGTACTCTCACAGTGCCATCCAACTCCATGGATCATGACGTCATGTATACTCCGTGCGTTCCAAACTTCAGTCTCGCGAATCGGTGACCCTAGGCCGCAGTCTGATTGTCTTAAACTTCACTACGTATCCAAGTTTCATGCAGGCATACCAGCTCCTTCCGCACGTTACGAAGAAATACTATGAATATAATATTGGGGTGGACGAGTAGACATAAATCGACCAGAGTGATGTTAATTCCCGTAAAGAAGAAATAGGAGAACCCCGAGTAAACCACAAATTCGACTTTATTAACAGAAGTACAACATAATCAGGTTTAACCGGACTCGAATTAGAACCATATGTCCTGCAGATTGTCTAGATCACATGATGAACGCTGAGAAAATCCTAGTCTTATAAATCTTATAAACTCAAATTATTTATAGACTATAATCATGTCTGAGAAGCTATGTAATGGAATTTTCGGGGGGGGCACTATGATCCAGCACTGCGACGTTTTACAATCTATTGCGCTAACCTTCAACTAGGAGCATTTCTAAATCCAAATCGGTTGACTATACCAATGTTCGCTACGTACCCAGATTTCGAGCAAGCCCCAAAGCAAGCCCCTCTGTGCGTCGAAAGCCGGCATTAGGTGACAGCCATGGAATGATGATGAAATGGAAAAATATTGACGGAATAAGGTAGATGTCTAATATGGGGAAACGGGAGATCCCCGAGAACACTCCAACTGAAATTTGTCCGCCAGAAGTTGGTTACGGATTTTTCAACTATACGGATTTTTTAATTGCAGTTACGGGTACAATAGGAAAACGTGTACACTGTCGTTCCTTAGAATCCCAGAAATGTTTTATATCCCATAAAATGTTTAACGTTTAATAGGGTTTTTGATAAATAAACAAAATAAATAATTATCAACATTGACTATTTCCTACTGCTCAACATGTTTAGTCTGCATCCACTGATGTTTATTTTCCATTCAAGTTCCCAGTTAAGTTACATCATTACTTCAGTTTAAACATATTTCATTGCCCTATTATTTAAGTGAATTTTATTTATACTTCGTTAACAGTACGATAATTTGTTAAATAAGACGATGAAATTAACTTACAATTTTTTTCCTCTCTCTTGTTTTGACGTAAATGCATCTATCGGGAGAGTGATTCCATAAAACAAAAGCGTAAGGATAACGTAAGAGTGATTAAGAATAATCCCTGCGTTAATTCCAACTGTCGAATTGCTCATTAATGATTAGGATGGGGATTAATGTGACCTATATGTAAAATGATCACAAAATAAAGTTATATAATAATATATGTGTTATTTAATTGTAGTTACAATAAATATTAATTTATAGTTTATGTTAATAAAGAAATACTTGTAATTTTTTATGTATCGGATCCAGTCGCCAATCTGTTGCACATTTGCCTCCGTGACAATCTTCATTGGCCGATCGATTCGGTGTTCGATACTTGTCCGTCCTTCAGAAGACTATTGCATCCAATTGTAGGCAGCTTGACGTGAGGGGCAATGCTCACCATACACCTTTCATGGGCATAGCCTAAATTTCTTTATGATATTCTTTACTGCCAGACCTTTTATCCACAAAAGTCCCCACTCAAAGACGGTAAGAGATGCGTTTTGCACATGTTACATATGAAATACTTATTGGATTTATACCTTCCCATATACTTTTTTATCCCCAAATTCATCTTACTCAATACAAGCTACTTTGACGTAAATACATCTCTACGGAAGGATAATTCCATTTCGAAAAACCAGTGTTACGTTACTAATGAATGAGTGAATGAATGAATGAATGAATGAATGAATGAATGAATGAATGAATGAATGAATGAATGAATGAATGAATGAATGAATGAATGAATGAATGAATGAATGAATGAGAAGATGGAAGCAGAAACTTTTTAAATGGTACCTTGCAAGAAAAATTGTCGCGGTGAAGTAGTGTGATTGTGAGCTCCAAGACTATTGGCCACTTGTCTCACTCCAATTTTCGTCGTTCCATATGAAGGAACATTAGGTAATTTTGAATGGAAGAGCCGAAAATCGACATAACCTAGTACCTACTTCAAAAAGAGAGAGGGGAGATTGGCATGAGAAAACTGTAATTCGCATATGTATTAAAGGGAATATGCGAAATCCCAGGCTCCTGTTCGAAGCGTTAATGTGCAAGAATACCGAAATTTTTGTAGGGAAGCAAATGTGGGTCCTTAACTCCCTTTCTTTCAAGGCTCACTACGACATTTGACTTAGCTTGGCGTCTTAGAAAAATCACGGAAGAACCACAGGCAGATTGAGTTTCTTAATTTAGGAGACTAGCTCTTTCGTAAGTCTATTCAAATAAGGCTCGATCGACCCTAAGGGCTTTATTTGATAGGGGTGGTTGTTATTGCTATTGTAATACCTCGAGTTAAATAGCCTAGTTCAGCCATGTCAACTCAAATTGGGTGGGGAAGGATTTAAGATGAGTGAAAATGGCTATTTCAGCAGCGGTTGCAGTAGTTCCAACTGTTTTACTAGGATTGAGGGCACTCTGACACTTCATTCCGAGGCGAAGGTTACATTCAGTGTTGTGTAGGCGTTAGAATGTGCGACATGTATTCAAATCAAGAGCTGGCAGAGATACACTTCATGTACGGTAAGGCGGACGGCAATGCTGCGCTGGCTCGTCGTTTGTACCAGGAGAGGTACCCACAGCGACAATGTCCAGATCGGAAGACATTTGTACGTCTCCATTACCGTCTGTGCGAGTATGGAAAATTTAACTCTCCTGGTTTGGGAAGGGGACGACCAAGATCTACAACTCCAGAAGTACAGGAGGAGGTTCTGGAGGCTGTCAACATGACTCCTTCTATCAGCACACGAAGGGTAGCGTTGCAAGTCAATGTTCCTCATACGACTGTCTGGAGGCTGTTGAAAGAGTATCAATTGTATCCTTATCATTTGCAACGTGTACAGACCCTGTCACCAGCAGATTACCCTGCACGAGTTATGTTCTGTCAGTGGTTCTTGCAGCAGTGTGGTGTAAATCCCAACTTTCCTGCCTTAGTATTATTTACACATGAAGCACAGTTCACACGAGATGGCATAACAAATTTCCACAATCAGTATGTATGGGCGTATGAAAACCCACGTGCAACTGTTCCATCTCATCACCAGGTGCGGTTCTCCCTCAACATGTGGGCCGGTATCATTGGTGATCGATTAGTTGGACCCCATGTAGCCTACTTGTAAACAGACTTACGGGACAGGCGTACACAAACTTCCTGGAAAACACCATACCTCATGTTTTAGAAAACACTCCACTGATCAATCGTCAATACATTCACTTCTTGCATGATGGCGCTCCTGGACACTTCAGTCGTACGGCTCGCCGGTACTTGGATCGAAGGTTTCCTGATCGATGGATAGGTAGAGGTGGCCCAATTGCTTGGCTCCACGCTCACCTGATCTGAACCCTCTCGATTTCTACTTGTGGGGCCATTTAAAATCATTGGTTTATTCGTCACCGGTGTCTGATTTGGAATCCCTTCGGAATCGAATTGTGGCATGTTCTGAGGACATACGCAATACTCCTGGAGTTTGGGATCGTGTTCGCAGGTCAATGAGACATCGATGTGAGGTCTGTATTCAAGCAGGAGGTGGACATTTTGAACATCTTCTGTAATGACAACGACCTGCGGAAAGAAAAACGTTCCGGTGAATTTCAATGTTGTGAAGGCCATAACTCGGAAATGAAGCATTTCCGGACACATGTTGTAATGAACTATTTTGATTGTCTACATGTGGGAAATACATACCTGAATTTATGTCCCGCATTTTTTAAACACCCTGTATATATAAAATATTTTGTATTAATAAAAAATCGAATTACCAACAAATAAGAGAATAAATCAATTACAAAATAAAATTGTGAACCAATAAAAAAAATTCTTAAAACAATAAAAAATAAAGTGCCTGAGTAAAGGGTTATCGTGTTAGGATAAATAAAGTATTTAAAATTACCAATATTACATCTAATAGAATTAAACTATTACCTAAAATATAAAAAATCTTGTTATCTGTTGTAACTACAATAGACAACATATATTATTATATAAATTTATTTTGTGATTATAATTTTACATAAAGGTTACATTATTCTATCCTTAGGCCTACCATTGCCGAGCAATTTGACAGTTCGAATTAACGCAGGGATTATTTTTAATCACTCTTTCGTTATGCATACGAAGTAAGATACATATGTGACAACAAACTCTTGTAGGTAAGTTAGAAGGCGATTTGAAACACAATTTCCAGGTTTATCTATTCCACTCAGAGAAACCGTGGGAAGACTTGTCAACAATTTAAGGGAAACGAGGTCGATTAGCGATAGAAAGCGAAGAGTAACGCGATCTCCTGATTTAATTGTATGCGATTTTTATCTGAGAGGGGGAGGGAACTTAAAATGAAGTGTATACAACAAACGCCCATACATTGGAAGAACTAAAAGGAAACATCAGGCGGGAAATTGACCAATTTCGAATATTGAATTCTCGAGTGTGAATGAAAATTTCCTGATAAGAAGCCAGAAATGTAGGTATGGAGAAGGATAACATTTCCAACATATCTTTTGATAACATATATGCTTCAGAGGTCTGCATCGGACGTTTTCGCTCGAGCGCCACGTAGTTCATAGCATAATACGATAAGTAGCGCACATTCATGATGGGTAAAATTGTCACGAGTGATAAATTCTCGAACTGTGTAAGCCGAGCGTTAGACATTCGTTCTTGTTACAGTGATGAACTGTGTAGTAACATCATAAATGTTTATCATTTCAAAACTTTGCAGTGTTTAACTAACCTCTCCATAGTACAACTATAAAACTTGCTTTAAAATGTAATATAAATGTTTTAGGTAAATCTTTTTTTCCACACAGGAGTGATTTTGTTTTTGCTACATCAGATAGATGTTATTGGATGTAAATGTAATTATTATAAACGGAGAACACAATCACGATAATGCAAGAACTGTATCAAGTTTTTTAGTAGTAGTAATAATAATAATAATAATAATAATAATAATAATAATAATAATAATCTCTAATAATTAGTGTATCAATCTTTGCGTCTGTAACAGTTGTGCAGTATGATTATTCGTTTTATTATATTTTCTGTGACATCTCTGTACTAATATTGTTATTAATACTGCTATATGAATAATATTTTGTAAAACGTTTCTACTTTGTCGTAGTATATAGGCGGAACACTATGTATGGACCTATCATATTATATATGTGGTAAATCAAATATTCAATAATTATTAATTAGCAATAATAACTGTATATCGAAGTTTTTCATACTATTTTATTTATAACTTCATGTTCCTGTTTTGGTACGTTCCATTGACTGTTCCATTAAGCATTTGCCATAAACGCAGAAAATAAAGCCTTATTTTTACCGTGTGAGCAAAACATATGTGTATCTTATCTGTCGCCTTCCATACAAGATAAGACATGTCGGTGAGATGACCTTGTACTGTGCTTCTATTTATTACGAGCGTATCACGACCGATCGTATCTCACTCGAGGGTGCGACACTCGACCGAGTTCAAGCGAGCGATTTAACTCCGATGCAGCACTCTGATATGATTATTATCATTGTTATGGTATAACTTTAATTATGGCAATATGAAACGGTAGCGGGGATATTATAACTGTTTCGGCGGGAGTCCCAGCTGCTGTGGCCGGCGTGCGAGCCGCCGTGCTCTGGCCGCAGTGTGAAAGAAAAGCACTGTACTTGTAAAAATACAGAATCTGGCTTCTTGTTAACAGTTTGAATGTTGAATAAGGTCCGAAGCTTGATTTTATTTATCTCAAAACTCATTTTATAACTTATCTCCCTTTGCTCAAATACCATCGGTATAATCCAATTATATTTCGGAAACAAAAAAAAAAAACTGTTTAATTTTCGTCCCACCACGTTTTCTGCAGTTCCCGGAAAACCATATAAAAATTTACTGGGATTTTTTTTTTTTTTATGAACGTCGGTGTGCAGTTCGTGGAAGCCGTTTCTGTTTTAATCTCTACGTTATCCCGCGTGAAATTGAATCGTATTACTAGATCAAATGTAATCCTTTTATGTCAACATGGTACATCATGTCTGCGGTAGTGGGATTACTTTACATGACATATACTAATCTGCATTGGAGCATTAACCAACAAATCATAGAAGCCAAGTTAACAGTGGGCAAGTATGAAATTTATAGAATTTATGTCTATCGTTCATAGGTTTCTGAAATGTTGAAAACACCTAAAAAAAATAGGCCTATACTTAAACCAGACATGTCCAGCGTGGGCATTTATAACCTTTAAACTAGGTGCAAGAGTTTCGTAAAATTCAGAATAGCATGAAGGTAAAAGAGAACAACATATCCTAAGGGGAGAGGACGGTATTTCTTAAAACTTTATTTTCGGTATTTGTTGTAAAATATTAATTTTTTGTATGTAGAGAGCATATGGCTAGCCTATAGCAACTCAACCACATTTAAATATCTTGAAAAAAGAAAAGCAAAGAAATATTTAGGGCCGAGATTTGAAAAAAATGTACCCAATGCAGGAGTTCACTAAAAACGATATACCTAAGCCATTTTTTGAAGATAAATTCATACAGTTGTTTGCATTTTACTTCTAAAAGCATCCTCTACAAACAGTCTTAACAGAATTTTGATTTTAGTCCCTACATTTGTAAAATAAACAATTAAAATTTAATAACACTTTTTTATTTCCTTTTTTACAAACAGATAGAAATTTGTAAAATGAAATAAATTAGCATAATTCTGTTACAGAGAAAAGTTTTCTAATAATCTAGAGAATGTGTGTTCCATATTTCATGCACGTATCTTTAATAGTTCAGAAGATATATCCATTTTTTTTTCTGGCAATGTAGCAAAAAAATGAAGGGGGCGTGTGATTTAAAAATCCAGAACACAGGAAGTTAAAAAATGGCGTCTCAACATCCGATAAGGGTACAGAATGTTGTGCAATGTACTCCACACAAAGAAAAAAAAAATTGAATATTTACTATTTTTTTTTTTGCTAAAAATACCGTCCTCTCCTTAAAAGATATATCCTACGTCACTATCGAAATGTCCGCGTTCAACATGCCTGATTTAAACGTATTTACACAGCTATATTGCTTAGAGAAGAACGATGTCTTGTATGAAAGGGATTGTAGGTGATTGTAGTGAGATTTATATTCGGACAGAGACAAGGAGGTGAATCTCTGAAAAGGAAAATGTATTGTACAGACCTTAAAAAAAAAAAAACCTTCTTATACTGATTACGGGCGAGCGGGTTACCTATGGAACGTGATAGTTTCATGGAGTTTACGGGCCGCGGAACGTATACTCACGGTCAGCGCAACATTTAGATGTTAATCTCGCGGCATTAGAGTTACTGTGGGGAGGGGCGTCCTCACCGCAACCTTTTCCTAGGTTCCCAGCTTTCTACAATATCTCTGCCAGGATTCATTCCTTAAGTGGAGAGGTTGGTATTGTTTTGGTGAAAAATGAGTAAATTAAAAAAAAAAGGCTTTAAAATACTCTGCGATATGTGTGAAATGCATAGCATAACATTTTGTTTGTATTTGTGCCCTTATCGGATGTTGAGTCGCAATTTTTATACTTACTGCGTTATGGATTTTTAAATCACTCGCCCAATTTTATTGTTGTTTCCGGTAAATTAAATTAAAAAAAAAAAAATCTTTAAAATACACTTTGATATGTGTGGAATGCTTTGCATAACATTTTGTGGGTATTTATGCCTTTATCGGGTGTTGAGACGTCATTTTTAAACTTCCTGCGCTATGGATTTTTAAATCACACGCCCACTTTTATCGGTTTCCAGTAACTTCATTTTATTTACTACATTGCCAGACAAAACTGGATATAATTTCTGAATCAATTAAAGATACATGCATGAAATTTAGAACACACATTCTTTAGACTATTAGGAACCTTTTCTCTATAACAGCATTTTGTTAATTGATTTCATTTAAAAAATACGTTCGTTTGTTTGCAAGAAAGGAAATCAGAAAATTGTTATTATATTTTAATTGTTTATTTTACAAACGTAGAGACTAATATCAAAATTGTTACAGACAGTTTGTAGAACATGCTTTTGCAAATACATTGCAAAACCCGTTTGAATCTATGTTTAAAAACGGTTTTGATATATCGGTTTTAGTAAAATCCTGCATTGGGTATAATTTTTTCAAATTTGGGTCTCCAAATAATTTTTTTCAAAATATTTATATTTGGTTAAGTTGCTACTGCTATGAGGTCTCTACATACAAAAAGTAATATTTTCCACCAAATAGTAAAACAGTTTAAAAAAATACCACCTCTCCCCTTAAGAGCATTTCCAAGGGCGCTTCGACACTTAGGAAGAGTCATTGGAATGGCTTCTGTACTGCTTGGTCACCTTGGCGATATGAACTTAGGGCGGGGAGGGTAGGATGCCCCATTGGATGAACGCGTGAGGAGTCACATGCGGCCGGTGGGCTGGTACATATCCTCATTCAGCCCATAAATTCGGGGTGCACAATAAGCCTCAGTATGACTGACGTGGAAAGGGTCGTCCCTAGCCACCTAACCTAATCTACTGTGAAACAAATAGAGCCTATTATTTATTCTTGTTCTTAAAAAGCCACGTACTCACTATGTAACTGTCTACCTTCATTTTTCACACATTTCTATCACCTGCTTAGAAAATTGTAGACGTTTCAGAGGGTTTCCATCGGGGTAAATTTGCTTTCCTCTATCCTTTCATTAACATCGTATAAATATCTCTCATTTCATTCATGATCTGAATAGTATAAATAGAGAAAAGTGAAGTATTATGATAATACAGGTTTTTCGGTGATGATATGGGAAGAGCTTTGGGCTCCAAGCCCTGGGACTCACCACGCCACCCGTCAGACTTAGACAGTCATCATCGCACAGCCTTCGGAAAGACAAGTTTAACAATTTACTTGGTAGGGCTATAGATTATAATTTGATTTATCAACATAATGTAACTTTTTGTACATTTTAAACAACTAGTCCTTCTCTTGCGACACAGGTCGCAGGTCCTCTGATCATGCCCACACTCTCCTTTCTCGGAGTTATAAAGTATCTGTGCGACAAAGCGTTTTTCTAAGACTGTACATATTGCACAGCAACTCACAAAAACACTCGTGCAGTAGGACTTCAATCTTCAGGCGACGCGGTCAGTGTGATAGGATTTGTCCGTACTTAATAGAAAGATTAATCAAAACTTTTTGCAGTTATTTCTGAAACTATCACCATTTTAGAATCATCGCAGTTGTCAATGACTGAATCTTTAAAGGAAGTGGACAATATCCCACATATGCTTATTAGGTTACTTCACGGACTAATTGTCACAAACCTAAAACACATATTTGTTCAGATAGATACTCAAGAACAATTGTTTGTATGCATTATTGTCGCCTATTCGAGGTAAATTTTGATTGGTTCCACAGAAACGAACCTGTAGGAATATAACTTGTGTGACAGTGACATACCTTACTTCAGATATTATGCTTCTATGAAGTCCTGTGATGTGGAACGCTGTTTAACTGAAAATCACAGACATTTTTCCTTCGAAACATTCGTAAAAATTGAATAATGTTGAAAAAAAATCAATGTTGTGAAATGTATATAAGTTACGGGTAATGAAAATATGTAAATAAGTGAATATGTAGAATAATTGTATAGAGTAATGTTAAATGTAAATAATATAGTCACTATGCTCTATCAGAGGCCGAGGTAGCATTGCCCTCCTGTCAACATCGGCTTATCAGGAAGGGCTTGCAGCTCCAGACCCTTGGGGCTTATCAGAATTCTCGTATGTGAAGCGGGACCCCGCTCTATCAGGGGCTGAGGCTTGATGTCCCACCTGTCAGCTTCGGATTCTCGAATGCCACCCAGATTACCTGTCGGACCATCATCGTATATAAGGACGCACAGGGGGCCAAACCGTGCCTACTGTCATCCTCTGAGGAGTTTAGTGCTGAGAGGAATGCGGTTCCGACTAGTCTAGCGCGGTACTGGAGTGGGAGGCGACAGTGACAGCGGCAGTCTGGAAGGAAGTACAATCATACTGAAAACATTCGCCCAATTTACGAGAGTAGTATGCCTATTAGTTTTCTAACGTATTTTTGGCGAGATAGAGATACAACCATTCGTACTTATGTGTTCAGAGAAGGAAAGTATTGTAGAAAATTTTATTTATTTATTTAAGATATTTATTTATTTATTATTTATTATTCACTTATTTATTTACTACTTATTTATTATTTATTTTGGTGAAGTTAAGGCCATCACACCACCAGAAATACAAATACGCTAAAATAAATAAAAAGAAAAATCATAATACAACTACAATAATATAAATGAAAAAAAGAATCATACTATAGAATTGAGTGATTAGTAGAATTGAATTAAATTTGTAAAATAATCAATTTAAATATACTGTACTGCTGAACTCCCTTGAGAATTATAACTACTTGATTTTGTATTTTAAGATATCACCAACAAATGATTTTCGCATGACATTACAGGAATCTGTTTTTCACGATACCAATCACACATATTCTAAAATTCCAATAGAATAAAACCAAAAATTTTCCACAGCATGTTTCCTTAAAAATGACTTGTAACGGTGAAATATTTAATCAATAATTCATATAATATTAACATAGCTAACATCAGGGAGAAGACTGAAGACTGCATATTTTTGGACGATTAATACTTCCCACTCCGCTCGGGTCGGCTTGTCTGTAGCAACAAAAGAATCTACCTGCAACCCCCCCGCACCGATGGCAAGAATACCTCAGGTCCCAGCGCTAAACTCGTCGGAGGAAGACAGTAAGTGTACGGACCTGTCCCGGGTCCAGCCACGTAAACCCAAGCCAAGCCAAGCCAAGCAATTAGTATAGGCCTACTGACTACATTTATCATAATTATTACACACGATCAAATTATACCTGGAGCTTGAGGTCCTACTTTACATGAGTATTTTTGTGAGTTACTATACGTCCGTGATGCATGACGCAGCAGTAAACAAACGTAATATTACACGTTACGGACTAAAGTAGGGGCTAATCCTTCGGACTTTAACAATAAGGAATGGTGTTTGTTCATACCTGTTTACGCTTCAATTTTTCACTCAGCTTGCTTTGCAGTGGCGTGCCATCAATGGACTAGTAGGACTAGCCTAGTCCTCTAAGTATCATCAGCTTATAAAATGTATTACATTTCATGTTTGAATTTTAAAAAGTTTCAAGACATGACAATTGACGACTTAAATCTGTTTCCTCCCCTCAGCGATCAACGTCTGTAGAATTGGACTCGTCCAGCCCATGCTAACCAGTCAGCTCGGACTGGACTAGCAGATTTAAAGCTGTTCCCTTGCCTACGTGAATAGTAAATACGGTTGGGCGATCTCTGGTAAACAATTTCTGTGTCTCTATTCTTGTTAGAAAGAATATATTAGTATGTTTATTATTTTGTGCATTATCAGTTAATTACGGTATTGAAAGTGTGTCTGTTAAGTGTAACATGGATTAAAACAATATTTTGTGTTTTACGCTGTTTAGTAAACATGGAAAGGGACTCGTTTCGAAATGCAAGTCCATTGCAGCTCTTAACAACTGCATCGTCGCCATCCGGCTGTGGTACCAGTCACCACTGCCAACAGTCACAACGTTGTATTTTGGATCGTTTGTTAAGCATCGGTACTTGGTTTGGAAGTTTTATTATTTTAATCCTGTTTAAGAGAGTTAGTGGCTGTATAGGTTGTCAAACTTTTCAGGCAGGACAGTGACAGAGATAGCAAAGTTTTTGAAAGATACCGAGTTAGGAGAAGAGGCATTTCCAGCTACCTAATAGCTACAATTCCAGTGAGCACCTCCACAGTGGAATGTACTTTTTCCTGTTTAAAACGCGTAAAGAGTTATTTACGAAACACTCAGTGCGAAGACAGGCTTTCGCGACTTTCACTGTTATCGATTGACAAGGTTCTATTGAACAAAATTCAAAGCCGAAGACATTTTTACGATGACGTCATAGAAAAATTTTCCCGAAAAGGAGAGAGGAGGATTGCGTTGATGTAGATATGAAGTTGGTAACTGGTAAGTCTTATTTTGGTTGTAAAATGTATTACTTAAAATATTTATATATTTTTTTTCTGTTTATTATTACATAGTGTCATGACAGTTCTATTACTGCTGGTGCCCCCCCTGAAAAATGTCACCGCTCGCCACTGTTACTTTGTATTTATATTTATAACAATGAAATGTCCGTTTACTATTATTTCATAAATAGTACATTTTATTTGAGCCGTTCAGAGCAGAAACGGTGTAAATCAAAAATGAGTAATGAGGGTTAAAGGAAACATTCTGTAAAATACAGCGCAAAGTAACAATTAATATTCAATTTATTTAAACTATTAGTAGTCAGTGGATAGGAAGAAGGCCATATTAATTGCTACTTTGCGCTGTATTTTACAGAATTTTTACTTTAAACTTCATTATCCAATTTTGACTTACACCACTTTTGCTCTGAACGGCTCATTTATTACAATAATCATCATCTTCGAAAATTAATCATCTGCGCACTTATAGGTATCTATAACGGAATTATTAAATTATCATCACATTAAATAATTTTCCAATAGAGTGAAGAGTAATATTCCTTAATTCCTTGATTGTTCCTGTACTTCCTGATTCGATTTGTTAGAGTTATTCACCACGTTACATTATTTGTGTTGCGGACTTACTAAGGATAACATTTTCTAGGCGAAATGTAACTGGTAAGTATTGCACGATAGGAGCTAGATTTTCCTATGCAGATTTTAAAATATTGCGACAGTTCTCTAGCATCATATCCGGCACACCGTGAAACTTTTACAGTATGTTATACATTCATGCATGAAATAACATTAGTGTCCTATTTTCCTGGAAGTGGTTATGTCTTCAAGAGGCATAAGAAACGAAAAGGAATCGGAAAGAGTATAAACGTCTCCTTATTTTTAGATGCAGTTTAGTGGAAACAGCATGGCTTACTGGAACTCGTCTTCAGAGACAAACAAGTACGGCTGTTATTCTAGTGCACCAAAGAAGCGAATAGTATTTTACTTTGCATAAACTTACTTTGCACAAAATATTTCACTGTATTGTATTTATTTACATTCCATGATATTCATACATCGATTCACAGCTATAATATTATGGAATATTAGAATTATCTCTCTTTAAGGGATATTGAATTGAATTTATTGGACTTCGACCTTTCATGATCTATTGCATGACCGGGCAAATCGCAATATAGCTAACGTAGAAGCTCCGCCCACGACTCCTTCCACTTTTCCCCTACTAGCTCACCAGACACTCTACGTGATAGCCGAGTGTTGTGTCCAATGCACATTTCATGTGGGTGGGGATAACTTCCCCTACTGGTGTTCGCTATATTGCGATTTATCCCACTGACCTTTAAGCTAGGCGCATTTCCAAACACATACCAGCTGACTACAGTGAGGTTCGCTGCTTATCCAGGTTATGAACAGGCATCGCCACTCGTCCCTGGCATGCACCGTCCGTGCGTCGCCAGCCTGCGTTCGGGGAATGCTATGGAATGATGAAGGAATGGAGAGATGTTGACGGAATGATGTAGATGCCTAATGTGGGGAAACGGGAGAATCCCGAGAAAAATTCTATCCACGACCTTGTCCATTACAAGTGTCATTATGTATTTTTCAACAGTAATCTCACTAGAGGTTTTGACTTATCTAGAGAAAATCAAAACTCGAGTGGGATTAAATTGACTATTAGACGATTAGAAGAAAGTACATAAAGATTAGAAGTAACAAAGTACTCCAATACAATAAAATATTAATTGACTTACGAGAATACAACTGTCTTCAAATATATTATTGTAACATCTCAACATTACGCTAGATGGCAGTAGTGTGTTATGATTAGCTGATTTCTTGTTATCAGTTGTGCCAACTATGGAATCTTCATTGAACTCTGTGGACGATTACTAGTCAAGAAGGTTTTGTTGATTCATTTTCATTTTTATTAAAACATTTGCATTCCACTTTCATCATCCGGATCCCAGTAATCAACGTCACTTGACAGATGATTTTCAATAAATCTTAGTATTAAACGACACTCGGGAGGAAATAAATATGGGAAATGCTTGTTATTATTCGGTTGAGAAGCTTTTGTCATCTAGTCTTCTGTCAAAAAGTCTGAAAGTTAGAATTTATAAAACAGTTATATTACCGGTTGTTCTTTATGGTTGTGAAACTTGGACTCTCACTTTGAGAGAGGAACAGAGACTAAGGGTGTTTGAGAATAAGGTTCTTAGGGAAATATTTGGGGCTAAGAGGGATGAAGTTACAGGAGAATGGAGAAAGTTACACAACACGCATTGTATACTTCACCTGACATAATTAGGACCATAAAATCCAGACGTTTGAGATGGGCAGCACATGTAGCACGTATGGGCGAATCCAGAAATGCATATAGAGTGTTAGTAGGGAGGCCAGAGGGCAAAAGATCTTTGGGGAGACGGAGACGTGGATGGGAAGATAATATTAAAATGGATTTGAGGGAGGTAGGATATGATGGTAGAGACTGGATTAATCTTGCTCAGGATAGGGACCAATGGCGGGCTTATATGAGTGCGGCAATGAACCTCCGGGTTCCTTAAAAACCAGTAAGTAAGTAAGTATTAAAAAATCTCTGATACGTGACTATCTATAATATCATATAGCAGAAGCTATAACAAACAACCTAAATAATATAAACAAGGGTTAGAAAAGTTTAATTAGGGATGATGAAATAAATAAACGTTTTAATTAACGATGATGAAATAAAAAACAAACATGAATAAATTTAAAAGTAACAATTACTGAAAGCACAATTTTCAAATTTGAATGTTTTGTGGTTGGTGGTTCAGTTGATGTTATATTGGACGTGTGCGTAAAAGAAATGAACTCGTTGATGTACATGGTGTATCCCTCAACTTATTCAGGATTTCCGAATGGTGATCTTCATTTATTTGTAAATAGGGTTTCAGGGAAGACGCATAGCTATGACCAGTGATCTTTTTTTAATTGTTGTTCTTGAATGCCTATGCGAGTCATATTTGAAAGTGCTGTGCATCGACTGGAGTGGTTTGTAATTTTCTGTTTTTTGACGTCCAGATCAGTGCAGTTTGAAATGTTGGCAAATAAAGAAACAAATGCTAGGGAGCGATAAAATTAAACAAATGCTAGGGACGCGATAAAATTGTGCGATAAGCAGCCATGATAGGTTGAAAGACGTCCTTTCGTACCGTTTTATTGGTCAAAAGTAGTATGAACTAGTAAAAGTGTAATAGTCAATGAAAAATTCTAGGCTTGATCGGGACTCGAACCCGGAGAGCCTGCGTAAGAAGTTGAAGATTTGATCACTCAGCCACCTCAGGAAATGTGATTAAGGAATAGAATTATGGTTTTATATACTCGCCAGTATACTATTTTACATACGGTACAGGGCAAAATATTTATAGAAAAAATTATTGGTTCTACTTACGTGGTTTCTTTCAATAAGGGTTCTTACATTTTTTGTGTATATCTCAATAAAATAATAACCCATAAAATTCCACATTCCATTCTTAACTGCGAATTGTCGGAATTCCCAGCAAGCTACGCTAATGATTTCTATTGTACTTAAGAATCCAACGTCTCACAAAAGCTTCAGCCTGAAAATCTCAAATGTATTCAGTAGAAGACGGTAAACAAGGAAGTGGGGCATCAGAATGGGTCGAAGTTGCGCTACGTTAAAGTGGAGCGATTTAACAATGCGGCACCAAATAACACAACAATGTTAGCAGTCGTCGAGAAGTTCCGTCCTACGGGATCAGTTTTATGTCGCCTTGCATGTTACATTACAGTATAATGACATCTTAATTTTCAGAGTGCTTATGTTTGTAGTGTCTGTCCTCCGTATGACAGAAAATAATGCTCGACAATAAACATCTTCTCTTCTATTGTAAAAACCGTAATTTTATTGCAGAAATCTTCACAACACTGGATTCACAATTTGTCAAACTATCGTAAACAAGAAATAAATATTACGTTGCTGGGGAAACGTGGATAGCAGATTAGCGATAATTTCATTGTTGTTTGCTTTGCCGCATACTGTACGCCTATATTTATTTTTTTTTGTCTTCTCTTTACATTGCCCATACCATCTTAGCTGTAATTATCCTATTTCTTCAAAAAAATATAAATGTAACTCCATCTTTTCTCTTACATTATTTTTAATTTAATACAGAATCTTAAAAAAAGTATCAAATATTTTAGCAGGTGAAGTATGCATCTAATAAACATGGTTCCTACTACACATACTTAATGAGATCTGAACACTTGTTCGTAGGAGGTGCTCAATGTATCGTCCGTTCGTGGCAATGCATATCTCTGGCCTACAATACAGCAGACTACCAGAAAATCATACTGTATTTGACACCCTTCCTTGGCATGGAATAATGATACGTCAAAAGGAATACTGAAAACAAAAGTCTGGTTGCGGATATGAGCGGGGTTCAGCAGAGGTGGTGTTGTGAATTTTCGTAATCAGCATAATTGGCTGATGAAAATTCCAATGGAGTTGAAGAAACAAGGCATCAGTACCGATTCTCAATCAACTTATGGGCAGACTTTCTTGGTGATAGATTAATAGGGCCATACGTGCTACCACAGAGACTTTCAGAACTATCTTATTAACGTATTGCCTACCTTGCTGGAGAATGTACCATGTAAGCAGGACTACAGATGTCGTTCATGCACGATGGTGCACCAGCACATTTTCTCCACAACGTGCGTGAACACCTGACGTTTACAGTTCAAGACCACAGCATTGGTCGGGGAAGCTCCACACCTTGGCCTGCTCGTTCCACAAACGTAAATCTCCTAGACTTTTGGTTATGGGGACACATGAAGGAACCAGATAAATTTCAAAGAGTGTGTGATTCCTTACGCCAAAAAGAGCAGAAGAATGTATTGCCATGAATGGATGTCAGATTGAGCACCTCCTATGAAGTAGTGTTTATATCTCAGAAAGTATGTGTTTTAGGACCCATGTTTATTAGACATTATTTTCTTGTTTTGTTGCATAATAGCACCTCATAAAATATTGGATACTTTTTTAACATCCTGTATATTCTTGAAATTCTTGCTGAACGTCTCACCAATTTAATTCTCTGCTTGTATTTTTGAGTGTCCATGCTTCAGCCATATAGAATGTAATACGTTTTTAATATTCTGCGATTATTACAAATTTTTAATAATGTTTCCATACCACAGAATTAAATTAAGTAATCTTTTAGCAAGTTTAACCATTTTAAAAATAAAGTATATGTAATAGGAGGTCGTAAATAATATGAAACAATTCAAAGCGCTCCTAAGACGCCACGTGGAAGTCAGGACTGCGGAATTTTAGCACATTAAATCTAAAAAAAACTGTTATTTTCTGATGCCAAAGTAGTCGCTTTTTAAGGGTGGTTCCAAATCTATTGTGTTTGTAATTGTAAACTAGTAAATACTGGTCCCAAAAATATACGAAGGAAACGATAAATACCAGTTTAATTCAATACAAAATAATATAGAATTTCACATAAATTTAGAGCCGAATACGATCCATATATGAAGAGTCCACTGCAAGAATGATGGATGTCACTTTCTTGTCGAAAATGAACCAA
Source organism: Periplaneta americana (assembly GCF_040183065.1). NCBI lineage: Eukaryota > Metazoa > Arthropoda > Insecta > Blattodea > Blattidae > Periplaneta > Periplaneta americana. The sequence continues at coordinate 91,743,997 of NC_091132.1, forward strand.
GACTGTCATTGCATAGCTTAAGACATAATATAGAATGTACACAGAGAGTTATATGGCATTAACACTGATAGTCATTGTCCAGTAATGATCGAAAAATCACAATTAAGCTTTGAGCGCTAAGCATTTCAAACTTTCAATTGCTTCTCCTGAAAAATGTACTCCAAATGACATCCATCATTCTTGCAGTGGACTCTTCATATCTGAATGTTTCTATCATCTGATATCTTCTTCTGCCCAAAATTTGTTCCCGTTCACCATTCCTAAGTGTTCATGTGATATGAGTGCCAACAATAATTCTCTTAACAATGAGGTATTATCTGTCTGTACGACCAGGTTCCAATTCAGGACCTTTCGTGATAATATGTAGAAAAATACCATTTATAATCCCTAATTAATCACCCATATCAACGTATTTCTGTTGATGTTTATATCACCTTCGTATTTTTCAACTTCTTACCAAATAACTCGAAAAGTCAGAATTCAATTCGTTACTTTGTCTTAGACGGTCTAGTGGCATACACAGAATTTTGTCAAGAGGAGGTGTTATTATTCAAATTGTTTATATTATCGGTATTTTAAATTTTGTGTATTATTATTATTATTATTATTATTATTATTATTATTATTATATTGCAGTGTATTAATATTATACTATGTTCTAATAATACATATTTATGAATATTTTTATAAAATCTTTGAAACGTAAATTTGTCCACACCTGTGGAGTAACGGTCAGCGCGTCTGGCTGCGAAACCAGGTGGCCCGGGTTCGATTCCCGGTCGGGGCAAGTTACCTGGTTGAGGTTTTTTCGGGGGTTTTTCCTCAACCCAATACGAGAAAATGCTAGGTAACTTTAGGTGCTGGACCGCGGACTCATTTCACCGGCATTATCACCTTCATATCATTCAGACGCTAAATAACCTAGATGTTGATGCAGCGTCGTAAAATAACCCAATTAAAAAAAACGTAAATTTTAACAAACAAAAAGTTATTTTGTCGGCTCCAGTTTATTACAAGGTTGTTACTAGACGGTCGGTCTCTCCATAATAAAGGTAGATTGTTGTAATTTGAACGTGCCGCAGCACCAAGCACAGGGATTATAATGAACGAGGGGTAGGGGTATATGCCTATGTCGATGTAGATTTTGTTACTTTGACAGTGAAGAATTAGAGAAGGGAAAACGTATATGGATTTAAAAATACTCAAATCTAAATATTATATTTTTTTTAAGCTGAAGGGTGGGTTCAAACCCGTAACCTCCCCCTTACGTACATCCCAGCATCGATCGCTATTGCGTTTTTCTGATTGAAACATTATTAAACTTCTATTAACATTTTATATTTCATGTACAATACCTAATCACTTCCGAAAAAATTGACTCACAGGTACGGAAACCATAAGCAGAATCCGATGAATTAGTCTGTGAGAAATTGTGATAAACATTTCAAACTACAGAGAGATTGTACGCTGAAAATCATTTTGTCGACATTAGAAATCATGCAAATGTTCATCTCGAAATTGAATCTTAGCAGCAATTTTATATTTATTTTAATTGAATTATAAAATTTGTATGTACGTCTTTAAACACTCAAAATAAAACAATACTGTAATTACCAAACAATCAAGCACCATTAAAATTTTCGTTCACTTTTAAATATGAGTTCATGCCTTAGGAATTTTAATTTGAGTTTATTTATTTATTTATTTACTCATTTATTTATTTATTTATTTAATACTAGTAAATTTCAAATGAATACAAGTTAATATAATATACTACAATATACTATATATAAATATTTAAAGAAAATAATCTGCCCTAAATGAGGGTGACCATAAAGATCCAGAATAAAAGCACTACATAATAATTTAGAAGGACAGAAATTGTTTAGCAAAAAATTCAGAGAAATGCAAACCCAACACAATCAGCAATATCGGTTCTGGCCTGATGGTGTCGATTGTTGCGCAGCAGCTCCGTTTTTCGACAGAATCCCAACACGTGACCAAGAGTTTCCGTCTCGTTGCAGCCGGGATGGCGACAACGGGTTGTGTTTAAACTTCTGCCGGGCACAGATCTAACCGCAGATAGATTGCTGGATATTTTAATTGCATTAATGTATTCTGAAATTGATAAATTTGCTTTTGATGACATCCAGGAATTTGCCTTGGGGTAGTCAGAATACAGGATAACACCTTTGCCCTTATGAGGTAATTTACACCATGATTCAAAACTTCTGTTCCGCAAGATCTCCCTCAATTGTCGACCTTTAGTGTTGGGAGCAATAGAAGACTTATTGATGTTTAGTCTACGTAGACTCAGTTGCTGTTCAAGGTGCAGGTTCCTTACAAAGTTAAGATGTATATTATTAATACGGTGAAGACGATTGCAGATGTTGTAATGTTGAATGCTGGCTTCCCACTCTGCACAACGAATTTCCAAACCTCGGACTTTTTACTTGCGTATAACATTGAATTTGGCGTATCAACGGGCAGCATCATAATTTCCATCACAGCACTTCTAATAATTTTGTCAAGATCTCGTAAGAATGTATCTGATAACTGAGGTAATGGAGCATATTGTAGAGGGTAAATAAAACCAGGCCATATATATTCGTTTATGATTTTTAATGTTTGGTCTAATTTTAATAATGTAATGTAATGAAATATAATATAATAACATATAATGTAATATCATATAAAATAATATATAACATAATATAATATAATATAATATAATATAATATAATATAATATAATATAATATAATATAATATAATATAATATAATATAATATAATACATTATAATATAATATAATATAATATAATATAATATAATATAATATAATATAATATAATATAATATAAATTAGGCTAGCCCACTCCTGAATGGGCAAATCTCGTGCTCAGGAGGGGATTCCAATACAAACAAAAATACAATTGAGAGTGAATAAATTACAGTTTAAAAGTTTTAAATATCTTTAAACCCAACACAATTTTTTTATCATTAATTAATTTGGAGAGGATTCGTAGTTAAAATATTATTAGAATAAAATTTGTTTAATAATCTAGGACCTTGACTCATGCTATGATAAAAAGCAGCATTTTTTTTACACTTAGATTGAAATAAACGCAGAAAATTCATATGTTTAGTTCTATATTTATGTATATAGTCTACTTTTCAAAGTTATTAAGATTTTTGTGAAAATAAAAAAAAATAATAAATTTGTTCAATGTTGAAATCTTCGAAATGTTTAAACAACAATTCAGTTGGGTAATCTTTCTGATTTTTTTTAATGAACTGTTTAAAACATTCGGTACATAGATGAATGAGGTGATTAGGAACGAAGTCTTCCATTATGATCATAACGCAATATATAATTAGTAGAATGAATTGCCAAAGTGAAACAAAAAGAAGTTTATTTTGAAAAGAAAATAAATAAATATCTACATGTGATTTATATGCTGACTAAAACCTCATCGTTTCAAGGTTTCATAGACGCGTGATTTCTTGTTGTTGTGAAACATTAACAAGAGGTATAGGAATTATGGAATCCCTTTGTATCCGTCTCATTTCTTGATATGTAAATTAATTTCGCTGGTCTTAGATCTTGTCACACATTAAAAATGGAACTAAACTTATCGTTAATAAAATGTTAAATAAATAACTGAATGGTTCTAAATAAGACTACCTTTCTTTAGCACTAATCACACTTAAAGTCTGTATATTTATAGTTGAAGTAAATGCCATTATTATTGATAGTTAATTAACAAGACATCTTGTCAAATTGTTTGCCGTTCCTTTTTGCGTTGTCCACATTCCATCACATGTTCTCTTGTTTACTGTTTTCATTATTGTCGTGTCTTTTTCTCTTGTGAAAGAACGCCGCATGCACGCCTCTTGCGACAGTGTTTCTTCCATAAGAAGACAATAGTAATTTTTTGTAAAAGTTATCGATTTCAACCTTAATACATATGAATTCTTCCGTACCCAACCTTATTATTGTAAGTGGACACGCCTACCTAGCACATGAACTGGTTTCATTATTATCGGTTCTTTTCTCTTGCGATAAGAACACCGCATGTACTCCTCTTGCGACAGGTTTTCTTCCATAAGAAGACAATACTGATTTTTTGTAGATGTTATCGTTTCCAACCTTCAGTAGATATGGATTCTTCAAATTTTTTCCTTCCTTTTCATTACACAACCTTACAATTTATTATAAGTGGACACGCGTACCTAGCACATGAACGGGACTCTTACATTATCAGTATTTGTTGTGTGTTTTATACACAACTGCCATCTGTCAGCTGTTACAATAACGAAAGTGATAGTGCTGCTACTATAATCAACTTTGGAACCTGACCTTGTGATTTTACGTAGAAGTGTTACACATTTTCTCAGATAAGTCGAATATAGATGGCACAGTCTATAGCAGTGATGTCAAAGCAAGCGCATTTTTCTGACCTTGAAGTCGTGCGCGGGCAGCAAGCGCTAAGTATGGAAACAGGAATATGAATAAGCAACCTGTTGGAATAAGAAAACAGTAGTGTACAAACTTCAAATGGAACGTGAAATTTTATGTCGTTATTTTTATATGGCTTCTTTCTGTTTAATATTACCTATCTTGTCTGTAAAACAAAAGTACTAACACTGATTTCTTAATATTGCACTTGTGTTTTAAATCTTAATAACATAATAGAGAGTCAAGAAGGAATATTCACTTAAATTCCATAGTAGTATAATATTATACTGTATTAAGTGGATGAAACACATTATTCATAAAGAAAGTGATATTCCAAAGAAAGAGATTAAGTATGACATGATAAGTTAGAATTTATATTGATGATATCTTTAGCCTTACAAAAGTAATCAATAAACTAATCAAAACAATATTACAGTACAAAGCAAAGTTACCTAGGTACTGTATATGTTTTAAGTGTAACTAATATTACATAACAAACCTCTTATCGCATTATGTTTTTAAGGTGATATTTGTGAGCAACTTCCTATCACCAGAATATTAAATTATTTTCTCGAAATGTGCTGAAGCTATAGAGCTGACATTTTTACAACACATGGGCACGTATCTTTTGCTTATGGTGTAACAGTATTTGCTTTGTTAATTCATTTCTTTACAAACAATTTCCATGCGAATATTTTCAAAATTTTCAATACACTATCTTCAATAATACGTATATACGGTATATTAGATTTACGAAAACATTCTGTAAGGCTACTAAATAAATAGACCTATACCTGAAAATTTCACTCTTCTATACGAAAAGTTGTGAATTTTTTTCTTTTGAATAAAAATTCAAACTTGTTAAAAATGAGCATTAAAATTAAAACTTACATTCTTATAATGCATTTATACTTCTCAGGCAAATCTAAAAATTAACATGGATACATTTTAATAAGTTCCCTTCCTTTTATCTATTGAATCGGTGCTGGCCATCCCTGAATATAGCTCGACCAAGAGGCATATACCACCTCTTTCGTCTGTCTCTTTCCTTTCCTCTGTAAAGCGCTCAGGCTCTCCTGGGCTATAAAGCGCGCGCTTGCTCCTGTGGGCATCAATTGACATGCCTGGTCTATAGTATTGATTCAATATGTTGAGAGATGTTTTATTTGTACGTGCCTCTCATAGTTTTTATATCTAAATGTCAAATTTCACTAAATACTTCAACCATACCACAAGTCTATTGATAATATCAACTTATTAATGGAACTGTATAACCTGCAAAGAGTTTCGAAAGTATTTATCCCAACCTTGGCTACGATGGATAAACATTTTTAGGAAAGGTTGAAGTCTGAAACGAACAAAAATGACATTTTTCAATTCATTTTAATTGCCACTTTTTAAAATTTTATATGTATGTGTGTATATATAGGAGGCCGAGACGTAGGTGGGAAGATAATATTAAAATGGATTTGAGGGAGATGGGATATGATGATAGAGAATGGATTAATCTTGCTCAAGATAGGGACCAATGTCGGGCTAATGTGAGGGAGGCAATGAACCTCCGGGTTCCTTAAATGCCAGTAAGTAAGTAAGTAAGTAAGTAAGTAAGTAAGTATATATATATATATATATATATATATATATGTAGTTTATTTAAGTTATCATTTACGTTCTTTAAATGACATGTTTGGAACATGTTAAACTATATAATCAATAATAAAATTAATCTCTATGGCTGTCTTTTCTTCAAAACGATGTTTTGTAATAAACGTATCAATATAGCTAAAAAAAATCATCCAATAAGAATGAAATTCATGTGGCATAAGTGAGAAAAGCACATATATAAAAATTAGCTATTCTTGGTTGAATAGTCTCAAGTCAAAATAAATTAAATGGTAACCTGTCGGTTTTAGTCACTTCCCCTTAAATAGAACACCATTAATGGGACTGGGTAATGATTAGGGGTCAAAGATCTCCTTTTTTATTCTGTTTTTCAAAATACATACAAAACGTGCTCTTTAAACCAGTATACAGGGTGTTTCCGAGGTGGTGTTACAAATTTTCAGGGATGATGGCGAAGGGCACATGTATCAATTTGAGCTAAGGAAACATAACCCGGAAATGACTGAGTCGAAAGTTATAAGCAAAAATAATTGTGTGGAAATTAAATTGTACTTTGGCACCACGTGCTTTCCTTCCCTTAACTTTTGGAACAGTCGTGGAAAAATGATATGGGCCGGATGTCTCCTATGTGGAACTTGGCCCGATACAATCTGTGAGCTTGTCTACTGTTCCCATTGGCTCATCCGTATTCGAAAATCAGGTCTGCTTATTCCGCTCTCGTGTACTCCTCCATTTCACTAGAACTGATCGACTGGATACTGCACCTTGTACACATACACTGCTGTCTACAGACGTGCATATCAGGACCGACCATGTCCATTACACAGTACGTTATCTGCATTGCTTTAGTGTAGTTTCCTGTCCCCATCCCTCAGACAGCGCATTGAATGGAATACTGTAAGTAGACAACGTAAACAACGTCAGATGAATACCTTATGTGTAAGATGTACAGATAAATACACATAAATAAGGTGTACAGTGGAATAAAATAATTTCATTTCCACAGAACTATTTTGCTTGTAACTTTCGACTCGGTCATTTCCGGACCAGGGTTCTTTATCTCAAATTAATACGTCATGTGCCCTTCGCCATCATCCCTGAAAGTTTGTAACACCACCTCGGAAACACCCTGTGTACAATTCGAGTAGTATCTCTGTAGATAAGCCCCTTAAATGGCCCCTCTAAATTTGGTGGCACATGTAATACACACATTTTTTTAAAATGCAGTTTTCCGTAAGTTGACATTTTTTAAACTTGAGTGCATTTTTCTCTGAAACAAATGACTCTACGTACAAGAAATTTGTCCAGTGTTTTCTGACGCTTGTGTTGTACAAAGTATAGGTAGGGCCATAAGTCACGTTACCCCCTCCCAATTTTTTGTATCACAGCTAACTAACAACTGACTCATACACATATACGTACCTTATTTATCCAAAAGATCTGTGTGTGCACTGTCGTTAACATGAAGTAACTGAATACGACTCTATATTAAAATGTTAAAATATTATAGAGGTAACGTAACTTATGGCCCTACCTTTAGGCCTGTGGGTTTATGAATATAACCGACATAACATAATATAAAATATATATTTATTCAAAGGGTTACGTACAGCTTACAGCAGTAACATTTTGGAAATATTCAATATTTTTTTCCTACATTACTGTATCTTGTACAATAATGAAAATTAATATATATATATAAAACACTGTTCTTCTGCTATATGAAAAAAAAAAATATTTTTAAGATTTTTAACACATAATAAAAAAAATATTATTTATTAAGGAATATAGTTGAAAGAGCATGATATTGTAAACATGAGTTTCAGCATTAAAATAAAAGAGAGAGGACATGAAAAAGTTAACAAGTTTATGAATTATGAGGGAAACGCTTTATCACTGCACAGTGAACTGCCACCATTTTTAATTTTGAAAAAAAAAAATATATATATATATAATTTTTTTTATCGTAGAAATATTTTTTTCATATAGCAGAAGGACAGTGTTTTACATATACGAATTTTCATTATTGTAAAAGATATAGTAAAGGAGGAAAAAATGTTTAATATTTCCAAAAATTATACTGCTTTAAGCTGGACCCAATCGCTTAAAAAATGGCAAAAATATCTAATAAAATTTAATTTATTTTCAGTTGCACTAACAATATTTAACTAAATTTAGCTTTATAATTTACAATATACATTACTTGATGACTTAAGAAAGTACATGGTAGCCTATATGAGAGAAGATTGTAACAAATAACATGCACCTGTAGTTTGAGGTAGACCACTACATTTGTGGAGGTTGCGAACAAAACCGGTTATTTCCAAAATCGTAATTTTTTTTTCAGGAAATAGGAAAAACTGTATCGAACCTTCACTTTACCATAAAGTAAATGATTATTTAATGTGCAGTGCATGTTGAGTTCTAATTTTGTCAATAATCATGATTTTAGTTATTTTCTGTGCATTTTATAGACATAAGTATTTTGAAAATGTCCGGTTTTTTTTTTTTGGAAATGAGAGGGAAATGTTTATTTTTGTTGGAAAAACTATTTGACATTTATAACAGTAAAACATATATCTTACTTACATCAACTGTATTATGGAGTAGCGAATATAATATTACAAAGTAATTAAGTAATAAGCTTCGGCCAGGCAATTTTTCAACAATAGGTGTCCAGAGCACATAGGCTTACATTACCATATAATATATACATACTATGTTTTAATTCAATTAAATTTTAAAAATTTTCTTATGGCTAGCATATTGTGAGTCCCTTAACACTCTAACGAGAAAATATTTGCCCATGACCACTATTGTGGGAAGATGGCGACCTCACCGGTGTTTACTATATAACCTACATCTGTATCATAACACTTTTACAATAATTTCAATTAAAAAAACATTTACCTGACCTATATGAATGCACATTGCATGAAAATGAAAATATGAATTGAATAACCTTATCTCCCTAAATATCCTTCACTTTCATTCTACTGTATCATGGAAAAATGAGTACAGGGCCTATTAGGGTAAACTTGCCTAATTTCGCAGTAGTCCTTATTTCGCAGCAAATTATTTGGAGCAAGCTTGCAAAATTAGATCCAATGGGCAAATCGCAATATAGCGAACGTAGAAGCTCCGCCCACGACCCCTTCCACTTTTCCCCTACTAGCTCATCAGACACTCTACGTGACTGGCGAGTGTTGTGTCGAATGACATTTCATGTGGGTGGGATCACTTCCCCTACTGGCGTTCGCTATATTGCTATTTATCCGATCCAATAATTTGGAAGAAATGAATAGTTGACGGAAGATTGTATATGAGTGAGTGTTTATGAGCTGATTTAAACATAGCTTTCATTACAAGGGAAGTTAAAACACTGTTCTTGAAAAGAAACTGTTGCTTTTTGCAATTAAATTATTCTAGATATCAAAGAGAAAATCACAAGCTTTCGAAATATAGTTATTTCATGAATCTAGTGGAGATTGTACTATGTAAAGGTTTAATAAAATTTCTAGAGCAAAATTTTAGTTTCGAATGTTAAATTACGATAATGGCTGACAATAGCAGTTAGCAAACTTGGAACTTTCTTTGGTTATTTGTGTTGATCATGTATTTATTGTAGGCGACATCTGAAGATCATTCCAGGGTTGACTGTGTCACCCCATATTATTATTATTATTATTATTATTATTATTATTATTACTATTATTATTATTATTATTATTATTATCGGTTTTAATTTAATTAAGTAATAAAGTCTGAAGCCAATAGATAAGCTACAGATTGTATTTTATATCTTTGTTGTATCTAAAGCAGTCTGACGCAACAATGGAGACAAAAGGAGTAAAATGTTTACAACAATAGAGGTATCTATTTTTGGATTGTAAAATTTTACTAACCATATTTTAAAAATTGTCAGTCCTGCAATGAACGTTTTAAAGATGATATATGAATGATGAACAGTAGATACAATGTTTACATCATGAAGACTGGTTTCATGAAAATTGTCAAGGACTTCTTTGTTGTGAACTAGATTTTTCGTGCAAGAGATGGAGGGAGGTTGAAAGTTAAATTTATGAACTAATTCAGTAATATTACTCGAGTTTTGCACATACTATGATATTACGGAAGTGTAATTCGAAATTAGCACAGTAATATTCCTAATTTGGCAGGAATGCTGTTATTTGATTTTTCTTTTCTTTTCAAGGTCATTAAATCTCAATAATTTTGTGAACATACGTTATAATGTTATAACTTTCTTGTCAATAAATCTCACCCGCCTGAGACATATTTCAGTCAGTAATCATGTCTAGACATTCCGAATTATTGAACTTACTGCGAAATTAGCCAAGTTTACCCTACAACATTTTAAAAATAATTTCAATTAGCAATACTATCACACTTGCACGTCAAGTGGAAATGACCTGTTTTGAATGGCTTGGTAATTGCAACACATACAGAGTGTTGAAAATGTCCGTTTTAATAAAAGAAAGACGAAGAGAATATTGCTAGTAGTATGATATGGAATTATCCGGTTTTTATTGAAAATACTGATTTTACCACACAATACCATATGATCAAGTTAGAATAAAAACAGTAACATCTCATTTTTGTTTTCGGTGGAAAAGGACGGTTTTACTCACAACCTTTACATTTAGCAAAGTGGGAAAACAGGTGGTCAGTTAGAGCCCTTCTTTTGCATTTGGATCAGAAACTAATTAGTTTTATTTTATACCACTGAATACAGAATGATTACTTGTATAACTATGGAATTTTTTTATTCCTCTCTGAAGATTAAAGTCTAGAAATATTGAACTAAACTTTTGTATTGAAATTCTTTAATCGCACTGGCATCACCACCCATTCCCCTTGAATGATATACTGTAATATGAGTTTGAAAATCACTGTCTTCAGTAGTCGAGTTTCCTTAGGTCTTAATTTTCATATATTTTTGTAGACACCATATTATTCAAAATAAAAACTTGTGAAATAGCTTCACAATAGCACAGGTATATTGAAAATGAATGAAAACACAAATTCAAAAGTTTTATTTTATCAATCGTTGTGCTTTAACTAGCATATATAATTTTTAATTACCGGGCCGGGCATGGGAGCGGCTCCATTTAGTCGGCCAGAGGTGCTCTCGCTCCGCAAGGCAAGCCAGAGCAGAACGCTCACTCAGTGGCGGACTCGCATTACAGCTACCTTCCCTGCATTAATATAACAAGAGCCACGGTTGTTCTAGTCATTCAGTCTGTCAGTACATAATAGTTTAATAAGAATATTACATCAATCCATTGTACATTACAGAATTTATAACACCCTTATTAATTTAATGAAATAAACTTCGCTCTATGAACACAAATCATTAGGCTTATTTACATAACCCATACGCATATACTGCAATCTCCTCACCACGGTTCTACGAGACAGGCGTATGGCTTCCACTTCCCCTACTTGCTGTGGACAGAGTTCATCTATCAATATAATTAAACATCGCTTGATGAAGTTACCTTCGTTGAATGTTTTCAATTCCTTTGCAATTTCGTGGCACATTTTGCAGCTAATTCTCATAGCCAATTCACTAAGTGCATTATTGTCATTCTGTTAATATATGATATGATGGGATGTGGTGTGGTGTGTGGCGTGTGGGGTGTGAGATGTGTGTGATGTGCGTGATGTGATATGACCATAAATTAATACAACTTAAAGAAAATGTTTCTCAGGTACATTATATTAGAGTATATATTCGATATTTATATTGCATTATATGTTATTAAAGTACTATATTTAGTACTATATAATTTTAAATTATAAAAATATTATGATATATCATACTATACTATATTACAGTTCATGATATATACGAGGCGCATTCAGAATGTAAGATTCTCTATTTTTTTTTAAAGAACACACACTTTCACGAAAACATTTATTGGCAACAGGTACAGCAATGTATCAGCTATTTTTCAACATAGCCACCATCAGAATTGAGACATTTGTCATATCGTGGAATCATCTTTTGTATCCCTCTGTCGTAGAACTCTGCCGCCTGTGAATGGAACCAGCGTGTGACAGACGTCTTCAGCTCTTCGTCGTTGCCAAAACGCTCACCGGAGGACAGGAATTTCTTGAGGTGCAAGAAAACGTGAAAATCGCTGGGAGCACGATCAGGACTGTAGGGTGGCTGATCAAACAACTCCCAGCGAAATTCCGTCAAAACAGCAGCTGTGCGCCGAGCCGTATGTGGACGAGCATTGTCATGGAGGAGCACAACACCTGCAGTAAGCATTCCACGCCTCTTGTTTTGAATGGCACGTCGCAATTTTCGTAGTGTTTCACAGTAACGGTCAGCGTTCACTGTTTCACCTCGTGGAAGGAAGTCAGTGAGCAGGATGCCCTTTCTGTCCCAGAACACCGTGCACATCACTTTCCGTACCGACAGCGTCTGTTTGAATTTCGTCCTGACCGGAGATCCACTATGCCGCCAATGCATTGACTGCTGCTTGGTTTTCGGGGTGAAGTGCGAAATCCAAGTCTCATCGCCCGTGACGATCCTGTCGAGGAACTCGTCGCCGTCATCGTGATACCGTTGCAGAAATGTCAGTGCTGCTCCTAAACGTTGCATTTTGTGTTCGGGTGTCAGATTTTTCGGCACCCACCTGGCACACACTTTTTTGAACAGCAGGTGCTTAGTGACAATCTCATGCAACAAGGATCGCGATATCTGCGGAAAATGGCTGCTCAGCTCCGTAATCGTGAAGCGACGGTTCTCCAGGCTGCACTGCCGCACCAGCTCAACACGATCATCATTGATGAGGGACGGTCGCCCACTGCGCTCTTCATCATGGAGACTTTGACGACCTTCGGAAAACTGCCTACACCAGCGACGCACCATCTGCTTACTCATGATGTTCGGCCCATAGACCTGACAGAGCTGCCGATGAATTTCAATTGGCGCAATGCTTTGTGCATTAAAGAACTTTATCACCGACCGAACCTCGCAGGCGGCGAGAGAAGGAATAAGAGCTTCCATTTCGGACCACTGCTGCCACGGTACTGGCACCAGGCGGGACCTGTCCGGCTGGCATATGATTGATACGTCATAGATCTGTTACGCATGCGCAATTGACACGGCTCATTACGTTTACTTTCAAGGGGAAAAAATCGGGAAACTTACTTTCTGGATGCGCCTCGTAATATGATATAACATGAACTGTAATATACTATACCCATACTATGATATATCATAATACTTGTATAATTTAAAATTATATATTACTAAATGCATGATAACCTATAATGCAATGTAAATATCAAATAGATACTCTAATATAATGTACCTGAGAAACATTTTCCTTAAGTTGTATTAATTCATGGCGTTCATTACCAACATATTTGTCATATTCAGTAGCATGTTGTGTAGAATAATGTCGTTGGATAATGAACTTCTTAATCAGTTGGAGTGTTTTATGCCAAATTAAACACTTTGCTAATCCACTGCTTTCTACCAAAAAGAACTCCTCCTCCCATGATACATTAAAAGCATTGGGAATAGCGGGACAGTTTAGTGTATGTCTTCAAAGTTCGCCATCATACTGCAGAGTCACCACTGCACCGGCACTGAATGACGTACAGTATGCATACGTCAGAGCGCTCGCAAGATCCTCTCTTTAAAGGACACAGCGCTCATTTCTCAGAATCACATAATGTGCCCAGCCCTGACCTAGGGTGTAATATTACATATGACCAACAAAGTGATCAATAAATTAACTCTCCCGATTTTTACAGCTTCTCGGAACTATGAAACGAACTCTACTGAAAACAGTCCGGAAGGAAACAATACTGAAATTTTATAAGACAATGACAATACCATTGTTAACATAAGGAGCCGAAAATTGGATACTGACTAAACAACAACGTAGATGAATAGAGGCGGCGGAGATGAGAGTATTGACACCTTTTGCTGGTTACAGATTGAAAGCTCAGAAGAGAAATAGTGAAATTCGTGAACAGTTAGAAATACAAAGTCTTCCTGACTTCATAGACTATTCTAAACAGCAGTGAGACCAACATCTGATGAGAATGGACATAAACCGCACTCCTGTGCAAATGTTTCTATATCAGTCAGTTGGCAGAAAATATCTTGGCATGGCCAGAAAGAGATGATGGGAACAGTTCTGATTTCCTGGCCATGGAACGGGCCTAAAGGCCTAAACCATGATGTCTTTGATGATGTGATGATAAAATGAATTTCACATAATTTTAGAGCCGTTACGTATCTTATTTGGGTTACAATGTAAGACAGGGAAGTCCTCTTTCAGAATTCCGATGTGGTGCTAACTCCATGTAACGGAGATCATACCACAGTCTAGTATATACCGTCACGAAGCTTGAGTTGTGAGGGTACTAGGAACAATAGACTGTGTCGGTACTACTTCGCATTGTCTGTGATGAGGCGATAGTAGCGATCCTAATGGTTAACAACTATCTGTTGATTCATATTCCCTACGTATTGAGCTTCGTGACTGTATGTACTAGACTGTGATCATACTTTATCTTCAATTTAAGGAATTGTGCAAAGGAAATGTAAAGTTGTGATTGTTATTTAAGCATATAATTCTTGCATTATGATAGCGGATCGTATGCGGTACTTGAGACATTTCTTCAGTGGCACTCTGTTTCAAGAAGCGATCAGTGATGATGTTCGCTCGTCAGTTATACAGAGAATGACGCACTGACAAGTCTAAATAATGGAAACTTCTGTGTATTTATCGTGGATGCTAGCCAAGTGAGTCAGTCCAAATCCTCTTTACTGTTTTCACACAAGAAACTCATCCGGGATTATACAAATATCTAATTGCGAGGTCAGCTATTTCCGATTTGCCAATTTAACCTATCATATCTTCTTCAGTTACGCAAAGTATACAGGATATATTGAGGTGCTTGAAATTCTGTTTTATTAGCTTGAAAATGAATGCGTTTTCAACATTCCTCATGCCTGTCGTTCTGTATACCGCTCTCTTGTCTACATTGCTGCAATTACTTTTTTGTAGCCTATTCAGTTTTTATCTTCATCTCAGAAACATGGGTATGAAATGTAATAATGCTATTTCAATAAAAATGTAATAATTATTATTTCAGCCCTGACGTAGAAATTGAAAAAAAACACGCTCATTTCTCTGTTAATGTTAAAGGATTTTCATTAATCTAAACAAAATGAACTAAAGAATGAAGACTTACATTGACTAAACATCATTTACACTATTTTATACAGCTTACAAAAAGAAAGTAGACTATAGTATTAAGAAATAAATTATCTTGTATTAAAATATACGACACTGTTAATAAGCGCAATATTGTAAATAATGTTTGATCAATGTTGGGCAAAATTTTTTATTATATTGTAAATAACTTAGTGAAACTAGTGAATTTTAGTGCACATAGCGTAAATAATGTAAGGTAAATAATTGTGAATATTAGTGTAATTGTTAAAGTGGTCTATATTTTATTCTATCCCAATTTACGAAACAAAAGTCGCGTGAGCCGTCAGTCAAGTACTTCGCTTGCAAGAAGTATGTCGTCGTCCACTTAAAAACTCCAGTAATACTTAATCTTGTAGTCTCCTGGAACAAAGTACGGTCCCTACTAATGACCGCATAACATAGGATTCAAGTTTGGTGGTGCTCGGCAGCCGATTTTACATCGAAGCAAGCCCGGAATATGAGAAGGAGACGGAGATCATGTTGTAAGAGGGGAAGTATAATAATTAAGATAACATAATGAGTCCGAGGTCCAACGCCGAAAGTTACCCAATTCTACCTCAGTTAGTTGAAGGAAGCCTCGGGGAAAAACCTGAACTTGTCCCAACCAAGATATGAGCTCGGGTTCCTCGTTTCACGGTTACTTGGCAGTGTGGACTAGAGAGGTGTTAGTATGGATGTACTTATAATAACAGATATTAGAAATCGTGCAAGAAATTTAGTTTATCCTTCTAACAAACATCATACAAATATCCGTTGCTAAGCAAGTGACGTCAGAATATTGTAGCAAATCATTGCCATTGCTAAGAAAGTAACGTCAGATGTTCATATTTTCGTAATATTTTAATCATTTAACCATCGAGCATATACGTTTCACCAAAGAAAAGATAAAAATAATGATAAGTATTTTTTATGGTCCCGTAGGACAATGGGCTCCTGTTAAGGATTTGCCTCTTATATGCTTAACAACGGCGAGTTACTCCGCGTTAGTGTGACTAACTATGGTGAACTGTGTCTCCTTTGTACTTTGAGTTTTCTTGGACGCTTAATCGTGGACACTGTTCAGGCTGTTCCCTAGATTTTTCCACTCTCGTCTTCCTCTTGCTGTCTTGGACCATTATCGACCTGCGTGTGTTGTTTGAAGATGTCTGCCCATCCTCTCCTAGTCTGCCTCGAAGCCGTCTGCATGATCTGGAATACCACATGGTAGACTTGGTCCATCGGTCGTCCTTCAATCTTGCGACGTGGCCTCTCCAACTCCACTTACTTTTAAAAGCTGGATGTGCGATATCTGTAGTTGATTCTCTTTGAAGCAGTTCTTCGTTCTGTCTCTTAAGGATATGCCTAGAATTTTGCGTATAGTCTTCCGTTGGCATATTTCTACCGCTTTCGTATGTTTAGATATTAGTAGCCATGTTTGACTTCCATAGAGCAATACTGGGTTAATGCAGGTTTGTAGGATGTCTAGTTTTAGTGTTCTGCTGAGAGTTTTATCTAGAAGCATGAATTTGAGGGACCAAAATGCACGCCATGTCAGTGCAATCCTCCGTTGTATTTCTCTCTCCATGCTGTCTTCGAAAGATACTTGTTGTCCTAGTTATACATACTCATTTACATATGGTACAACCGTTTCATGTACTCTAATAAACATGAAATAGTTCCTACGCGCAACATTACATCACAGCTCAACTGATTTACTCCATTTCCCCCCACACATCAATCTTCTGAGTTCTCTACACTGATCCACACATCAGCACCACATATGTACTGTACATCTTGAAGTAAGTTTCTTCGTAGTTTTCATTCACATATTAACATTTTCTTATACTTAACATGTCATCAGTTTATTATAGGAACGTAGCAGCAAAAAAGAAAGTCTGTTCAAGGAAGTTAAAAATTCCACCTGAAGATCTGGATATAAGTAACATCAATGTCCATAGACTACGACAAAATCTTAGGAAACAAGAGTACGACAAATGGTGTGCGCTTCCACATAAAGGAAAAGGTGTTATTTTATTTCAAGAATATACTCCCGGAAGTAAATGGATTTCTTCTATGGAGGGTCTGTCTTCCTCTGAATTGCGGGACGCAATTAAGATGAATGCTAACGTAGCACCAGTGAGAAGTCTTCATGGGAGAACCTTCGACGGTTTCCGTTGCAGATACTGCAACGAGATTGAAACCTTAGCACACGTTCTAGGATCCTGTCAGCATGGAGAACTCCTGAGAAATTCACGCCATCATAACATCCGAAAACTAATAGCACAAGCCCTTAGAAAAAGATCCTTCGAGGTCCATGAAGAGGTGCACTGCGTTGCGTCTGAAGGCGGCGGAATTAGAAGAGCGGACATCGTGGCTCTAGACAAGACTAATAGTAAAGGGTTTATGATGGACCCAACTGTTAGATTTGAGATGAGTCAGACCCAACCATCTGAGGTCAACAAAGAGAAACAACAAATTTGTGAGCCTACTATTCCGTATTTTCGTGAAAAATATCAGATGGAAGGCACCTGGAAGTACATGGTTTAATGATCGGAGCGAGGGGCACCATTCCACGATCAACTGTAAACACTATCAAAATATTTGGAATCCATGACATCATTCCAAAAATAATTACTTCTAGCATTAAAGGGTCTGTGGCTATTCTGAAAAATCATTTATACGGAATATCACAATCCCCCCTCTTTCTATCCGTTAGTGTGTGATTGTTACAATATATGTACAAATTTATTATTTCTTAAATTTAAGCTCCTAGTTCACATTTCAATTTGACTCATCTATTTTACTGTAATCGTTATTATTCTTATATGTGTGTTATTCTGTGTTTTTGGCAACCCAGGATGCCTGGGCAGACTATTTCTTGGAAATAAATTATATATTTCACACAATCCTGAATTTCTGACTAAATATTGGTCTCCGCATCGTAACTAGAGCTTCCATACATCACTGCTACTATGATTCAATTTGACTTCACAAAACTTATGTTTTTGCAGTGTTGGGACATACATATGCATTTTTGAATCTAGGTATGTACACGTATGTTTACGATTTTGACATTCTGTTTTACAGTTTATTCTTAAACATATACATGATAGATATAGTCATCATTAAAAAACGAAGTCAGCGAACATATTTACAAGGTTCACGATATTTCTGTGTCAAACGTACACACACACACACACACACACACACACACACACACACACACACACACACACACACACACACACACACACACACACACACACACGCATCTCCACGAGCTTGATATTGTATTTTACATATCTTAAACCCACATAGCATGTAGTGCATTGTCTTCATTAAACAACGTGGTTAGCTAATACATTCTACATTCCATCAATCTACTTATCATGTGGTCAGTTACATTAATTTTCCTACATTTGTTTTCTGCATTTCTTCATGTAATTTCAGTACTGCACAATAATAATAACATTAAAAGTACTCAAGTACATTATATATGAAGAGTTCGCGGAAAAAACGATGAATCTCACATTTCTGTTGAGGATTAGATAATGATCTGATTGAGTCTATAACTACAAGATGTAGTGCTGTTTCTATAGAAAATAAAGGAAAGGATTACTGTATTCGTGGTGATAATTCTCCTTTTTACAATTTTTCATAAGAACAACATTAAATTTCGTAGTGATCCATTGCATTAGATAATGATATCAACCTTAAGAAAACTGTGATATTCATCGTTTTTCCCGCGAACTCTTCATATGGTAGGCCTATTCAATCAATTTTCAACATGTGTTCGAATTCACTTGTACAGTGATTTATGATATATAATAATAGCTCATTTCGTTTTTACTTTTTATCTATTCACATTTGTCTTTTCATATTTTGCATAATTTGCCGTAAGATTATATATTTAAATTTATTCTGTAAAATATGCATATTTAACAAGTCATTACGCTATAATAACTTCATATTTTACTACATCTTTTGTCATATTGTTTTGAAACACAGTTACGAGTATTACAGCATTTATTCAGTTACGCATTTTTTTCTAGTTCAATATGCATAATTGTATAACATTTAGTGATAGGCTATCACATGTATCATTGATTTGTTTTATTTTTTATATTTTTAACTCTTTAACTGTATTATTCTTTTGCATCTTTTCACACATTTTAATATGTATCCCATGTTTTCATAAGATAGCGAATATTTATGTCTGAAGATGCCATGATTTGGCGAAAACGTTCACAATGTTAAAAATATTATTTAAAGTAACTATTATAGTATTTTACATGAAAAAATTAGTCGTATGACTGAATGTTATCTATTTTTATTTGTTACTGTGATTGGGGTTTGGGGTCCATTAGTCATCAGTTTTGTTTTGGCCATGTTCACGGCTAGGCTCGCCGTTCTGCTTTGTGTACTGAGTTCTTGGACCATGGACTGCAATTCCTTTGGTGACCTTCCAAACAGAACCACATCATCCACGAATCTCAGGTTTGTCAGCCGTCTTCCATTATTGCTGACTCCATGAGCGTATTCCGAATCTCAGCGCTGAGCAATCTGATGGCATCACTGTGTTCCGAATTTCACCGATGGCGTGACTGATTCTCTACCGGTGTCGCACCGGTGCCATCAGCTTGCAGAGGTGGTGACAGTCTCCATCAGCCGCTATCAGTGAATCTGATTGGTTCTTGTATAGGGCGGGAATTAGCAGATTAATGACATCGTGCACTGTTGTGTCATGGCGGTGTGTTCTGCTTTAGTTGTGCTGTATTGTTTGTAATGAGCACAACGTAAAAATAATATGTTAATGGCTTATGAGAGAACATGTCAACGGACCAGTTATTACTACCGGTTCAGGAAATAAATTGTTTATGCTCTCTTTTCTTTGAACGAGATGGTAGTACGGAAATTTCGCAAAATTTTGCTAGCGTAGCACAGACAACAACTTATACAGTCACCATGACAGCCATCGATCCTTCCAGCAGTTTTGTTTCTATTTCGCTGCAGCGTGACGTCATTGTTGTCCACCGGTCCTGTGATATTCGGAATACGCTGCATGTTACTGGTTCCACCCGATTCTTCTGAAAACATCCTCCATGACACTCGTAAAAATTGTAGGAGATAACGGGTTACCTAGACGCACTTCTCTTTCCAGACGAAGAGAATAGAATAACTGATAATACCATAAATCATAGTGATGTTTCAGCTTCATGAATTCATTTTAATAAAATGTAATGTCTAATTGTCCGGGTATCAAAAACACTAATTCTTCATATTTTTCAAGAAATTATGATAAGTGTCTGTTTAGATGTATATGTGCACCCAGTGTAGACATTTCCATGCTTGCGATTAAGTGCCACTTGATATTTATAAAACATTTTCGATTTTGTTATTCAGCACCAGTTTAGAATTTTCACTATTACTAAAATAAATACGGAACTTATTTTTTACACTCCAGATGTCATATCCAGCAATTTGATAGCAGTGTAACTTTTCAAATATGACTGGATACTAAAACGAGGTTTAAATTGCTACCAGAAAACGTTACTTTCTGAAATATGAACCCTGTGTACGTTTGTACTATGTCTTGTGTCGTCCAGAACATCTTGTACCGGCATAAGGGTTGGTAGCCTGAGAATAAAATTTTCCGACAGGACTACTTGTTCGTCAACATGACAGGCGATGCTCAATATGATTTCCACTAATGTAACGCATCCTTCTGCCCTGCGTCTTAGGGAATAACATCTTGTTACTCTTTCGTTATCTGCATTTCCGATCTGATGCCGTATATCCAATAAGTAAGGATGGAAGTTCGCATACCGAACTTATAAAGTTGACTACGTCGCGTATTACACAAGTCGTGTTGTTTACATCAACTCGGTGTAGTAGAGGGACATGTAAAAGCACTATTATGCTGAATAAAAACATTGCCCGGTATAATCAGGTGCCAAAAACAAATAGAGTATAAGACACATTTACGAAAGCGACTTATATCATTCCCTTCTTTGTAGGAAAAGGTGATTAGTAGTAGTATTTATTTATTTAACCTGGTAGAGATAAGGCCGTCAGGCCTTCTCTGCCCCTCTACCAGGGGATTAGAACTATAATATGAACAATAAAATTACAATTAATATTACATTTACAATTACAATTACAATAAAAATTAAAGTACGACAAGATTACCTGATTAATGAAAGCTAGATATTTTATCATAGAAGTTAAGAACAAAGAATATTTTTGTATTTACTGAATTACAAATTAATCCTAGAATAACAAAATTCTGTAGTGATGAAATTACCGGATATTGAAATATTTTGTGATAGATTAAGAGAACTATTTACAAGAAACCATGTCTGAACGAGTCTCAATTACTGACCAAGTGCCTAGTAAGTTTGCGTTTGAATTCCATTTTATTTCGATAGTCCCTGATGCTAGCAGGTAACGAATTCCAGAGTCTTTGCAGGGCTATTGTGAAAGAGGATGAGTATGAGGAGATGCGAAGGGATGGTATTGTTAGTGATATATTTTAAATAAAAATGAATGATGTACCGTACTTTAAGTGTCACTAACTTTGTTGCAGTGTACAGCTGTTCACACCGTAAATTGTCAAATATAAAACTGTTTCGACTGTCACTCAAACAATGAAGTGTTTTTTCGATATCACACGATATGATCGATGCGAATTTAAAATAGTTTTTATTGATATTATAATATTGTGCCTGTTCACTACTTAGCTCATATTGTACTTCATATAGTTCCGGACCTCGACACTGTTCAGTTGTAGTTGAACCCATTTTTGTTACCTACAACTGATCGTATAGAAATTAAAGTTATTTCTTAACATGATGATAAGTGTTGTGTACGCATGGTTGTTGGTGTCGGTAATTTTTTATACGTACACTTTTCAATGAAGTCTTGTTATTGGTATTTTCCTAAATTAGAATGGTATCATCAACGTATCTAAGATATGTGGAGATATTAAACCGGTTTGAAATGCTTTTTATGTTTTTGCTTTCCAGATATTGCAAAATATTTTCGGCAAGTAAGCTTGATAAGGTATCCTCCATGGCTAAGCCTTCTTTTTGCTAATATATTTTGTTATTGACGGCGAAATAGTTTTGCTTTAGGGAAATGTTCAGTAGTTGAATTGTTTGTTTTACTATAAGCGAGTCTATTTGTGCGTCAATAAGTTTAGTAGTCATTATAATTTTATTGTTTCATCTACCGAAATGTTGGTATATAGCAGCGGTCCTCAGCGCAGAGCACCCTGGGGCTAGCGTCTGTTACCCGCGGAAAACAGTGCACCATGGTGCACTCGTAGCTGGTAGCGGGTATGCTCTCTACCTCTTCCTGCTGCACGACGGTGCACACGGGACGGCACCGCTTACCCTTTGCACATTTCAGCGAGTGCTGACGACCACTGGTACATATATAGGTTAGAGATATCTAATTATAACATTTTTGTTTTGTTTGAGAATTTAAATTTTGATTGTGTTTTTGTGTTAGTTATTGTATATTTAATTTCCAAGAGTAGGTTACGTTTTAAGAAACTAAGGAAGAATTTATTTATTTTACGGTTAGGTGCGTTTAGGCTGTTTACTACGGGTCTTATAGTTGTTTCAGTCTTACGTGTTTTAGGTAGTGTTTTCAGAGTAAGTATACTAAGATTTATTTAGTAAATTTGTTTTCGTTGTTGTAAGGTATAGGGGAGAGTCGGGTAGTATCGGACATCGGATAATATCGGACAGTGAATTTCTTTCATCTACCACACGATGATAGTACCTGATTGACATTTTTACGTTTCTGTGATGTCGCATAGAGAAACGTAACCATGTCATTCAGGTACTACCATATGGTGGTAGATGAAAAAAACGCACTGTCCGACACTACCCGATGTCCGATACTACCCGACTCTCCCCTAAGATTGGGTGAATTCTTTATTGCGTTTTTTATTTGTTTTTGAAAGCCGTCCGTTGGGTCTGATTTAATTTGAATGGCTTGGTTATTTAGAAGAAAACGATTTGTTTTTTCGATGTAATCTTTCTTGTTCTTTAGGACCATAGCGTCGTTTTTTGTCAGTTTTAACGTGGATGCTATTCTTTTGTTGTAATGTATGGTGTAGTTGAGACAGATTTTTACAATTAATTTGAGCTTTTTTGAGTTCTTCTGTTGTTTTGGGGTCATTCATATATATTTTTTTTTAATAATTTCAGCAGCGCTGTAACTGAGAAAAGTTTTGTTTTCGTGGTTACATTGAGAAATTACGTACTCTGTTTCTGTGGCTAGAACCTTCTCCCTATTAGCGTAAATACGGTTGAACTTGTAGCCTTTTTGTAAAATGTCGGTCTCATTATTTTTGAGCTGTAGGTTAATTAAATTTACTATTCTTTTATCTGTAGTTGACTGGGAGAAAGGCTGTGTTTGTGGGTACTGCTGCTATGTATTAAAGAGTTCAGTCTCTTGTGTAATGTCTCATATTTTCTATTCATGATCTATCCTTTCATTGAATAAATTGTACGATTCTGTCCAGTTAGGTCCCATTGTGTTGGCTGATTGACGATGCAAATCATATAGCTTTTAATTTAGGAAATTCTTTTTCTTATACAGGACACTTTATTTCGTTTTGTATCCATTTAGTTTGGACTTGTTTTATCTTTCTAGCTGCAACTGAATTGATTCTGAATTTCAATGTTTATAAAATTCCTTACGAAATGTTTACTTTTTAAAGAGAACAAAGGTGTCTGGAAACAACCTATTGGAATGAATAAACAATACAAAACCTGCACCCATTAAACTTTGAATGAACAGAGCTTCCTTCATGCGACGCGTTTTCTTTTGCATGTGAACATGAATGTACCTCAGTAAAGTGAGCAGCTAACGTTGTGCTATAGCCAGTGTTCCTTAAACTTGCAGTCGTCTGTAGATAATGTTTTGGTGTCCAAACTTCGTTCACTACCAATACGAAACAAGCAAAGATCTCACATTGTAAATATAGGGCCATGTTTATTATCTTATTATTTTTATTTTGATGAATACTACCATCGTTCAGAATACTGAATATTCTTTTAAGAAATAAAAATCACATAGAGCATAAGTATCCTTTATTAATTTTAGGAACCCATGTTTAATGAACATTTTTGTCTTGTTTAGATAATGTGTACTATATATTTTAACACCGTGTATATTATTCGTCTTATCCTCGTCAGGGATGATATCCTGGAAGGCTTCGGTGCCTTTTAAATCTGTAAGTCGTCTAAAACCAACCATCATTGATACGTAGCAATCTTCAGATAAACCGCGAGGATCATCGGCGTTACACAAGACAAGAAATGTCCTATATTTCAGGATGAAAATAGTAATGAAACTGGGATTGTGGAGATCGTTGCTGAAATGACAAGGGGAAATCTATCACAACTTACATTTATCCACCACAATTATTACTCTGTTATCGTAGAGATTTGAACTCAGGTCCATAAGCAAGTGCTTTGCCAACTGAGCTAACAACGTTCATGCCTGAGACGGAATTCGAACTCTCAGCGTTAGTTTACATTCAATCTGTTGTATGTGTCAGATGTTGTATGTATTGCCCTTATACAGGAGAATTTATGAATAAAATATCACGGTTTCCCTCCAGAAATCTAAAACTCGGTAAGGTTTCTTTATCTGAAACTTAGCATATTTTACATGGCATCGGTAGTCTATTTGAAACAGCGGCTCTTCAAATCTTTGATTTCTGTCAGCAAGTTTAAGGTATCGTAAGACAGTGTAATTTGAATTTCAAGAAAATATATCATAAAATATTTTGAAAGATGTAAAATATATTTTATAAAGAAAGTATATTTCTCTCAAAAGAATAATCAAATAGATATAATATTGTAATAGATCATAAACATATTAAATTTATCAGTACAATCGAATATGTACAGTTTCCCTGGAAAAGGATGAGACGATTGAATATTCCTAAGTCTCAGATGTAAGACACTGCGCATGATCGGAGACCAGAGCACCGATACACAAGATAACGAATATTGAGTTACTTAAATTCAGGCTATTTGGTTTGTTACTAGCATCGTTCCGAAATTCAATTAAAAAACTGCAAAAAATATGATAATATTACGTAAATAAAATATAAATATATACATAAATCGTGTAGTTAAATCGACAATGGACCTTCATGACTAGATCGACACTCCGCACAGAAAGGAAATCTTTCTTGTCGTTTCCATAGCTCAGACGGTAAGACTTCTGCGTGTTGTGTAGAAGAGTGCGAGTTCGATTCTTAGTCTACACAACAATTTTTTTTTTGTCTAAATAACGTTGAAATAGCTAAGTCACGTTGAAATATAGTTTTAAAAAGTCCTGAAATTAAGTGTTAATGATCGCAAACAATACAAAATTACAAGTTATAATATTATAAACGTTAATCTAATGAATGCATTTATACACACACATATATACAATGTAAATGCATATATATTAAAAACTAGCAATTAAAATGAAATTAAAAAAATATAATAATAGACAAACTTTTACAAAGGTTTAGAGTCCTTAGGCTATGTCACTTGTTGAGTAATTATTACAATAATTTATTAATAGCTTTCCCATATGTGTAAGAAATGCACTCGCAAAAAACAATTTTTGTTAAAAGTATGGCTTTGGATTATTTCATTCTCACCCCTGCAGTTAATTTTAACTATTTTATCTACGTGTTTGCATTCAATTTTATTCATGTTATGATTGAATGTATAAGCACTGTTGCAGTTATTGACTAATTACATATATTAATAATAATTATTAAATACATCTGTTAAGTAACCAATTGCAGTATCTTTTGCAAAATCTTGAATGTTTAAGTTGTCAATAATATTTCTGTACTATATACTATGATACGTTAAAAGAATTTGCAATAGATTTGGGATCCTCTACTTTATAATCATTGGTTTTAATGAAAAAATATTTTCTTTTTTAGGATATCTACAAGTTTAAATTTAATAATATTACGAATAGATTTAATTGCATTATCTGAATTTTGTACTTTTCTACTCAAATATATTCTATTTCCCTCTTTCATAATTTTTGATAAATTACACTGTACTTCTTGCAGTATTTAAGAACATGAAGATCATTACATTGCAACTCATTACATATAGATTCTTCTTTTTAATACATGAGATTTTGAAGTCCCTGCGTTATCTACATGTTTTAACTTTTGAATTTTTTCACAACATTGAGTGGAGAACATCCACTGAAGTGATTATGAAATTAAGTGAAAAATTCAATATATTTACTCTTAATATCAGTAGTACCAGTATCATATATGTTTTTCCAAGATTCATTTTGTAGACATAAATGTAAATAATCACTAGATACAGCAATTACGATCCTTTCTTAGTTTTTAAATTAATATTTTGAAATTGTTCAGTGACATTGGAAACACATAGGATTTGTTTATCATGGTCAGACAAGCCATTGATTATAGGTTCTGTCGAATAGGAATTCAGTCTAATTCTGTGTACAAAACGTTTATCAATGGCTGTGTTACTTCAGATTGTATGCTATGGGAAAATGACCCTACGAAAGTCTTTTCTTTACAAATTCAATGTTGGCTAAAAATATTAATAAATAATGTAAGAAATATGAATGATTGTAGTTATAAGTCTGATTTACATTATAAAAAGCAAGAAGTTACATTCCTCGGCAAGATTCGAACTTTCGATGTTTGGTTTTGTCGTCCAACGCACAACCACGGACCTATTCAACGCTTATGTTAATAACATACAATTTAGCCGTAGCAATGTGGTGTCATAACTTGGGGTTTGTTTATTTAATGCAATTAGATTTAATTTGATTAGTTTCGCAACAATTGGACTTCCTGTTATATCCTGTTATTTAGATATTTAATTTAGGGTTGATTTATTAACTCTTACTATGCAAGATGCCTCTTATTTCAATAATTCTATATCATGTTAAATAGTCATTGTCTACACTAAAGTATTATCGTCATCTCTTATTTCTCATCGTAATGGCGAACCAACGTGACATGAGACAGCGAGTTATAGCTCTAGTTGAGGCTGGATATGGGGCTAGATCTGCTGGCCGTTTGGTCGGTGTTCCTGGAAGTACAGCCGCGAGATGGGTTCATCGTTACCAAAATTTTGGGGAGGTCGAAAATCGCCCTATTCCTGGGCGTCCGCGGATTTCTTCAGTGGAAGAGGATGCTCTTTTATTCGAGACAGTTCGACAGGACCCATTTCTGACTGCTAACGAAATAAGAGCAGCATCTAACTTTCCCGGCTCTTCACAGACTGTGATCAGCAGGTTGAGGAACCGCGGTATTAGGAGCCGGGAGGGCTGCGCAAATGGAAATATTGGGGGAAGCACCAGCTGTCGACCGTCTTGCCTTCGCTACCAATCGAGTGGATTTCGATTGGAGAAATGTAATTTTCTCCGACGAAATAACCATCTCGAGTGATTACGAAGGTCCTGTCCGTGTCTATCGTGAGGATGGTCTCCGACATGATCAGCGCTATGTGCACCGACGTGAAAGATCGGGGCGCTTTAGCATATCGTGTTGGGGGTGGATGCCTTACGATGGACCTGGCGTTATAGAACGCATCGATGGCCAGTTTAATGCGGAAACTTACGAGCACATTCTGGAAAATATATTCCTTCCCTCCGCCCGAGAACGTTTTCCCGAAGGAACATTGCTGTTCCAGCAGGATAACCATCCCGTGCACTATGCTGCAAGCATTCAAAGATGGTTTCAAAGGAGACCCGAGATCGAAATCATTATTTGGCCTCCGAAGTCACCTGATTTGAATGTCATCGAAAATTTATGGGCGGAATTGAAAAAGAGAAGGATAGCCACCTATGCCCACCGACGCCCTCGGAATCGAGACGAATTGTGGGATCAAGTTGTTGACACCTGGGAAGATCTCGCCGGGGATCAGAACTTATTCCACAATCTCGTGACATCCATGCCGGATCGACTTAGAGCTGTAATAGAAGCTGATGGCATGTGGACAAGATTTTAAGTTAACAGTCTCTTTTTTTTCTTATTATTTTTGTTTGAGGAAGAATACTTTTAACTTCCAAGTAATATTTATTTTTTTGACGAGGTTCAGCCCACTTGTAAGACCCAGAAATTGGGCATAAATTATTCCATATTTTTCGACAAATTAGACAGTCGAGGAATGAAGTATAATATTATATAATACGGATATTTAGGCAACGTTTAGGCATTTATCAGCAAATAGGCATTTACTAATGAAATAGGCAATTATATTACTATAGAATTCGCATATAATACAATGTCTTAAAATGGATATATAACCTAAAGTCTTCCGCCTTCAGGTTAAGGATTAAAATAGTCATATAATTAGGCATAAATCCGCAGCTTATTCATAACTAGACATCGGATTTTTAGGCACTAAAAATTGCAGTTTTAGGCGCCTAAAATAAGCTCAAAATTGGTAAAATTAGGCTCTATTTTAATGAAAATAGGCATTTTTGGCACATCAAGGTATCATACTTATTTCTTTCACTGAAATTTTTAGTTATACACTAAAATACGCACAAAAAAGTATGTTTAAACATTAAAAAGGAATACTATATTATATTTATAAACAGAGCTGCACAAATTTAATATATTGAAACTAATGAAATAATGATTATTGATATCAAGATTACTCATTTTAAGTTATTGAAATTCAGTTCCATGCTCTGACTTTATTATAATTATCTGCACAGTATACCACCAGAATTTTTTCTAAATTCTCCACAGTTAACCTTTGCCTTTTGTCACTGAGAATCATTTTGAAAGCAGAAAAACTTCTTTCAACCGAAACTGATGTGAGAGGCGCAAATTTTAAATTAGGTACAATAGAAACATCAGTACTTACTGGAACATTTACACTTTCCCCCGATATCACTCTTGATACTTTTTCCAACAATGAAAATCCTACATTCTTATTTAATACGTTGTCCCACTTATTTTTAACTTTTTTCCCAGTTTCGCCCAAAGCAGAATGTATGTTCACTTGAGCTTCCTTTACTATTGCTATTTGGCTACAAAGAGATTGTTTTTCACGTTCTAATTGTTCAATGCTTGCAGGTATGAAAGAAAAGTTTGATGTTATGTAGGAAATATCGTTTTTCACTCGTGAGTCATTCAGACAATCTTTCACTGCTTTCACACACGCTGCACTATCAGTTTCAGGTAATTTATCAATAACTGTGACCACTTCTTTAAAATACTTAGAATAATACACCACTGACTGAATCCAGGTTCCCCATCGTGTAACAACCGGCTGAGGTGGGAGTGGGATATCTGGAAAGTTCTCTCTGAATATTGAAATCCTGGATGGGGCTTTACAAAAACATTTTTTTGTGTCAGAAATAAACGAATTGACAAGAGGAAATTCATTCCGGATTGTTTCAGAAACCCTGTGAAGGCCATGTGCTAGACAGGTTACATGCTTGAGGTTAGGATAAAATGTTTTAAGAAGTGGAGCTGCAGCAACCATGTATGAGGCAGCATCAGTACAAAACAACAGAACTTTAGAATCGTCTATATTACCTGAGTATAAAGACTGTAGGCCTTTATTTACAAAATAAGCAATGGCTTGGCTATTCACTTTCGAAAGTTCCTTAACACATACGAGGTGTGGAATCGAAGGTCCATCAGGACTAAGTTTTCCTACTACCATATTTGCTATATACCTATTCATAGGATCTGAGGTTTCATCCACAGAGACCCATATGTAAGAATCACCTATATCCTCCCGAATGGAAGCTAAAGTTTCATTGTATATTCTGTCTAAGTAATTTTTTCTTAGGGTCGACTCAGATGGGATATTTTGTTTGCAGTATTTTTGTAAAAACTGTCTTAAAACCGGATTTTCAATTGCATTCCAGGGAATGTTAGCAGCAACAAACGCTCTGGTTAAATCAGCATAGAAATTGCTGCTGAGATTGAATGAAGTACGCTGTGTTAGTAAAGTTTGTTGCAGTTGATTTTTCTGCTGAGCTTTAGCCTTATGAGCCGCTCCTTGCACATGCTGCTTTAGGTGGCACTTCTTTTCTTGCGAAATCTAAAAATGTAAAGTAAACTGAATTAAAATGAAATCCTAATTGTTGTATTGCCGTATTTCTATCACAAAGTTAGTGGGTTCGAACAATCAAAATTTTAATGACCTGCATATACTTTAACTATCGGAATTTAAAAGGTTAAAGTGTAGTGGTCTTAAAAAGAATTATACCTCAGGATAGCTCAGTCAATGTATAAACATTATAGGCCTACTCATTAAAATTAATAGAATTTATATATTTCAACTATTGTTACATACCTGTTTGCTACAAATCTTGCAGAATATTATTTTTCCATCATAAGTGAATTCTGAATATTCTGTTAGCCATTGCCGGATCAATGTAGATTTTGCACTTATATTTTTCGGCATTATCGCGTTAAACTTCACAGGAAAACGTCCTACCGCTCAAAACTTCTCAACACAAATAAGGTGAGGGAAAGAGCAACTGTTAACGAGCATTTAAATGAACCATTGTTATTGAGATTCAATTGGACAAAAATACAAAGTTCCACTTATTGTTGCATTTCCTGGTAGTGTTAACACTAGGAGGGCCATTCTTTTATATATTTTGTAACGGTTTACCCTACTAATTCGCAGTTTTACGACTTTTCATAAATGTTTCAAAAACACTCTTTCTCCAGAAATTGTGATTTTATGACACTCTGAAGGGCAGTACAGCTAATCGGTTTCAGACCGAAAACAGTCATTTTTATAGTATAGTATATCTCTGAATCGGTAGCAGCACATGTTGTGATTGTTGCCTGCTTCAAAACTAAGGTTGGTTCTTTGTCGGCATTTATGCCTCCAAACATGTTAAATTTGGTGAAATCTATTGCGAGTGTCGTGAGATTCAAAACATTTTGTTTCCTTTATCAATGGTTTCATGGCCGGTGTGAAGCAAACTTTCCACTTTTTAAATGCCTTAAATTTCGCAGTGAATGCATGTATAAATTATAAAAAGTAAGAGTAAAATGCGAAACTTTACAGTGAGTTAGGCATTTTAGGCGAATATTAACAAATTAGGCTCTAATAACCGTTTTAGGGCATTTTAGGGTACTATAAAACTCTTTGAATACCTTTCAATTTCTATGAAACACAAATATTAATAATTATTTTTACTTTTCTCCTAAAGAAACAAAATAGACATTTGCCCTAGAATCCGATGTCTGTTCATAACTAAACCCGCACAACTAAATCGCGCGAAACATCACTGCAGTTTTACTGTACGATAGAAAAATTGTCATTTTGTGCAATGACAGAAACCTTAACATGTCATTTTCGCCCCCATTCTATAAGCGGCTCGTAGTACCCGGAGACCACTTAGTTCGTTAGAGACTGTCCAGAGTGAACCATGCAGTATACTGTGGGTCCATAATACAAATTTTATCTCTCGAGGAAAAAGACGAAATCAAAGACATTTATTAGAGAAATAATTATATTTATTCTAGTGTAATTACAACATAAATCCTGTACAAAATAAACGTCGCAAATTTCTAGCGCAATAATTAATAATAGATCCATATTAGAAATAACAACAACCAAATTTCTTGGCTTAAAAGTCGATGATGTGTTAAATTGGAAAAATCATATTAAAGAAATTGCCCCCAAACTAAATTCAGCTTGTTTTGCTATTAGATCTATGCAAAAGATAGTAAATATCAATACCTTAAAAACAATATACTTTGCATACTTCCAATCGGTAATGAGTTTTGGAATAATATTCTGGGGAAATTCCACAGATAGTAACAATATATTTCTATTACAAAAAAGAGTAATTAGATTAATAGTAGGTGCCAAATCTAGGGAATCGTGTAGGACTATTTTCAAAAAACTACAAATAATGCCCATGGCTTGTCAGTATATATTTCCATTAATAATCTTCCTCGTATGTAATCGTGAAAACTTTGTAACTAATTCAACAGTTCAAAGCATAAATACACGTCAAAAAATAACTTTCATACTCCATCGGCAAGTCTATCGTGCTATAAAAAGGAGTGCGTTTTATGGCAGTAAAAATTTTTAATAGCCTCCCTATCGATATAAAAAATGAAACTCAAAACATAAAATTATTTAGGGCCAAATTA
Organism: Periplaneta americana; assembly: GCF_040183065.1. Lineage (NCBI taxonomy): Eukaryota > Metazoa > Arthropoda > Insecta > Blattodea > Blattidae > Periplaneta > Periplaneta americana. The sequence continues at coordinate 91,776,511 of NC_091132.1, forward strand.
AAGAAGTACCTAATTTCTCACACCTTCTATTCTGTAGGTGAATTCATGACATTCAATAACACTTAATGAAATTGATACTAAAACTTTGTGTTGTACTAGTAGACTATACTGTAAATCTCGTCTGTATATATTTCATCTAGACTGTGACTATAAATTCAGATTTTTATAATAGTATTTAGTTTTTTGACTTGTTCCATATTCTAGCTGTATGCAATGCATGAATACCATGGAATGTTAATAAACACACTACAATACAGTAAATTACACAAGACTGCTGGAGCTAGGACTCACACCTATTCTTTACAAAATTTGATACAATAAGTTACGTGATTATATCGAAGACAGATAACTTCTAGGAATTATGAATCACTGAGCTATAGGGAAAGGAAAACCTCTGATGAGTTTGACAACCTATATTGATTTATTCGTCCAAGGAGACTACCTTTGATGGATAATGACGATAATGTAACTTTCGTATTTTCTGTAGAGAGTCGCTTTAGCATTTAATGAAGTCGATCGATGAAAATTTGATCACAATAAGTCAATTAGCAGTGAAATTGACTTAAAGTGACTGAAATTGACACTGGAAGTACGTAATAGCATCACCAGAGTTTCACTAAGCTTTGCATGAGGAACAGTTATTAGTCATTTCATATAAAAGCGCAATTTGTGAAGAGAACGGCAGTTTGGTTTTATATGGCGACCAAAAACAGTCATACAGAGCCATCAGTTACGTCCAGAAACGTCCGTCGGCACAAATAAATTGTACCCAATAATCATTAGGTATAATATGTATGAGTTGAACATTACTGCTTTTCTCTCTTTCTTTCTTCTTTCCTTTCTTTGTTACTTTCTTCCGTCCTTTGTTTCATCCTTTCTTTTTTTTCTTATTTCTCTAATTAATTTTCTCCTCTTCTATTCTACTATCTGCAAACCAGTCTTTATTTGGTTCTTCCTATATTTTTATATATATCTTTCTATTACTTTCTTATTAATTCAAATATCTTGGAGCAACAGTAACAAATATAAATGACACTCGGAAGCAAATTAAACGCAGAATAAATATGGGAAATGCGTGTTATTATTCGGTTGAGAAGCTTTTGTCATTTAGTCTGCTGTCAAAAAATGTGAAAATTACAATTTATAAAACAGTTATATTACAAGTTGTTTTATATGGTTGTGAAACTTGGATTCTCACTTTGAGAGAGGAACAGAGATTAAGGCTGTTTGAGAGTAAGGTTTTTAGGAAAATATTTGGGGTAAAAGGCATGAAGTTACAGGAGAATGGAGAAAGTTACACAATGCAGAACTGCATGTTTTGTATGCTTCACCTGACATAATTAAGAACATTAAATCCAGACGTTTGAGATGGGCAGGCATGTAGCACGTATGGGCGAATCCAGAAATGCATATAGAATATTAGTTGGGAGGCCGGAGGGAAAAGACCTTTGGGGAGGCCGAGACGTAGATGGGAGGATAATATTAAAATGGATTTGAGGGAGGTGGGATACGATGATAGAGACTGGATTAATGTTGCACAGGATGGGGACCGATGGCGTGCTTATGTGAGGGCGGCAATGAACATCCGGGTTCCTTAAAAGCCATTTCAAAAGATAATAGCACACTTGAAACGAAGATAATTGTTCGAGAATAATCATTTTAACGCCATTACTAACCTGTACAATAATTTGTGCATATCTAATATCACGCACATATAGTCAAAATACAATAAACTATAGATTATATATTATATTTCATGACCGAAAAGAAAAGTGCAACTCACATTCATTGTAGCTGTTCTTTGGACGTAAAACAGAAGTTGAAGTCTCGAGATTCACTTACACAGAGATTATGAACGCAGTTAACACAGTGCGACTTTTTCACTAGGAACAGTGCTTGCCATGGTTACTTTTCTTAATAGTGCCGAGATTTTCCAAAATGACCCTATCATTTATTATATATATATATATATATATATATATATATATATTATTCTCCATTATACGGAGGAACAATGGCTTGTCCTATGCAAGAAACCCTTTTTTTGTCACAGATACGTTATTGCGGTTATTCTATACCTCGATGCGGTTACATGCCTCGTGACTCATTTCTGGTCGCATAATCGAGACCTCATGTTACATATTACGTACTTTTTCTTTCCTTCTCAATTTAAACTTTATTTCTGTTACTTCACTTTACTTTTATCCTGATGCATGTCTTCATTTTAATGTTTCTTACATTTAATTTTCCTTTTTTAAATAAGATATGTCACGGTAATTGTAGTAAAGTTGCAAAAATCGATAGGCTATCTACAGGGTTCCTCTAAATTAGATCGACAAACATTGGGAATGGATAGATAACCCTTTTCAAAGCACTTCTAGTTAAGGAATCCATGGGCTGTGAAGCGTAGTTTCAGTGCAAGAGGGGTTTTGTAATTAAATTGATTAATATTTCAGGAAAGGATTGAATAATTAATTATTTCCAAATTTTTAAATGAATTTCATAAATAAATCATTAATGTTTAGGTATTTATTTTACCCAAAATACTAAAAGAAAAAAAACACGAACAAACAAACAAAAGGAAAGGAGAAAATACTTCAGTGTTAAATTATCAGTATGAACCCATTACTTTACTTTATTTTCATCACTACAGAAGGTAGTGGGACACACGTTCATTGACTTCCAGGAACATAGTGCTCCGACTTACCATACTCTGTCGTACAAATTCAAAGACGTCAGGCATAGGCCTGTCTCTAATTTCAGATACTGCGCTGACTATGCGTGCTGCAAGATCGTCTTCAGAAGAAACAGGAGATACATAAACTAGTGACTTCATATATGGCCCCACAAAAAGAAATCAAGTGGGGTAAAGTCAGGCGAGCGCGCCGGCCAGGTAACGGGCCCATCCAGACCTATCCAGTGATTACCGTACTTAGCTGTAACATGACGATGTAGTTTATTCACAAAATTCCGTCATGTTGAAACCAGACTGGATTGAAGCATGATACTGAGCTCAAGAAGTTAACAAACTGAGTGATGGAATTAATGATATTAACCGCTCTCGCACTCAAACGACGGGTTCCTTAATAAATAAAGAGTTTTTCAAAAATGGTTATCTTTTCAATTCCAAAGTTTGTCGGTATAATTTAGAGACACTCTGTACATTTTTTAACGTTTCGCGAGTATTTAGCATCTCGGATACCGAAGAAGTTAGCTTAGATATGTTATTCGTCTGCCCATTTCTGTTTGCACAGCGATTTTCCCTACATTATGAAACGGATTCTGTCCACATCCAGTATTTTGGGAAATTATTCATAAGCAATATAAGTTTGTAGGAAGTAATGCATCTTTTTTCGAAATCACTAAGAAGGAATCGTGATATACGTACTTGAAATCGAATCTGATGATTTTCTTCATAAACATGTCGTATTATATATGGGGGATGGGAACAATTGAAGCTGTAGTTATTCGCATCTATTGAAGCATTATTCGTAAGTGTAATTCAAGGATTTTTTGAAAAAAAAAACAACCATAGTCGAAAAAAATTAATTTTTAGGAGAAACATAAAACTATCTGGCATGGGTGGTGTTGACACTTCATATATCAAATTCATCACGCCATTTCTTAAGGTATTGTAGAAATTTGGAAACTGAAGTACATTTATAACTTAAATTGCCTAATAGAAATGCATGTGTAAATGTAGGTAACTGTGGACAATAGTTGTTTTAAGAAAAATTACTCTGTTGTGGCTGAAGTGTACCTCTTCTTTAATTTTCTTTTTCTTTATTATATCTTGTTTCTTCTCCTGTGATGCTTATGCTTCTTTCATGGAGTTGCCTCTGCATCTAAACATCACTCCATAACTAATACAACAATTCACGTGTTCAAGTACAGGGAATATCTTTTAACTGTCCCGAAGAGCTGGAATGATCCGGTCGCCGCTGCAGAGCGACTGTCTCCCGCTATGCATGCACCCGCTGTTCGTCTGGCAGGCAAGTAATTTACTATTATTTGTACTTACGCAGCTCATATTCTATGCTCAAAATATTCCCCGTTGAGTGCTAAACATTTCTGACAACTTATACAATTATTATTAACTTTCACGAGTTCAGCAGCACTGATTGACTCCATTTCAGCTCTTATGTAGTCTGTTATGATCATTTATTGAACCTGTTTCATCGATTTTAGCTAGGTTTTTTTATTGTTTTTACACAAGGTACCACACGCTAATCACTAATTTTACACAAATAATTAAGCACAGCTCAGATACTAAAGAGCATTGGAGTATACATACACCCAATACGGCAGCCAGTCTAGCACTGAGACTGTCAACCGGGAACTGTGTCATCAGCGTCTTAGTCACAAAGTCGCCTGGGAGCGGGAAGCTGCAATTCTCTGGGACAGTTAAAAGATATTCCCTATATTTTTCTCTGGGGTAGCTATTGCTGTGTACATAAGAAGCAGTACTGCCAGTCTACTATAGTTTAGAATTATATGGATAAATGTTTCAAGATGATATGAATGGAATATTTGTAAATGCTACCGTCGTCCTGGGTAATGGCTGTTTTCACAAAATAAAAAGGCTTTGGACTATGATTGTTTTATAAAACCACTGAAAACTTCCATTCCTATTACATATGATTATTGTGTTTTTTCCACTAGCAACTAATTATGTAAATGGCAGCTACAATACGCTAACCACATGCTTAATATCTCAAATTGGCATTTTTGTAACTATGTTTATTTCATGAAAACGACTGAAAATTTCAACTCCTATAACATAGGATTATAGTGTATTTTTCCACTGGCAACTAAATCTATAGATGGCAGGTAGAATACGCTCACCACATGTTTAATATCTCAAATTGACTATAATAATATAGTTTGTTTTTTTCTAAAAAAACTTCAATTATTATTATTATTATTATTATTATTATTATTATTACTATTATTATATAAAAGTACAGTAGTTACCTCTTCATTACGATTTTATTGTAAGGCCTTAACACCTTCCAACATTAAAATTACGCAGATACTTGAATCTCATATTCTTAAATGTTTAGTGGTTATTAGCTTAAAGCAGTGATGTCAAAGGAAGCGCATTTTTCTGACCTTGACGTCGTGCGCGGGCATCAAGCTCTAAGTACGGATAGAGGAAGGATTGTGTATATGAATAAGCAGCCTGTTGGATTAAGGAAACAGTGGTGCACAAACTTGAAATTGAACTTGAAATTTTATGTCTTTATTTTTATATGGCTTCTTTCTGTTTGATATTATCTATATTGTCTGTAAAACAAAAGTAGCCTACTAATATAAATTTCTTAATATTTCAGTTGTGTTTTAAATCTTAATAATATAATAAAGAGTTAAGGAGGAATATTCACCTAAATTCCATAGTAGTACAGCTATACTGTACTAAATGGATGAAACACATCATTCATAAAGAAAGTGATATCCCAAAAAAGGGACTGAGTATGACATGATAAGTTGGAAATGATATTGATGGTACCTTTAGCCTTATAAAAGTAATCAATAAACTAATCAAAACAATATTACAGTACAAAGTAAAGTTACCTAGGTGCTGTATATGCTTTAAGTGTAACTAATATTCCATAACAAAACTCTTATCGCATTATGCTTTTAAAGTGATATTGGTGAGCAACTTCCTATCATCAGAATATTAAATTATTTTCTCGAAATATGCTGAAGCTATAGAGCTGACATTTTTACAACACATAGGCACGTATCTTTTGCTTATGATGTATCAGTAGTTGTTTTGTTAATTCATTTCCTTACAAACAATTTCCATGCGAATATTTTCAAAATTTTCAATACACTATCTTCAGTAATTAGTATTTACGGTTTATTAGATTTACGAAAACATTCTGTAAGGCTACTAAATAAATAGGCCTATATCTGAAAATTTCACTTTTCTATTTAAAAAAGTTGAGAAAATATTTCTTTTGAATAAAAAGAAATCAGACTTGTGAAAAATGAGCATTAAAGTTAAAACTTTCATTCTTATAGTGCACTTAAACTTCTCAGAGAGATCTAAAAGTTACCATGGATATAGTTGTAATAAGTTCTCTTCCCTTTATCTACTGAATCAGTGCTGGCCATCCCTGAATATAGCTCGACCAAGCGGCATATACTACTTCTTTCGTCTGTCTCTTTCCTTTCCGCTGTAAAGCGCTCAGGCTCTCCTGACCTCTAAAGCGCGCACTTGCTCCTATTGGCATCAATTGACATAACTGGCTTAAAGCATCCCATGTAATATGTTAGTCAAATTCTTCCGAATTATTCAAAACCGATGACAACTCCTCAAAGACCTTCTTCATGATCTTTTCCTTCTTCTCTTTCCTTCATTTTTATTTATTCTCAAACTTGGATAGATCATGTGACTAGGTATACCGTAGTTACAGCGGTCATCAGCTCAGAGTTCCCTGGGGCTAGCTTCTCTTACCTGCGGAGAACACACTGCATTATGGTGCAATCGCAGCTGCTAGCTCTCTACCTCTTCCTGCTGCACGACGGGGCACATGGGCTTACCTTTTACCCATTTTAGCGAGTGCTGACGACCACATGTTCTTCAATATTCCTCTCCTCTCCTCTCCTCTCCTCTCCTCTCCTCTCCTCTCCTCTCCTCTCCTCTCCTCTCCTCTCCTCTCCTCTCCTCTCCTCTCCTCTCGGCTATATTGCGGCCGGAATATTTACGTGAATGAAGAAAAAGATATTAATAATTATACATATTAAATTGAAGGTGAGGAACTGCCATTGTTCCAGAGTCGTCGCAGTTCATTACCTGCACATTTCTCAATGTGTCATTGGACTATGTACAGGCACGTGCGTACAGAGTTTATAAAAAGTTTCTTTTTAAGTACGCTACTTATTGTTTCAGTTATAACGAAGCAAATTGTATTTTTGTACTATCTAGCAGAAAACCGCCAACACAAGCAATTTATGTGACTAAGGTTTCATGCGCTTCCTGAATTATCATTGACAATAATTCAACATTATATTGCTAGTCATCATGATTTCCGTTTAGAAGTGTACTTAATGTAACATTTAAGCCTGTTGTTAAGATACCAAATGTAGTTAGCTGCAGTAACAGACCACGAGTTCCGTACAACTACAGATGGTATTAGGCAATTAGAAAGATAAACAGAGTAGACAAGAGGATGTCCGTAGGGACAACCGGCACGTTAATTGAAGCCACTGAACGCCGGCCGGCGAAGGCTAATGTAAGAGAATCTACAACTTGAAAATGTGCTGTACATGTCGAAAATACGTTTAGGATACTGGCAATGGAGTTACTGGATAATGTTGTCTCTAAAACAAGAGTAATATGTTTCGAAACTGTTTATCAGATATTTTTCATCTTTCATGACTTTATAAATATTACTTTTCCTGTTAATGCATTAACATAGAATTGTAAGTGGCCCGCAAAGAAGAAGCGACTTCCTGATTTTTTTTTAAATCATTTGAAAGTTTGACTTAGAACAACGATTTTCTGTTCACTAGGTATGGCAGTAAATTGGGAATTTAGAGCCTATTGTTCGTCACAAAAAAAAAATAATTCAACCAGCTCTCCCATTTCTTTCCTTTGGTCTCCTTGTATACTCCATCTGCTTGTCGTCCCATTTTTCTCCACTTTTCCTTTCATTACCATTGTTCTTCTTGTATTTCCATTGTTTCCCTTTTATTATCCTACATCTCCTCGTATTCTCTTTGTACTGCTTGTCGTCCTCTTGTTCTTCTTGTATTACCCTTATTTTCTATTTAGTCCCTTTGTTTCCTTATATTCCTCAACTTCTCATTTTATTCACTTTGTTGTACTTCTTTCTTATATTCTCTTAGTTCTTCTTATATCCCATTGTTTTACTTCCACTCCCCTTGCTCTCTTTCTATTCTCCTCTTTTTCCTTATATTCCCTTGTTCTCCTTTTCTTGTATTCTCTTTGTTTTGACTTTGTTCTCCTTTCATTTCCCCTCGTTATCCTTGTATTCCCATTGTTCTCCTTGTATTCCTATTGTTCTCCTTGTATTACCTTTGTTCTCCTTGTATTACCTTTGTTCTCCTTATATTGCCCTTGTTCTCCTTGAATTCCCCTTGCTATTCTTGTATTCTCTTTGTTCTCCTTGTATTCCCTTTCTTCTCCTTATATTGCTCTTGTTCTCCTTGAGTTCCCCTTGTTATTCTTGTATTCTCTTTGTTCTCCTTGTATTCCCTTTGTTCTCCTTATATTGCTCTTGTTCTCCTTGAATTCCCCTTGTTATTCTTGTATTCTCTTTGTTCTCCTTGTATTCCCTTTGTTCTCCTTATATTGCTCTTGTTCTCCTTGAATTCCCCTTGTTATTCTTGTATTCTCTTTATTCTCCTTGTATTCCCTTTCTTCTCCTTATATTGCTCTTGTTCTCCTTGAATTCCCCTTGTTATTCTTGTATTCTCTTTGTTCTCCTTATATTGCTCTTGTTCTCCTTGAATTCCCCTTGTTATTCTTGTATTCTCTTTCTTCTCCTTGTATTCCATTTCTTCTCCTTATATTGCTCTTGTTCTCCTTGAATTCCCCTTGTTATTCTTGTATTCTCTTTGTTCTCCTTGTATTCCCGTTCTTCTCCTTATATTGCCCTTGTTCTCCTTGAATTCCCCTTGTTATTCTTGTATTCTCTTTGTTCTCCTTGTATTACCTTTGTTCTCCTTATATTGCCCTTGTTCTCCTTGAATTCCCCTTGTTATTCTTGTATTCTCTTTCTTATCCTTGTATTCCCTTTGTTCTCCTTATATTGCTCTTGTTCTCCTTGAATTCCCCTTGTTGTCCTTGTATTCCCTTTGTTCTCCTTATATTCACCTTGTTCTCCTTGAACTGCCCTGTTATTCTTGATTTCTCTCTGTTCTCCTTGCATACCCCTTTTTATCCTTATAGTCCCATTGCTCTCCTTGTATTCCCATTGTTTTAGTCGCATTCCCCTTTTTAGTCTTCTCTTATTATATCATCATCATTCTTATTGTATTTCCCTTGCTCCTCTTGTATTTCTCGTGTTATTATTTTTCTATTTCCTTTGTGCCCCTTTGTTCTCTTTTTATTCCCGCATTTATTATTGTATGTCAGTTGTTCTTTTTGTCGTCCCCTTGTTCTCTCTGTATTCTCCTTGTGCTCCATGTATTTCCATTGTTCCAATTGTATTCCCGTTAATCCAATTGTATTCTTGTTTTCTATTTATTCCCCCTTTTGTCCTTTCATTACCCAAGTGTTCATTTTATTCTCCCCTTGCTGTCTTTGTATTCCTCTTGTTGTCTTTGTATTTCCTTTGTTTTTTTTTAGTTGGTTATTTAACGACGCTATATCAACCACATTTCTTTTGTTCTTCTTACATTTCCCTTATTTTCCTTGAATTCCCTGGTTTTTTTCTTGTATTCCCGTTGTTCCCCTTTTTCTTTTCTTATATTTCCCATGTTCTCTTCATATTCCTCTTGTTCTTCTTGTATTCCCGTTAATTTCATTGTATTATCCTTGCTCTCCTCGTCGGCAGGTGACCCCACTCACATGTAGTACTATGTAAAGAATGCAACGTAGCAAAGTTATGCACATGTCGAATTGATTTTTATTCTCCTCGAGTTATGTGGAAGGTCAAGTCTACAGGCATAGAACAAACGCAGTGGAAGATTTTGAAACGGGGAATTCGTAATACGCTACGGCGACTCGAGAAAGAGATAGCCTATTACAGATTTTCATACTGATGCGTTATGTTAATAATAATAAAAACTTGATATTTTTTTCAAAAGGAATGATCTAATTTGCTTTTGTTTTACCTTCTTGGTTTCCTAAAAAATAGACCACATGTATAGTTTCGGGGTAATGCTCGTGGCCTTGTGATCCGATGTTTAACTAGGTCGTGAATTGGAATCCCACTTGTCTGGTTACCAGTTTGCGTTTTTCCAAGGTTCACTCACCCAACTACTGTATGTATGGCGAATGACAGATAATTTCATAAGGAATCCTAGGACTAATTCCGTCAAATAACATGTCGCTATACAAGGCTTTTTAACTTTACCCAGGTTGCATCAGTATGTATTGACCAATCAGAACGCAGTCCCCGTGTGACGTACATATATATATATATATATATATATATATATATATATATATATATATATATATAGAAAATACTGACATATTATGAATTTGTGTTGTTCACTGTTTATTTTTGAGTTGATAGTGGTAATGGCCAACATCTGTATCTGCAGGACGTTTTCGTGTTTTCCCAATTTTATTCTTATTCTACCTCATTTAATTCACGAGTCAGAGTTTTACGGCGGTTTCACCATGATGGAATGGCATAACTATGTTCTGCCTATATTGCGTGTGAGCGTGTGCAATTTTATTATGAAGCTGCGGAAATTTATTTTTTAGTTTAAAGACAACATAACCTATAGGCATAACACAAATACAGGGACATCATTTTATTTTTACTAACATTTTTAATATTAACCTGTCTATACCTTTAGAGAACCGGAAACACCGCTTGCTCCCCCCTCCAAGACTGGAGTTCGATGATACTGGCGTAAAACACAAATCACTCTACTAGGTATAGGAAGGAAGAAAAGTAGTTCATCCATTTACGTAAACTAGGAAATATCGCGATTTTGAGTTTGATAATTTTCATTAGGTTTTTCTTTAATGAAAGTACAGTACTGTATTAAGAATAAGTGTTTTTACTCACGAAGTGAGTTATCCATGCGAACGTATTCATTATGATGTGTATATTATACTGTTTACAGCACATTAGCGTACAATATAGAGAAAGAAGTTAAATTGAAAAATAATCATAATATGAATATTTAAACACAATTTTGAAAGTTCATTTCGATACAGGCTTCAGTTCTTTTGTGCATATTATCGCACTATAGACTATTGTATCTAATTCCAATTGCCAGTTTCGTCCTTCGTACTAGTAACTCATGTTGAAATAATTCTGTACCTACTCTATAAAAGAGTACCTTACGTACTATAAATTCAATCTTCACTTCTGCCCGACCCGCACAGATAAAATTACTCAGACATGCTATCTACTGTCCGTCCAAGTGGTTATGCCGTAGGATTGTAGAAAGGGAGGAAATCACGTGACAGTTAATTACTTAACGAGGCCCTTTTATTTAAGTTAAATTAAACAGCTGTATAATATTACGTAAACGCCCAATTCCTAAGAGAAATTAATGTTTTCAGAAAAGAGCTAAGACAGCCCAGCTTTTACAGAGGTGCGAGCAGAAGCAGGTGGGGGAAATCGGGATGCGACGTAGGCAAACGGACGACAGTACCTGTGCGAAAATATGATTCAATATTGAAAGCTCTTTCGTCACTGGAAAACGCGAACATATTTCTGGAACGTACTATACTCAGTAACTCAGTACTGTTTACTATCTGCGGTCTTGTCTCTGTGTGGAGTTGGAACTTCATTAGTAGAAGGGGTGGGAGTGAAGTACATTAAAAACTCTGGTACAATAAAAATTGAAGTAAAAATAAAATGATGTCCCTGTACAATATATGTAGTGATCAGCTCGTATGATAGTTCAGGAAACCCTAAAATTAAATTTAAACTAGTGCAAATTATAGCGTGTGATGTGATATTTATACGTAGTTATAAAATACTTACTAGTGCATACGTATGTTTGCTCTGTCTAGTTTTCACTGTGGTTTCGAAAATATCCGTAGGAATATCTTTGATGCAGGCCTATAGGAATATATTCAGCTGTCCTTTTTAGTATATTTTTGCCAACCTGAAATTCAGTGATATCATGAAATTCAAGAAAGTGATCTTCAATTTATAATATTGTAATATAATATGAACATTAATTTTTGAAACGATTTCTTCTACTCTGTCGTACAAAAATGCTTGTTTAACTACCATAGTACTTAAAAATAATAATAATACATTAAAATGGCATAGAATTGAATTACTTACTTGTTAGTTAATTATTTTCTTGTACTTTTTATTCATCTGTCTCGCTTCTGCATTATCCTGCACTCCTAACCTCTTCCTCTTGTGTGCTTCAGTTTTGGAATTTAGATACTTTATCCTCACGAAAAATATAGTTTTCACAGCTGCTTCAAGTACCTCTGAAGGGATATGTTGTAGGCCTACACTTGAAGCTACGAAGTCTGTGGTCCTTTTTAAAACATTTTTCCCCCGTTGAACATTGTCTTTATGAAATAATGTGAATGAGGACACAATATTTTTGAATTGTTGTAGCCAGGTTTCAGAAGGTGAAGTAAGGCCTCCGTATGAAAGATGTCTAACCCAGGATGAACTGTGTAATTATGTTCTGTGTGAATTTTGTGCGTGAAGTTTCTCGGATACGGATATTTATCTTTAAACTTCTTGGCAATGTAACCTGCAATATATTCTAAGCCATCCTCTTCACTTTGTTGTACAATTTCAGCATGGTAAATTTGTTCATTTTCAAGATCTTTAATGTGTAGTTCAGCAGGCAGACAGCTTGATCCTGGTCAGCATCAGTTGTATTTGTTTGCCTCTGAATAACTCCAGGGTTCTTACCTAAGATAATCATTATTATTCTGTATATATAGCCCAATGGAGAAGGATGATCATGTAGTCCACCTCGAGTCCGGATTTGAGAAAAGAAATTTTCTACCAGATCTTGGTTTAGTCTGTGTGTTAAAATGTTTTTGATGTTGTGCTTTTCAACCATATCTTGAAACAAGAGACGAAGGGATTTAATGGAAACAATTACAGCTTTCTGAAAGGCCTGTAAACTATTTTTTCCAGTGCAGAGTGAGGTGGTCATGACTGTTTCAATTTTATTTAAAATTATATTTTGCTGGTCTAGATATGTTCCATAGGGCATTTTAGTTGGAACTGAATGGTTAGGGGTATAAGAATTAAATATGTCATACCATTCATTTACCAGTTCTATGAAGGCTCCTGTTACTTCAGCTAACTTTTTGTCAGGTCCAGGTTTGTAATGTTTCAAAGCAGTGGCTGTAGTGTGAGAGAGTAACTGTGCAGCTACCAGAACATTTTGCCTTTTAGTTTTTTCACATTTCACATGGCTGGCACTTAATTTGTGGCATGAAGTTATTTCTGTGGCAGTAATTTTGATCAATTCTTCCACAGGAACACTACTGATTTGTTCTCCATTTTCCAAAATAAATCCGTTGTCTAGGAACCAGTTACGAATCAAATTTAAAAGATGGGGGCATCAGCAAAAAAGTAGATGGGTTCCTGTGAGACGGGATGCCTGTAGATTGTATTCTGACTTGATATTGACAGCTCCCGCCAGAGACCCATATTCCATCCACCACAGTCACTAACACAGGCAACTACTTTATAGCCAATATTATTTAAATTAATGATAATATCATCCAGTATGACCTGAGTGATTTTGCAATCAAAGCCAGTATACTCGTATATTGCCTGCTTCCATTTCGAAAAAAGTCCTCTAGCCATTACAATCTGGAGATAAGAATGAGGTCCCACAACTTCATCCTCTTTCTGGTCATATTCGAGAGTACTGGCTATTTTCTTTTCGTCATAGGATAGAACTGTTGTTTTTTTCAAAATTATTCATATTCTGTCCTGCAACATCCATTATTTGTATGACATCAGGCAAAACACCTTGTCGCAGTGACAGATCTGAAGCCCACCTTTGAAGCGATGAAATTCCAGGTAAGGGAATATTCATTTTTTCTCTAAGGTATATGTAACACCTTTTACTAAGGTATCTCATAGTGAAAGCATTAGAAATGTCATCAGGTGACCATTTCATATGTTTTTTTTTTTTGTTCATGATTATGTCTATTTGATTTTTACTAAAAACCCCTGAAAGTACTTCCAGAATTTTGTGATTTAATGCAAGAACTTTCTTCTCATCCATTTCAGCAGATATTTTTTTAATTTTTTTTTTTCCAATTGGCTGATCTGTTTTTTATATCCAACTTCATATCTACTTTGTAAACATTGCTCTTTGAGTTTCTTATTTTCCTCTAGAACTGTGTTATAATTTTTAAGTAGAATTTCATACCTCGCTTCTTCATTCTGTGGCTCAGGTTCTGGTACTGACTCACCGACTTCATTAATTTCAGCATCCTCTTCTAACATATTGTGAACAATAATTTTTAGATTTCTCTTCTCCATTCCTATATTTCGAGGTGATACTGTCTTCTGAGACTGTTCTGGTGTTAAATTTAATGTTGGAACAGCTGAAAGTAACACAGAATTAATAATTATAATTAATAATAATAATAATAATAATAATAATAATAATAATAATGCCTATCATAATAAGAGTATAAAAATCAGTCATGTGATAATTTATAGGCAGAGCTTGACAAACGGGACTTTATAATAAACAGGAATATTCAAAATTTATAAGTAGTAAAGGGAGAACACAAGTTATAGATGATAACTTTCTTCACGACAGACATAATACTTGATATATATATTTTTAATTTCTTTACACAAATTTTAAATATAATTAAATTATTAGCCTTTCCAGTTGGTTTAAAGTCCTTGGTCTTTTTACTTGAATACCAAGTAATGAAGCCCTGAAATCCAATTCAAAATCTTCATCTTTAAAATGTAGTGAGCATATTCTGCTGGTATCAGGGTTAAATTTATCTCGACTTTTGCACGCTATTATCCATTGTTTCCTGATGTCTTCTCTTTTAGGTATACAAAGAAAAGAAACATTTTCACCTTTGCTTTTGTGGTAAAAGCTTTTGCAGATAGCAACAGCACATCTTTGGCCTGGCATGGCTGAAAATGGACTAGGACATCAGGAGGGAACAATACTATATATCATTATCGGTATTACTGTTATACATATTATTTTATTAAATACATGGTGCACAAAATTATTGAAATTTAAAAATAATTAATTTACTAATTTTTCCATAACATAACAGCGATAAAATAATAATGGTATTAGATTGAAATACTATAAATTAAAATCGCGCTGGAACGTAAGTTTAATGTTTCCAAACGAGCCGTAATTCATTTAACATTAGTTTAAGTCATTTATAACGCAGGACTTTAAGCAATTATTCAATATTTATAAGGTGAAAACATTTATGCTATTAAGCAATTCAAAAAGATCACTTAGAACACATTTAAATGCAGCTATACGCGGGAAACGTGTGACGTCATTGACGATCCCCGCTCCCCTCAATAACCCTCGTCACCAAGCTCCATTTTGAGGCAACCTGTAGAGAGTTAAAAAGCCTTGGTCGCTATCTCCAGTCATCCGACGATAGGTAGCTACGTAATTTGTACATAATCGTTAAATAATCTACACAAATTCCAAATTAATTACTTAAGTGAGCCGGTAAGTTCCTATGAAAACTCTCTATCAATGTGTTTTTTTTTCATTGTATGCTCCACCTGCCGCTTGGGGCACGAATGTTTACTGGTAACAACGAAAAATCACTTTACAGCGATGACTTAGAATAGTGACGACGATGAGCATTGAAGACGATGACAGCAAATTTAACGAACATTGTAGTTGAAATATATAATAATAGTCTATTAATTAAATAAGAAATAAAATAATAATGATCACTCAAAGCGAGCACCATATAGCCAATCAACCAGCTCATTGACATTCGATTGACCTATGAGAATCTAATTATACTGATATAGTACATAGTATGGTGCTCTAAAATTAATAAGAGATAAGTTTCTTCTCTTACGATAATTTGTTTATCCTGCATTCATTTCTTTTTACTATCATCTCTGCCTCGATAGTCAGCCTGTACTCATGCATATTCCTGTTAATTATTGGCGGTTCGTATGAAAGTTCTAACAAAAAACGTCAAGGTTGGACAGATGTGTATAACCTCAAATGTTTAGTTTTCTTCTATAATTCATTTGTTTTATTTCTACCATCTCTGGATCATTCAATTACGGTAGAGAAAACATGCATTCTGCTATTGATTAATGGCGGTTAGTTATGTTGCTGTTCAGTTGTTTTTAAATCAATTAAATTTCAGATATCCACGTTGATCTCCTTGCAAAAAAGGTAATAAAATTTATGTGATTTGCGAAGATGAAAGAGATAAGTCACTGGCATTAACATGAACATCATGATTATACAGCGTGATTCACTAGGATTCACCGTCCTTTACGGAGCTTATTTCTGAAGTCATTTTGAGCAAAAAAAAGTCATATAAACTAGTTCCTACTCTCAATATTTTCAGAGTTACAATGATTTAAAGTTCTTTGTAAAATACGTTTTATCTTTAGTTTGAAGGTAAAAGAATGATACAAATAGAGAATGAACCATTCAGAAGTATAATTTCTTTAATTGGGAAATATTATGAAGCTAAAAATGTACTGTGAACTCCTTAGTTGCTTCGTACAGACATCTTTTTCTACATATAACTAGAAAATTACATTATTCTTACGCACTTATCTCAAGTATTACAAATCAGATCACTTCAACCGACTTAATTATTTGCAGTTCAATTTGGCATCCTACTTTACAGTCTTGGAGAATTTACAACACCTTTAAAAAATGTCGCCGTCCGTTTGAGTACACTTGGCCGCACGCTTGTGAACGGCACTCGTCGCGCTACGTAACTGCATACGGCAATCTTTGATTTCCGTAGCGCTCGCGCTGGCTGCTGACTGCACGCTGACCAAGATCACGCGTTCAGAGCAATGCGTTCCAATAACGAAACGTAACTCTGTAAATAGTGAGAATAGGACTCATGTTTATATGACATTTTTGCTCAGAATGTCTTCGGAAATAAGCTCCGTAAAGGACGGGTAATCCTCGTGAATCACCCTGTATTATAAAAATGTCAATCAAAATGACAATACATTCGTTAATCTCAATTAAATTATCAAGAAACTATCAGCACTCATTGTATTATAGAAGATAATATTTATTATACCGTAGGAAGGTTTACAATGCAAAGGACAACGTCTGACGAAAACAGGCGAGGATACGGGACAATGTAGAGTATGATCTATAAATGGGACAGTGATGGACAATGGCCACAATAGAAACATTGACGAACGGGATTACCATAACAAGAACTGCAGTCGACAAGCAATGACGAAAATGATGACGATAAAAACAAAGAGATAATGACGAATCCGACGTTCATTTCGAGACAAAGAATACGATGAAGGTTACAAATATGGTGGCAAAGTATTTGAATTGATAATTTGGCTTAATGTAAATTTGGGTTTCATTGTATTCTCCCTTCCATCCGTTGAGCTGTAATTGATTATTCATCAAGGTTCGCAGTAATTTATTTTCAAATTTATTTATTTTATTTATTTATTTAATAATAACATATACATAAAAACGTTACATTAAAATACCCCGAAAGAGCAAAGCTCGTGTTCGGGGACAGTTCCGTTACATAGATACACATACTTTGTAGACAAAATACTTAAGAAAAAAGCTCACATAAAGATTGTAATAAAATTAGTAAATAATAATACTAATAATAACTGAGTGAAAAAAGAGACGATGTTTAGATTGATGGATTAATATTAAAACAGAGTCTAAACTGCCATATAAAATAAATACAAATTTGTTGTGTCTCAGTTGATATAAACGCAGTATATTCTACACGCGTCCCACGCCTTAGCATCGTGGTCTAAGGCATCCTGCCTAGGACTCGCGTTACGGAATGCGCGATGGTTCGAATCCGTATGGGGGAATAAATTTTCTCATGAAATTTCGGCCAGTGTATGGGACCGGTGCCCACCCAGAATCGTGATGCACTTGGAGAGTTACGATAGGTAGCGAAAATCCAGTTTCGCAAACCTGCTATTACGGCAGGGGGATCATCGTGCTAACCACACGATACCACCATTCTGGTTGGATGATTGTCCACCTCAGCTTCGGCATGTGGACGTGAGACCAGCAGCCGGCTGGTCGGTCTTGGCCCTTCTCGGACTGTAGCGCCATGGATTGATTGATTTATCTATTTATCTTCTACCCGCAGTACTGCAAGAACAGAATTTTACCCGAGGTTCTTGTGGACGCTTGCCAAACGACTCGAAACTTGCTTGGTAAGATATCGGAGCAGGATGTAAAGGTGTGTTGCAATTTCTTTAAGTGGAAACAGAAACAAATATTCTTAAAGATGTAACTGCTTACAAAAAATTCTTATACACGAGCTAAAATAGAAATGAATACAGTTGTTATGTAATGAGAAAAGTTTTTTCAGAGAATTAAATAACATAAAAATTATACAAGTGAAATAACCGCTTAAAATTTAGTAGCACGGTAGGGAGAGAGATAAAGATTACACTTCAAATGATTACGTGTTTACTAAACCACTGGCTTACATACCCACGGTAGATAGCGTTCTGCAACATACACTTTGCCTATTTATTTTTATTGCTACATAACAATGGAAAAAAAAGTCTATACTTAACGAATATGTCTTTGCAATACGTTTCTCTTTTAAAACAAAATTGAAACACGTTGCATATCGGGAAAATAATGATATACGAGTAGAAGGGAAATAATAGACTACACCAGCCTGATGCTATAATAAAATTATCTTCAGCCTACACTTCTTCGCTGACATCATCCTACTTTTTTCCATCCTACTCTTATTCGTAGTCTTCATCCCAGTCTTGTTTCCTCGTCTTCATTCCAATCTTATTCGTCCATTTCATCTTACTTTTTCTCGTTAATTTCACCATACTCCTATTCGTAGACCTTATCCTATCCTTATTCGCCGACTTCATCCTACTCTTACTCGTGATCTTCATCTTTGTCTTATTCCTCGTTTTCATCCTACTCTTAATCGTAATCTTTATCCCATCTCATTCGTCGTTTTCATCCTATTCTTATCCGTCGTCTTCTTCCTACTCTTATTTGTCGTCTTTGTCCTCCTCATCTTTCGTCCTCATCTTACCGTTATAAGTACTTCGTTTAAACTATTTTCTTATCCTTCATCTTCATCATACTATTATTCTTCATCTTCTCCATTCTGCAAAGCTTCGTCTTCATCATAATTTTATTTTTGGTCTTATTACTCTTACGTTTCACCTTCATTATACTCGTTTGTTACGCCTTCGCCGTACTCTTATACTTCGTCTTCATCATACATTAATCCTTCGTCTTCATTATACCCTAATCTTTTGTCTTCATTATACGCTAATCCTTCGTCTTCATTATAATCTTATCCTTGGTCTTCATCATACTCTTATCCCTAGTCATCGTCGTAATTTAATCCTTCGTCTTCATCATACTTTAATCCTTCGTCTTCATCATACTCTTATTTTTCGTCTTCATCATACTCTAATTCTTTGTCTTCATTATACTCTTAGCCTTGGTCTTCATCATACTCTTATCCCTAGTCATCGTCGTATTCTAATCCTTCGTCTTTATCATACTCTTATTTTTCGTCTTCATTATACGCTAATCCTTTGTCTTCGTTATACTCTTATCATTGGTCTTCATCATACTCTTATTTTTCGTCTTCATTATACGCTAATCCTTTGTCTTCATTATACTCTTATCCTTGGTCTTCATCATACTCTTATTTTTCGTCTTCATCATACTCTAATCCTTCGTCTTCATCATACTCTAATCCTTCGTCTTCATTATACGCTAATTCTTCGTCTTCATTATACCCCAATCCTTCGTCGTCATTATACCCTTATCCCTAGTCATCGTCGTACTCTAATCCTTCGTCTTCATCATTCTCTAATCCTTCGTCTTCATCATACTCTAAACCTTCATCTTCATCATACTCTAATCCTTCGTCTTCATTATACGCTAAGCCTTCATCTTCATTATACTCTTATCCTTGGTCTTCATCATACTCTTATCCCTAGTCATCGTCGTACTCTAATCCTTCGTCTTCATCATTTTCTAATCCTTCGTCTTCATTATACGCTAATCCTTCGTCTTCATTATACTCTTATCCTTGGTCTTCATCATACTCTTATCCCTAGTCATCGTCGTATCTAATCCTTCGTCTTCATCATTCTCTAATCCTTTGTTTTCATCATACTCTAATCCTTCGTCTTCATCATACTCTAATCCTTCGTCTTCATTATACGCTAATCCTTCGTCTTCATTATACTCTTATCCTTGGTCTTCATCATACTCTTATCCCTAGTCATCGTCGTACTCTAATCCTTCGTCTTCATCATTCTCTAATCCTTCGTCTTCATCATACTCTAATCCTTCGTCTTCATCATACTCTAATTCTTCGTCTTCATTATACGCTAATCCTTCGTCTTCATGATACTCTTATCCTTGGTCTTCATCATACTCTTATCCCTAGTCATCGTCGTACCCTAATCCTTCGTCTTCATCATACTCTAATCCTTCGTCTTCATCATACTTTAATCCTTCGTCTTCATCATACTCTAATCCTTCGTCTTCATCATACTCTAATACTTCGTCTTCATCATACTCTAATCCTTCGTCTTCATCATACTCTAATCCTTCGTCTTAATATACGCTAATCGTTCGTCTTCATTATACTCTTATCCCTAGTCATCGTCGTACTCTAATCCTTCGTCTTCATCATACTCTAATCCTTCGTCTTCATCATACTCTAATCCTTCGTCTTCATCATACTCTAATCCTTCGTCTTCATCATACGCTAATCCTTCGTCTTCATCATACTCTAATCCTTCGTCTTTATCATACTCTAATCCTTCGTCTTCATCATACTCTATTACTTCGTCTTCATCATATTCTTATTATTCGTCTTCATCATACCCTAATCCTTCGTCTTCGTTATACGCTAATCCTTCGTCTTCATTATAGTCTTATCCTTGGTCTTCATCATTCTCTTATCCCTAGTCATCGTCGTACTCTAATCCTTCGTCTTCATCATACTCTCATCCTTAGTCTTCATCATACTCTTATCCTTCATATTCATCATTCTCTTCTCCTTCGTCCTCATCATATTCTTATTATTTTATTTCATCTTTCTCTTATCATTAGACTTCATCGTACACTTAACTTTAATTTTTACCTTACTCTTACCCTTAGTCTTCATAATACTCTAATCCTTGGTCTTCATCATACTCTTATTCTTCGTCTTCATCATACACTTATTGTTCGTCTTCATCATACACTTATTGTTCGTCTTCATCATACTCTTATTCTTAGTCTTCATCATACTCTTATTGTTCGTCTTTATCGTACACTTATTGTTGGTCTTCATCTTTCTCTTATCCTTCGTCTTCATCATACTGTTATTTTTCGTCTTCATCATACCCTAATCCTTCGTCTTCATTATACGCTAATCCTTCGTCTTCATTATACTCTTATCCTTGACCTTCATCATACTCTTATCCCTAGTCATCATCGTACTCTAATCCTTCGTCTTCATCATTCTCTTATCCTCCGTCTTCAGGATTCTCTTATTCCTATTCTTCCTCGTACTCCAATCCTTCTTCTTCTTCATCATAATCTCATTCTTCGTCTCACAATACTCTCTTCCTTCGCCTTCATAATACTCTTACCTTTCGTCTTTGTCTTACTTGCGTCTTTCGTAATCCGGTATTTATCATTTGTATACAGTAGACCTACCCTTATCCTTCATCTTCATCATAATTATATTCTTTATCATAGCATTCTTATTCTTCGTTTTTACTTTACTTCTATCTTTAGCCATAATGTCCTTAATCTTCAATCTTCATCTTCCTCTTTTCATTAATATTAATTTTATATTCATGACTCCTCTTCATTTGCTCTTATTGTTGTTTTTCTCCTTCCTGTTT
The DNA here is from genome assembly GCF_040183065.1 of Periplaneta americana. Taxonomy (NCBI): domain Eukaryota; kingdom Metazoa; phylum Arthropoda; class Insecta; order Blattodea; family Blattidae; genus Periplaneta; species Periplaneta americana. The sequence continues at coordinate 91,798,248 of NC_091132.1, forward strand.
TACATTACCCATCTTCTCGTTTGTTCTCCTTCTTTCCTTCTATTACTTCATTACTCTTTGTCACAATTTAAGTACATATTTAATCCCTTTACGGTACTTCCAAACTTGAATTGAAAGTGATATGACCATTTGAGTGCTTGCTAATAATTTGGATCTACAATTATCTCATCTTTTACGAATATTAGAAGATTAAGATAATTACATGTGCATTAGACGCTTTTTTCTGAAGGCACTGCAATTTCTTCTGTCATTTCTTGATGTGAATTTTATAACAGATCGCTTGACTGCTTCATAACGAAGTTCCTTGTGTTAGTAATTAGAACAACAAGTGCTTTGTTAAGAAGAGGTGTGAAATAAGTAAGCAGCTATGTTGCCAGAGAAATGAAAATAGTATTTCAAAGTAAGTTTCAATCTATAATTCTGAAAGTATAATTCTGAACAAGAACTATTACTGTACAAATCCAACCAATGTAATAATTTTAATTAGACTGCAAAATGTTTTAATATGTTATATTTAAAGTAAGCAACGGAATTGGCTTCCCAAATGAATAAAGGAGCAGATTTTGTACGTTTTTACTTTCCCGAGAGCATATATAATGTTACAATAAAATCAAGTTGTTACTCGACCAAGGCGAGTGGAGCCGCGGGCGTAATGTGAACTATCGCGATGCGGTATTACGAACGCAGAAGCAGTAGCACCACGGCTCCGGGCTGCAGGACTCCTCTGGTCTTAGTCCAGTAATACACAAACTTGCTGTGTTCTTAATTGAAAGTAAAGCAATATTTCATTATAAATATATTATTTTCGCCCTCAAATAAATGAATTAGGATAGTTATTGTTATGTCAGACGCTATATATAATCAGTAATAATATATAATTTATCCCTCTGGCGTATTTCAATATTGTGGAAAGTTATGTTGTTAATTTAATTTTAAGAACCTCTAAATCCCAGCCGCTGCACACTGCGAGTTGGTTGCAACACAGCGATAGAGAACATATCGTCTAGCGAGTTACCGAGTTCGTTGACCTTTTACATCTCTGTCACGAGGAGTGTGTTAGCGGAGGCGATGTTGCCGGACTGCTGAAACTTCAATCTTAATTTTCTAATTAACTATACATTTAATCACAAAACGTAATAAAGTTTTTATATTCATTTCAGTGTACCCTATCGTCCCTTTCAGTCTGCAAGGTTATTTGACTTCCACTCTGTATAGCGTGATTCACTTCTGGTATTGTCAACATGGATTGCATATTTTAACAAGAAATTGAGCACCATGAATGTATAATTAATTATTCACATACGTCAATTGAATTGCTGACTGGAAACTCTGAAACGAAGGGGATAGTTGGAATAAAAAAAAATCCAGTCAGTGGATTTTTAGCAGTAAACGTCAAGGCGAGTATCAATTTAATAACTACATAACGTCAATTTGGTTCTTAATTGGGAAATCAGAAGCAGATAATTTAATTAAAAATAGTCTGTCAGCAATTGAATATTACAGTATTATCTATATAGTCCGAAGAGTAGAGTTTAATGTAATCGACTCTCATTTATTATATTTGTAGCTGAATATGTCGAAACAGATAGTGAAGTTAAAGATAAGACTATCGTTTATTGTATCCAAAGGTGAACAGGACGAAGCGGACGGTGTAATTAATAGATTCTTGTTCGTTGCTTTCTCTGCTGTGCGCGCCGAAGTGGGGTGTCAATTAACAATCGATTCGTTATTGTTATTGATTTTTAATCTGAGTACGTCGAAGTGGAAGATTTATTAAATAATAAATTCGTGTGCATTTATTTTTAACCTAAGTACGTCACAGCAGATGAATCGACTCCTATATATTGGTTTCTCATGTAAGTACGTCGAAGCGGAGAGTCTAATTTCATTCATAATCTATTTATATTTATTGGCTCCTCTTCTGAGAACGTTGGAGCGTAAGGTTTATATTCGAGTTTTGTTTATTTGTTTCTAGTCAGAGTGCTGTCAAAGCGGAGAGTGGAATTAATAATCGACTTGTGTTCATTGGCTTATCAGCTAAGTGTGTCGAAGCAGAGAGTAAATAATATAATGAATAATCAATTCCTCTTTATTATTTTCAACTAAAATTAATAGCGAAGCCGAGGTTGTAATTAATAATTCTTAGCAGAAATGGGCGAAACGGATGATTTAATTAATAATCGTTTCGTCTTTTACTTATTCTTAGCATAAGTCGAAGTGGAGTATCTAGTTTAATAGTTTCTCGTCTCTGTGCATCGAAGCGAGAGTCAAATTAATAATCGGTTCGAGTTTATTGGTTTCTCAGCTGGGTATGTCGAAGTGGACGGTACAATCAAATTAAATTATGGTTTATTTAACGACGCTCGCAACTGCAGAGGTTATATCAGCGTTGCCGGTGTGCCGGAATTTTTGTCCAGCAGGAGTTCTTTTACATGCCAGTAAATCTACTGACATGAGCCTGTCACATTTAAGCACACTTAGGCTCCTAGCAAAGCTATACGAGGAGTGTAAAGCAAGAATAATGACTGAGAGAGAGGGCAAAAACTTTGAACTAGGCAGAAGAGTGAAGCAGGGAGACCCGCTCTCTCCGAAGCTCTTCGCATGCTTGTTTGAAAACCAATTCAGGAAGCTGAATCGGGAAAGTAAATACAGTATCACCATAGATGGACTGAGAATGACCCACCTCCGGTTCGCAGACGATATAATATTGGTAGCGAAATCAGCAGGAGATCTAAAACAGATGCTTGAAGAATTGGACAGGATCAGCAAAGAGGCAGCCTTGTCCATGAACCCAGAAAAGACGAAACTAATGACTAACGCATCTGAAGACCGGATCCACTTAAATGGCCAGCCACTAGAATATGTGGAAGATTTTACCTATCTGGGCTAGAACCTGTCCTTCTCCAGCAAGTCAGAGAAAGAAATGAAGAGACGAATCAGCTTGGCATGGAAGAAGTTCTGGTCTCTAAAGTTCATACTTACAGACAAATTCCAGAAGCTAAGCTTAAAGGTTGAGACCCTGGTAAAATGTATATTACCAGTCCTACTGTATGGATCCCAAACCTGGTCCCTAACATCAAAATAGAGGCGTATGCTTCAAACCTGCCAACGCAGTATGGAAAGAAAAATCCTGCAACTTTCTCTGAGGAACAAAGTAAGGAACGAGGAACTACGCAACCGTACCGGCATGAAAGACGTTCTAAACACCGCCGAAAGCCTAAAGTGTAAATGGGGAGGGCACGTGATAAGGATGGACCACAGACGATGGACGCATAGACTGACATTGTGGGATCCCAGGATCGGCAGAAGAAGAGGGGGGACGCCAGACGACTAGATGGGCCGATTTCTTCAAGAAGAAGGCAGGAACACATAGGAGGAGCAGTACAAGAGACAGACAGCTATGGAGAAATCTAGAAGGCACCGTCCTCAGTGTGTAGTGTGGTGCGAATCTTACAAGTGCATATAGTGTTTGTGTACATAGAAACGAAATAGTGCAGTCAAGTTCGCTGATATCACTCCTTAGGACCAGCTCACCTAATGAGTGAAGTCTACTGAGCCAAGCCCTGTCAATCAGGAGGCCCTTGCCCTTACGGGATCTAGCAGGCTAAATTTATTTATTTATTTATTTATTTAAATGCCATCGACTGGGCCGGGATCGAACCCGCAACCTCGAGCATAGAAGGCCAGCGCTATACCAAGTACGCTACAGAGGCCGACGGTACAATCAATAATCGATTAGTCTTTATAACATTTTTAGCTTAAAATATTGAAGCGGAGGGTGTAATTAATAATTCTTAGCAGGCATGATCGGAGTGGATGGTCTAATTAATAATCATTTCGTCTTTTACTTATTCTTAGCTTAATAAGTCGGAGTTGAATGTCAAGTTTATTAGTTTCTCGTCTGTATTCATCGAAGGGATGGGTCATATCAATAATCGACTTGAGTTTATTGATTTCTTAACTGGGTATGTCGAAGCGGTCGGTATAATCAATAATTGATTAGTCTTTATTGCACTGTTAGCTCAAAATATTAAAGCGGAGGGTCGAATTAACAATTCTTAGCAGTAATGGCCGAAGCCGATGATATATTTTAATAATCGTTTCGACTTTTACTTATTCTTAGCTTAATAAGTCCAAGTGTAGTGTCAAGTTTATTAGTTTCTCGTCTGTATACATCGAAGGGATGGGTCATATTAATAATCGACTTGAGTTTATTGATTTCTTAGCTGGGTATGTCGAAGCGGTCGGTATAATCAATAATCGATTATCTTTATTGGATTTTTAGCTGAAAATATTGAAGCGGAGGGTCGAATTAACAATTCTTAGCAGTAATGGCCGAAGCCGATGATATAATTTTAATAATCGTTTCGTCTTTTACTTATTCTTAGCTTAATAAGTCGAAGTGGAGTGTCAAGTTTATTAGTTTCTCGTCTGTATACATCGAAGCGGTGGATCATATTAATAATCGACTTCAGTTTATTGGTTTCTTAGCTGAGTATGTCGAAGCGAACGGTATAATCAATAATCGATTAGTATGTACTGCATTTTTAGCTTAAAATATTGAAGCGGAGGGTCTAATTAATAATTATTAGCAGAAATGGTCGAAGGGGATGGTCTAATTAATTATCGTTTCGTTTTTTACTTATTCTTATCTTAATAAGCCGAAGTGAAATGTCTAGTTTATTGTACGTTTGTGTACGTCGAAGCCGAGGGGTCAAATCAATAACCGACTTTTGAGTTTATTGGTTTCTCAGCTGGGTATATCGAAGCTGACGGTATAATCAATAATCGATTAGTCTTCATTGCATTTTTAGCTGAAAATATTGAAGCGGAGCGTCTAATTAATAATCGACTGGTCTTCATTCTGTACTTACCTTAATAAGCTTAAGTGGAGAGTCTACTTTATAATGAACTCGTCTTTAGTTCATTCTTAGCTTAATACGTTAAAGTAGAGAGTTTACTTTATAGTCGATTCGTATTTATTCCATTCTTAGCTTAATACGCTGAAGTGGAGAGTCTACTTTATAATCGACTCCTCTTCATCCCATTCTTAGCTTAATATGTTGAAATGGAGAGTCTACTTTATAATCGATTCGTCTTTATTCCATTCTTAGCTTAATATGTTGAAGTGGAGAGTCTACTTTATAATCGATTCGTCTATATTCCATTCTTAGCTTAATACGTTGAAGTGGAGAGTATTTTATAATCTATTCGTCTTTATTCATTCTTATTGTAATATGCTGAAGTGGAGAGTCTACTTTATAATCGATTCGTCTTTATTTCACTCTTAGCTTAATACGTTGAAGTGGAGAGTCTACTTTATAATCGATTCGTTTTATTCCATTCTTAGCTTAATATGCTGAAGTGGAGAGTCTACTTTATAATCGATTCGTCTTTATTTCATTCTTAGCTTAATACGTTGAAGTGGAGAGTCTACTTTATAATCGATTCGTCTTTATTTCATTCTTAGCTTAATACGTTGAAGTGGAGAGTCTAATTTATAATCGATTCGTCTTTATTTCATTCTTAGCTTAATACGTTGAAGTGGAGGGTGTACTTTATAGTCGATTCGTCTTTATATCATTCTTAGCTTAATACGTTGAAGTGGAGAGTCTACTTTATAATCGATTCGTCTTTATTTCATTCTTAGCTTAATACGTTGAAGTGGAGAGTCTACTTTATAATCGATTCGTCTTTATTTCATTCTTAGCTTAATACGTTGAAGTGGAGAGTCTAGATTATAATCGATTCGTCTTTATTTCATTCTTAGCTTAATACGTTGAAGTGGAGAGTCTACTTTATAATCGATTCGTCTTTATTCCATTCTTAGTTTAATACCTTGAAGTGGAGAGTCTACTTTATAATCGATTCGTCTTTATCCCATTCTTAGCTTAATACGTTGAAGTGGAGAGTCTATTTTATAATCTATTCGTCGTTATTCCATTTTTAGCTTAATACGCTGAAGTGGAGAGTCTACTATAGGCCTACAGTATAATCGATTCGTATTTACTGTATTCCATTCTTAGCTTAAAACGTTGAAGTGGAGAGTCTATTTTATAATCAATTCGTATTTACTGTATTCCATTATTAGCTTAATACAATGAAGTGGAGAGTCTATTTTATAATCTTTTTGTCTTTATTCCATTCTTAGCTTAATACATTTAAGTGGAGAATCAACTTTTTAATCGACTCGTATTTATTGTATTCTTAGCTCAATGCGTCCATTCTCCCGAATCCAAACGCCGGAATCAAATACCCCGAATGTATTTATACCCAAGAGGACAATCTCCCGAATCAAAAGACCCGAAGAATTTTTCCCAAATCCAAAAGTCTGAAAGATACAAAGCCCCGAAGAATTTTTACCCGAATCCGAAATCCCGAAGAATTCGAAGCCCGAAAGCACCTCGGACTAACAATTGATTCTGTTGCTAACCTAGGAAGAGACAAATAGTGAAAACTAAGCCGAAATATATCGGAAGTAATCACCCTAAATCACTCCGGCAAACGTGCTAAAGAATGAAGTAAGCTTCCGTCACACGTGCTCGTACTGTTACCGGAACGTGAGAGCCTGACGAAGACATTGAGTAGACAGAAAATACGAGACCAAACAGCCAATCCTCAATCATTATCCGATCTGGAAAAACTTTCTGAATTTTACACAAGGACTTCGCAAGGGGATCACTTTTCTTCTATGATACCTTAGCGAAGATGTTAAGCCAGAATCTCGTGTGATTGTGTTTCCCACGTGTCAAACTTTAGAACTGATAATGAAAAGTCATACTTGATAGGCCTATCTCGATGGCACAATCAAAGTTTTGTCCAATTTTATTCTAACAGTGTGATATCGCGAAGGAAAAATGAAAAAAATTGAAGATGATTCTGTGGTCGTACTAGTCATGTACGCATTTCTTCCAAGCAAAAGCCACGTTTTATATGCAAATTGTCTTGTACCAAATTTTTAACGCTACCAGGAGATTGAGAATCGCAGTCGTATAGGATCCGGAAAGAGTTATATGCGACTTTGAATGGATATCATTACCAATGCCACAGAAACGTTTTGCAATAGCCGAATATCTTGCTACCTTTGTTACTTATACCAAAGCGGGCACAAACGTGTACACTCAGACGGTCTGCAGGAGGTATACATGATAAAGGGGACCGAGATGTAGAGGGCAGATTTGTTCATTGCGAGGATGTTAGGGACGTTGTTGAGGAGCTTAGAGAGATGGGGCCACATAATATGTCAACGATTTAATATTACTTCCACCTCAATTATGTTACAGAGCAGTGGACAAGAGGCAGAAGACTTGCCAAACCTTCACGTTTCCTTATGACTTACTGTACCAGCACAATACGAGTCGGAGAATAATCACCGCACTAGCAATATAAGTGAGGGCAGGCATACCAGTTTTCAAATTCTCATAGGAAAACATCATCCGAAATCTAATTTCTTCGTATTAAAAATATTTTAGAAAACTTTCGGGGTAATTAGTTTTCTGGAATTTGTCGTTAGGGGGAAAAAGTTTCAGGGTATGGTAATTCGGGGAAATGTACATTCGTGTGATCGGCTTCGGGTATCTATGACCGGGAAACCAATGCACTGAACCAGAAGGCCTGGAATGGAATGGAATTTCTGGAGGTGCACTACAACCCAGAACTGCGACCTTTCAAGATCCATTGCTCTAACATTCAAACTAGGCACATTCTCAAGTCCACACCACCTGACTGCACTAAGATTCGCTGCCGTACCCAGGTTTCGAGCAGGAATCCCCACTCGACCCTAGGTCAGCCCCCATCGCCAGCCGGCATTCGAATAATGCTGTGGAATGATAAGTGAAGAGATGTTGACAGAATGATGTAATGCCTAGTATGGTGAAGCTTGAAAACCAATAGAAAAACCCTCACAGCGACCTTGTCCGCCAGAAGTGTCACAGTTTCAACTTATGCAATATATGGAACATAATACTTCCCACATGAAGAGTCAATAGCACATGTAATTGTTTCACATTTCATTCTGTGTTCAATTTTAACATTTATGATAAAATGCAATATCATCGGGTAATTTCTTGACATAATTATATGTAATCCTCAATAGCAGAATTTTTTCAAACATAGTAAATATTTAGCATTAAGCATGTTCGTAACCTGCTTGTTTCAATTTAGGCATTATATGGAACACATTACTTCCACATGAAAATTCAATAATATATGTAATTATTTCACGTCATAATTTAATTTGTGTCCAATTTTAACATTTATGACAAAATGAAAATATTGTTCATGTAAATAGCTGAGTCAGTGCACATCTAATTGTAATGTAACATTTATCTAGTCAAGTGGTAACCATGTTTGTTTGCCCGAATATTACTTCATTCAACTTATATTTGTAATTCAGTATTCAGCATGTACAACATGACACTTATGATGATGGCAAATAATTGCCGAAAACGTTAATCCATTCAATAAATGTCACATAGTTCATAATTAAGACTACACATTACTTGATAAGCAAGAAGACGGACCCATTTAACCTATATTCACTTTAAACAAAGGAATTGTTAAAATAGCCTTACAGATAATATAATAAGGATAGGCTATACTCCAGCGAAATGATCAATTTAATTAGTAAGCATCAAAAACTTTATTACGATTTACGAAAAATCCTAGCGTTTGACATTGCAATTTATTCGTTACTAGTATGAAAAATGAGATAAAATACACTATAACCACTGTGAAAATATCAAAGTAATAATTAGGCCATTGAATGGAAGGGAGTTTATTGGTTTCTCAGCTATGCATATGGAAGCGAAGGGTCAAATTAATAATCGACAAGCATTTATTTCAAGCTGAATACTATGAAGGAGTGAATCAAATGAAATTAATCTACTCTCTTTGTTGGGGTTCTAAGCTGGTGTTTAATTAATAATCGAATCAATTTAATTGTTTGCTGCAAACGCCGAAATGGAAGGCCTAATTGATAATCAGCTCGCACAAATTGAATTTTTAGTTGGAATTGTTAAAGTGTACGATGTAATTATTAACGTACCCTCGCCAGTCGGAGGTTTAGCTGAAATCGCATCAACTTGTGTAATGAATATGTATACTCTTTCAGTAATTAATTCTTTGTTTTGCTGTTTGTTTTATTTGTTTATTATTATTTACATTTAATTCGCGTATTTTTAATTATTTTCGTAATTACTCGTATTAAAGAAATGTAACCGAGTGTTCCTGTCGTTGAAGCAACTGACTACATACTAAGAGAACGCACTTTCAACCCTAGGTGAAGGCGGATTTATCTCGCCAAAATTTTAGAAAAACTAAGTTGTAAGATAACCTTATACGATAATTCAGTGCCAGGTCATTTTACGGGGCAAATAGAACGCCTATAATGTAATGTTTATTTCTAATTTTAATCAAATGGTATTGTCCGGAAAACACGATAAGCCTACCTTCCTCTAAATTGTACGCCTCTTTTGATATTATACCGACGTGACGGAAAATCACCACTTGAAACAATATAGAACAACCATAAAACTAGAAATACAATCGATATCCTCTGCGAAAGAGAGAAATTTTCACTCCCCTGACATGAATATACTCTCACCCTCTGGATTTCAGAAACGCCTCTTCTTAAGGCTGGGCAAGTAAAAGTTTAGGCCTGTTGGATTCTTTGTAGTAGTTAACACTATAGTCGTATTAAAAATGTCTTTTTTTATAACAGCCGATATGGGATTTATGAGAAGAACTGCTGGTTACTACCTCCTTGATCATAAAAGAAATGAGGACGTTCTTAAAGAATTAAAAGTAGATTCAATTACCCAGTACATAGAACAATCCAGACTGAATTGGAAAAAACATGTTGCCAGGATGCCCTCCAACCGCTTGCCAAAACTGATCTTACGCTATACCCCAAGAGGCCGAAGGAAATTGGGAACATTTAAAAAGCGCTGGATAGAGACCGTAACACGCCTGGGTCTAATATGTGAAATGGATACGATGATGAAGTATACAGAGTGATTCACGAGGATTTGCTTTCCCTTACGGAGCTTATTTCCGAAGACATTCTGAGAAAAAATTCATATAAACATGGGTCCTATTCTCAATATTTACAGAGTTGCGTTTCGTTATTAGGACGCATTGCTGTGAATGCGTGATCTTGGTCAGAGTGCAGTCAGCAGCCAGCGCGAGCGCTACGGAAATCAAAGATTGCCGTATGCAGTTACGTAGCGCGACGAGTGCCGTTCACAAGCGTGCGGCCAAGTGTACTCAAGCGGACGGCGACATTTTTTTAAATGTGTTGTAAACTCTGCAAGACTGTAAATTAGGATGCAAAATTGAACTGCAAATAATTAAGTCGGTGGAATTGGTGTGATTTGTAATAATTGTTGTGATAAGTGCGTAAGAATTATGTAATTTTCTACTTAAAAATAGAAAAAGATGTCTGTACGAAGCAACCAAAGAGTTCACAGCACATTTATAGCTTCATAATCCTTGCCAATTAAAGAAATGATAAGTACTTCTGAATGGTTCATTCCCTATTTGTATTATTCTTTTACCTTCAAACTAAAGAAGAAACGTATTTTACAAGCAACTTTAATTTAGCGTAACTCTGAAAATATTGCGAATAGGAACTATGTTTATATGACATTTTTTGCTCAAAATGTCTTCAGAAATAAGCTCCGCAAGGGAAGGTAAATCCTCGTAAATCACCCTTTATATTCGTAGAGTATATGGGAGTATCACAAGTATCACACTAGAAGTAGGCCTAATTCCTCCGTTAGCTCAGTGCTAGTGTGCGGGATTTTGAAGTTATAAACTCGCATTAGATTACCCCTACACTGTTGGATAAGATCGATGGATGATTGTTTATCCCCGTAGTTCTCCTGTTTCTAATAACTCTGCAAATTTCATATCAACAAAGCTGTACAATAAATTTATCTTGAACTTAACCTCAGTTCATATTATGGAATTTCGTAATAAAATATGGCACTGTTTAGTGTACGAGCTTAGGTACAGCAAATGTGATGATTTCCACATGTAGATACAACATCTGTGGTAATTCTCTACAACCATGGATTTGTGCCGTTAATGCAGGGAAGAATTTCCTAACAACTGTCAGTAATGAGGTAAACTAGCGCACAAAGATAACCAGTCTAATCTGATGACCGTTAGGAAAGTTCTTGCTTTATTTTTGTAGTATTAAGCTGCATATCCACCCCTTGAGCTTCATCTTTCTCGAACGTTCACTTCAGCGGAAGGTTTTTACAAAATATCATTTCATCGCATTGCATATAATAGAAGAATACTGCCAGGAAGTTAGAAATTACCCATATTTTCTCATCAAACATTTGACATGTTTTACAACATTAAAATTTCTCCAACATACTTGTAATTATATTAATATTAAATATCTTTAAGTTTAATAATAAAATGTTAAGTTCCTTCCTGGTATCTTCACATCTCTTTCTGTACATCAGTGTATAGATCATGCTACTGATCGCAAATTTCTTATTTGCGCTGCATCCATTTGTTTACAATCATTATTTGTTTGTGTACAGGTTTCAACGTATCACTTTATAAAACATCATTATGGTAGGCTTATTCTATCGTGCTTTCCTTTCAGGCGTTCTAATAATTCTATGCCACACATGGTACCTGGATTTATTTTCTGAATCATACCTACCGGTACTTTAAATTGTACTTAACTGGTGTTTGTAGTTGTTAGTTTGCTTTACCTTCTTGTTTGGAACTATGTTTCCTCTTATTCGGTTTCAACAGAAAGGTATTAATTTTGTTTTCTCAATGGACCATGATGTATTTAAATTATAGCCGTTAAGTAATTCGTCAATATTAAATAATAATCCTTTTTATAACATGTATTCAGATTCTGACAATATGATCTGGTCACCTGCATTCCATAACATTGATATTTTAAAATAATTTAGGTTTAGGATCCTATAGTATGTTTTCAGCTTCCCATTACACCATCTAATTACAAATTAAATAATATTGATGATATTGATCAGTCAAGCTCCTTGAGATATTAAGAAAGTAAAAGAACTCAGAAGTTGCTAAACAATCGCAAACTCTCTGCAGAAAAAGCTATGTAGGGCTACAAAGTGATAAAAAAAAGGATGGTGCAAAGTCAAAACTTATAGCGAGACTGGCAATAATGTTATAACAGTCAATTATTGAAAATAATGAAGGCGACAAGTCTAACATTGTTGTGACCACTAGAGTTGTAGTGTAGTATTACACAGAATGGCGACATTAAAGTAAGCAAAAGCGATTTTCGTCATGGAATTTGCACGTACGAGGAGACTAGTGTGACAGTACAGCGAAACTTTAGGACTAAATTCGGTAAGAATGCACCACATAGAAACTGCATTGCTCGTTGGGTGATGCAATTCCAAATCAATGATTGTTTATGTCTTGGGAAATGTCCGTGCCGTCCACGAACTTTGGAAGAGACAGTAACAGGATACGAGCCGTGTACGAAAGCAGTCATAGCAAGACCACAAAGGGACTAGAAAGGAACTAGGGTGTCACATCTAACTGAAAATATTGACCCCTTATCTTGAGTTGCTAGTCGGTACTGCGCCCTTACGGAAGCGTAATGATTTCCTACCAGGAAACGATTCACCAATATCGCCTCCGACCTCCGTGATCGCCAGGTCAAAAACTGTGCGACTTCTTTGTAGTTAGGGTATAATAAGGACTGCGTGTATGTCACCCCTACGCCACAGAACCTGAAAGACCTGAGACGGAACATTACAGAAACAGTGGAGTCAATATCCAAGAAAATGCTGGCATAAGTCTGAACAGAACTGAAGTAGCACCGTTTCGTCATTTATCACATAACGAACGGGACTCACATCGAGCATTGACTATAAAGGTGAAACTTGGTCAGCTAATGTGTCTTTTCATGTCAGTACAGTTGTGTTATTGTAGGTTCGTTGAGTTATGAATAAATCAACTTCATTTTTGCACTATCCTATTTTTTCGCAAAATACTGATTGTGAAAAAGAGTGCAAAGAAAGATTCGTATGAAATATCCAAATATCGGTGCCATGCGGGGCAACTACTCATAACATGATGTGGCGAGAAACTTTTACACCACACGTTCCAAATTAGATTTAAATATCTGCGGTTTTTAATTTCATAGTACTTTTAAAGAGAAAGTTTAAGCAAACAATCCTCGTTCTTTGTGAAAATAAAAAAAATATATATAGTAGGCAGAAGATGTATAGCATTCCACGAAAAAAAAAAAAAACATCAGTATATCAATGGATATATTTAGAAAGTGCGAATTTTATTTCTAAGTAGAAGGTCGAAATTTCGAGACTTTTATATACTGTAACAGAAGGTTAGTTCTACTCCATATGGGAGGAAGAAAAGGAAATCAGTTTCATGTGTGATTTACATGGTTATACAACTATTTCAATGGATTCAATATTTTTCTTAATGTGTCAAACTTAGAACGTCTTCTATTCTAACTCAAACAAACTTTATATTTTGAAAAACTTTGTTCCACATCACAGGACGTTACTGGTACAAAACGAAAGTAACGAACGCCACACAAATGTACCTGAGAAGAACATGTATTTTGATTACTTAGAATGGCGTCCCTAATACACCAAATAGTTGCATATCCATGATTTGTTTTATATAAAACCCTCTTCACTTCATGATGTCCTATTTCAATAGCAGAATAGTTCTCTACTTCTGTAAAGTGACGTGTCAAAGTATAGACAAATTTCAAGGACTCTGGCATTGCCATGTATGATGATTCCAAGGGTAGCCAGGGTAATGCAGGAGCGGAATGTGAAAGAAGGCGACTGGTAGGACAGAAGACTTTGGAGGATGGCAGTAGGAAGCACCCCCTGAAAAGAGGAGATGCCTTCAAAGGAAAAACTAAAGTAGTTCTACTCCACGGGAAAACCGCGTCGCAAATCCTCTGTTACGATAAGTTAGGTCAGGTTAGGTGACGGTGGCGGGTTAGGGACGACCCTTTACACTCGGCCACAGTGAAACCTATTATGCACCCTGAATTTATGGGATGAATTAGAATGAGTACCAGCCCACCGGCCACATGTGACACCTCACCCACTCACCTAATGGAGACTCCCTACTCTGCGCCTTAAGTTAATACCGCCAAGATGATCAAGCAGCATAAGATCTATTCCAACTGCCTTTCCAAGGTATCGAAGCGCCCTTAGATGTTCTCTGAAGGAATGCATTCTGGCAGAGATATTGCGGAAGGTTGGGAACCCAGGAACGGTTGTGGAGAGGTCGCCCCTCCCCCGTAAGCAGACAAAGACATGCTCCTTCACTTGAATATGTCTATGGATTGAGATGAAGAAGATTAAGGATATGAAATCTAAATTCTTTTTCTATACGAGAGGGGAAGGGAAACGAATCGTGGCAATGAAAATTTCTACCCGGAATATTGCCTAAGTAATTGTGGAAAACCATGGAAAAACCACAGCTAGGTTAGTCGGAGCATCCCGAACGCATGAGTCACCTCGTTGGTAATTCTCTGACTAATGTCAGCACGCTATATGGGAGACACGCCATGAAGAGTGCCGGCTGAAAACAAGCAGGTGGTGGGTCTTCCCGTAATTATATACTAAAAGCCGAAAGCATGACAACTTGATCTCCATTATTTTGAAAGTCAACATCAAGGACATTGTAAGTGACGAGAAAAAAGAGAAACACAGAATTATATGAACCTGATAACAGAGGAAGAAAACGTAGAAACAAAGAATATAAATTCTATTTTCTGAGATGAATGTGAATAGAAGGTGGAAAAATTGACGGTAGCTTGGCAGAGAATGGTACGAGTATAAGGAATGTATCAAATTGTGGAGATTATCTTGACCAACCGCAGAATTTGAATTTTTGTATGGTTTTATATATGCAAATGAAAAATATATATAACCCTTATAACCTCAGACGAACGAAAGAACTAGCAGGCAGTAGTAACAAAAATAATCATTCAATAGAAAGGAGGAGCCTTGTGTGATTCAAATGCGATGTTTCTATTTCTGTTTTTCCTTTCATGACATTCGTTCAAAACAAGGAAGGTTATTGATTTTAAACTGTTTTTTCTGAGTTATTCGTGGGAAATTCCTCGGGAACGTTTTTCTTTTACTCTCAGGATCCAATATTCTATGTATCTGCCAGACAGCTTGTTTTTATAAAATATATATTGTCCTCTACCGAAGAGAAGTCAAACGTATAATATTTCCAACAGACGAAGCAGAAATTTTACAATTTGAAACGCAGTGAATAAAACATTCTTGCATGTAATACTATCAATCTCTCACATGTTTTTATAATAGGCTAGTTGTCAGATACAGTGGGACTCCATAGAAATTAAGAGAGATATATTATTGTAAAACACAGAACTACACCTCATATTTATAAGGAATATGCAGAGTAGAAGGGAATTAAACAAGACCCCTTTGACATAAAACAAAGAACAGTGTGTTAAACATGTTTGATATCATTGTGTTGTTCTGATGAGAATGCTGAAGAAAACAAGTTTGGATTGGAAAGATAGGAGACTGTTTTGTAATCTTTATATGAAACAACGAGTGAACGTCAGGATAGAAGAAGAAATGTCCGAACGGGTATTGAGGCAAGTAACGTTTTTAATTGAATTTTGAAATGCATATCTTTTAGAAAGCGGGAGACATTGAAGGATGAAGTTGTAGAATTTTCTAGAGTAAAGACTGACAAAATAAGTTCTTTATTAGTTTTTGCGCAGCAATAACGGTTTGGTCATAATTTCAATCAGTATCTAAATAAGTCAGAAGCAAAAGTAGAGGGGGAAGGAGGAAATTCATAGCCACCAATGTCCCTCTGTGACGCATTAGATTACTGAATCTTTCGTACAGTTATGTATACAATCATCATTGTGTTTCTTGGAACTCAACCGCTACTATTAAATGAAAACATGTTGCCGCCTGTTCGTTTTTATTTGTATATCTCAAAAATCATTCAGTAGACAAGACCACAACGGTATTAAAATTATATGTCTAAGTCTCAATCCTGATTCTTCCTCAAAATAACCATATTTTGTCACCCTCAAACCTGTATATCTCATTAAAAGCTGTAGTTGCATTGTATAAACTTAAAATTATCTATAGTATAAGTAAATTGAATGAGTAATACAAAATACGAAATTTAATTTTATGTCTTGCATACTTGCATATAGAGTGTTAGTTGGGAGGCCGGAGGGAATAAGACCTTTGGGGAGGCCGAGACGTAGATGGGAGGATAATATTAAAATAGACTTGAGGGAGGTGGGATATGATGGTAGGGACTGGATTAATCTTGCTCAGGATAGGGACTGATGACGGGCTCATGTGAGGGCGGCAATGAACCTCCGGATTCCTTAAAACCCATAAGTAAGTAAGTCTTACATACTTACAACCTTGGTCTTCACCTTACTGCTCACAGTTGTCATTTAGTTCTACTAGTCCCATAGTATCGTCTCCTCTTCTGGTAACAACGCTTTATCATCAGCAGATCTTTGCCCTTTATTCTTTTTCCTCCTACTATCATTCCTCTCATTTTCTGAAAACAACTCTTCACTAAATCCCCCAAGTAAATGTTAAATAGGGTACTGATTAAGGGCATCTTTGTAGTACTCCTCACCCTGTTGCTCTTCCTTCAGACATTTCTTCTTCTATCCTGACGTTCACTCGTTGTTTCACATAAAGATTACAAAACAGTCTCCTATCTTTCCAATCCAAACTTGTTTTCTTCAGCATTCTCATCAGTTTAAATTAGTGCACTCTGTCAAACGCCTTTTCTATGTCTGGAAATACTTTATATACTTTTTTATTCTTCTCGAGGTACCTTTTGCCGATTGATCGTAGTAGTCTAACAGCATCCCCCGTACCTTTTCCTTTTATGAATCCGAACTGCTCTTCCATCTTAGAATATAAAGGTTGATTCAGCATTCGCAGGAGAATTTCCACCGATTGCTATATGAGGCTGATTATATTAAACCCATTATATTTCTTGAAATAATTTTTCTTCGGTATTGGCAGCAATAGGCCTACTGTCTTCGTAAAATCTTCAGGAGATTCGCCTTGCTCCTTTAGTTCATTGCATAATGATAGAATTTCGATCTTGTCTCCACTCAAGCATTTAATTAATTTAATGGAGATTCCATCAACTCCTGTTGCTATTCCTTTCTTTATTTCTCTAAGCGCTAGTTTAATTTCTTCCCTTCAAACAGAAAATCCTTTTTCTTCTTCTGATACGGTTGCTTCGTCTTTTATAGCTAACTCTTCTGGACGATTCCCTGTCTCAAATAACTCTTCTACGGGTTTTCGCCAATGTGCTTAATATTCATGTTTTGTCAGTTATTTCATTTCCGATTTCGTCTTCTATCAACCACATGGATTTGCTTTTCTTATTTGTGAAGTGCAAAGATTTTACTTGGCAGTACATTAAATCGTATCTTCTTTTTCTCTCTAGATCCTCTATTTCCTCAAATGTCTCTTTCTTCCAATCTTCCTTCGCCTTATCAGTTTCTCTTCTTAGTTCGTTGTTTAGTTTCCTGTAGTTTCTCCAATTTCTCCTTTCCTCCATCTTCTCTAATACTTTCCCTGTGATTCTGAATTTCTTAATTCGCACACCTACTCTGTATCCTATTGTTTCTTCTGCTGTTATCTGTATACAGCTTTTTAAATGAGTCCAATGCTCATTACTACTCTCAGGTGTGGATTATAATGTAGCGGATTTCTCTTGAAAAATTGCTTCTAATTTCCTTCTTTCCTCTTCGTTTTTCAGTTTTTCCATGTTCAAATTCTTCGTCACTTGTCTTCCGCTTATCTTCTTCAGACAAGTTTCTACTTTGCCTATCAGCAGGAAATGTTCCAAGTTAATACCCGCTCATGGTAGATAGAGTCTTCGCATTGTTTAAGCAATTTCGGAATCTTTCCTGTTTATAGTCTAGGGATTATCTGGCATCTGCTGTCGTCTCCTGGACATGTCCATGTGTATCTTCTTTGTTTATGTATTTCCAACAATCATTGCATTTCGTTCACAGAAATTCAACAAAGAATCTACTGTATTCTTTTTCCCAATCCATATTTTCCAATTGTTCTTCAATATTGTCCTTGTCCTACTACTGCATTCCTGTCGTCCATTAGGATTACGCATGCTTCCTTCTTGTCCTTCTCAACTATATCTTATAGTCTGTCATCACTTTCTTCCACTTCCTCATCTGCTAATCCATTATGTGACATGTAAATTTGCACTAGCATTAAGTCCATTTTATTCCTTAGTAGCGTCACAATTATCATCTGGTCATCTACTTAACGCACTGATATCACTTTATCTTTCATACGGTAATGCATCAGCACCATGACTTCCTTTGCAATCACCATTTGAATAAAGCAACCTATATTCATCTCTCACCAACTCGTCACTATTATCCCACCTCACTTCCGATATTCCCATTACTTCCACTCTGTTTCTTCTCATTTCTTCCTTAAAGTTTTTTCAATTTACCTGCACGTCTTAACCCTCAATTTTATTTTCTTCTCTCTATTTGGTTCCTTCATAATGTGTCCTTCCCCTGGGATGTCCGAATGTTGGAATAGTTTACGTCCGGAATTCTTTACCTTCGAAAGGCTCATCATGCCATTTTTGCAGTTTTCTTGGGAAAGAAAAATGCGGTATTTTTCTGTCGCTTTCCGTACACCACTGTCTCTTTGGCATCTTAAAAGATTCCAGAGGGCACCGGCGTGGAGATGAGGAGAGTGGATTTCACTAATTAGACCCTCCGGACTTCACCGAAGTTTACCGAAAGGCTTAAATATTAGTTCTACTAGAATTTTTGACCCGATCAGAGATTAGGGAAATCCCAATTAGCCTTTTCTAGGTAATATAATAGTTATATGATATTAATGATAATGATGGAAATAATATTGTGTTAAACTTTTTGAAATTATTGCTATTCACTTAGCGCTTTTAATACAGAAATATAAGTGTACATCTGATTGAGCTCCTGGCTGATGTGTACATCTATTATCAGGCAGAACAGCTCACTTGAAATCAGAGAAAGAATAATTGTTTGTATATGCCTGTATCTGGAGTCTGATTAGTGTAATAGGTAGCTAGACAGCGATGTATTCAATGGAAGGAGAAAGGAACTGGCCACCCTACCCCATTATCTCCTGACTTAGTTTCCTCTTGAGTGATTGCTAATTGATGTCACTTGTGAGGTCCCAACCTGTCTTCGGACAGTTGATTAAACAACAACAAATATAAATGCTATTCGAAGATGATAAGCCAGTGAAAAGATCTTAGTGGAGAAATGTGGTAGACAAACGAAACTACTTAAAGGAGACTGTCCTACAAACGCTTTGTGCACAAGAAATCTTACAAGGTTCGTTCGTGTTAGAAATGCAGTTGGCATTGGTCCATCAACTGTCAAGTATTACGGGTGAGTCTTTTTGCAAAGAGCGATAACGGTTGATTTTTATGCTCACCTGTAGCTGGATTTGTAATTATGAAGTCTGAAGGTCGACTTTAATAGAGCCCCAGGTACTAACATTGATATATTTGGTCCTTGGCATGCTAAGTTAGCTGCCGAACACAGTCAATACTACGGTCCCTAACCGCTTGATTAAATGAGATGCCAATCTTGACATGATAATTTTCAGAAGTGATGATAAATTCCGTACATTTTAAAATGAATATTAAGTTATCACAGTTGTAATTACAATAAGTTCGTGATATATTTCTACGCAAATATCCTGGCGTTCAACAACAATCTGATTCAACGCTCTAAAATTTGGTGGAATATTGAAGATGTAGGAAACCGGAACATGAATCGCATTCTATTGAAGACAATCTCGATAACATATTGTAGGGTAAAGCTAGAACAACCCCCCACGAAATCGTTAAGAATATTAGCCCAAAAGGCAGGTGCATCCAAGATATTAGCTTAGAAAGCGACGACCAAATGACTTTACGAAGAGTAGTAGAGCGTGATGCTGTACGATGAAAACAGGTTACTCACTCATCAAGAACAACAAATACAGATATAAACGAATGATTTCAAGAGTGAGGCTGTGTTGTGTATTACAAAAGGATGAACATAGTATCTGCTGTAAACTTTTAACTTAAACTGTTACTGAATTAGGCTACAGGCTCTAATCTTAATGAAATGTTTAAGCCTATATTATTAAAATCTTTGATTTAAATTTTACCTTAAAATGTTACTGTATCAGAAGTGCTACTCTTAACATGTTGAAGTCTATATTAGAATAATATTTTATGTAACATTTAGTTTAAATGTTACTGTTTCATGTTTAAACCTACACTGCAGAATATATTACATAAAAGTTTAACTTAAAATGGTACTCTTTCCTATTTAAACCAATATTACGACAATCTTTGTTGTAAAATTTTAAATTAAAATGTTACTCTTTCCAGCCACTACTCTTAATAAAATGTATAAGTCTGTATTACGACTATCTTTGCTGTAAAATTTTAACTTAAACATAGGTAGTCTACTGCTCTGAATGAAACGTTTAAGCATTACTTACTTACTTACATTCTAAGGAACCTGTAGGTTCATTGCCGCCCTCACATAAGCTTGCCATCGGTCCCTATCCTGTGCAAGATTAATCCAGTCTCTATCATCATATCCCACTTCCCTCAAATCCAATTTAATATTATCCTCCCATCTACGTCTCGGCCTCCTCAAAGGTTTTTTTCCCTCCGGCCTCCCAACTAACACTCTATATGCATTTCTGGATTCTCCCACACGTGCTACATGCCCTGTCCATCTCAAACGTCTGAATTTATTTATTTATTTATCTATTTATTTATTTATTTATTTATTTATTTATTTATTTATTTATTTCATCAATAATTGTTCACGTCATGGCGGATTAGATATAACGTCTGAATTTATTATTCCTAATTATGACAGGTGAAGAACACAATGCGTGCAGTTCTGCGTTGTGTAACTTTCTCCATTCTCCTGGAACTTCATCCCCCTTAGCCCCAAGCATTTTATTCTCAAAGATCCTTAATCTCCGTTCCTCTCTCAAAGTGAGAGTGCAAGTTTCACAACCATACACAACAACCGGTAATATAACTGTTTTATAAATTCTAACTTTTAGTTTTTTTAATTCAACACAGAATATCTATGAGAAATGCCTGTTATTATTCTGTTGAGAAACTTTTATCATCCAGCCTGCTGTCAAAAAATCTGAAAGTTAGAATTTATAAAACAGTTATATTACCGGTTATTCTTTATGGTTGTGAAACTTGGACTCTCACTCTGAGAGAGGAACATAGGTTAAGGGTGTTAGAGAATAAGGTGGTTAGGAAAATATTTGGGGCTAAGAGGGATGAAGTTACAGGAGAATGGAGAAAGTTACACAACACAGAACTGCACGCATTGTATTCTTTACCTGACATAATCAGGAACATTAAATCCAGACGTTTGAGATGGGCAGGGCATGTAGCACGTATGGGCGAATCCGGAAATGCATATAGAGTGTTAGTTGGGAGGCCGGAGGGAAAAATACCTTTAGGGAGGCCGAGACGTAGATGGGAGGATAATATTAAAATGGATTTGAGGGAGGTGAGATATGTTGATAGAGACTGGATTAATCTTGCTCAGGATAGAGACCAAAACACATAGCGAGCAAGCTATGATTTGCATCTGTGGACGCAGCCAATTTGAATTGAAGACTCTAGCGCTCGCTGCGATAGAATTCTGTAGTATAAAACTAAAACTTTATGTGTTCTGCTATTAAATTACATTAAAATGAAATATGTAAGTCCTCTCAATAAATGTTTGTAAGCTTTCAAAGTTGTAAACTACTTTTTCAGTTACCCTGTTCTAAATGGACTCTGGTATAAACATGGAGAACAGCAACTATAGAATCGAAGAGATACAACAGTTATATTGCCAGTTGGAAAAGAAAATGAGAGATTTAGAAGATAACCAGAGGAAGAAGAATCTGATAATTTTCGGTATAAATGAGGACGAATGAGATTATGGAGAGGAAACTTACAATGCAGTACAGAGAGTGTTTTTGGAGTTTTTCGAAGTACTGTAGATGTAGATGGTCATATAGAAGACGTTTATAGAGTGGGCAATGGAAAATGTCGGCCAATTTTAGTTAAATATAAAAATTTTAAGACGAAATAAATGATTATGAATAGAGTGAAAAATGCGAGGGGTGCTAAAGTGCTCTTTGAAAATGATTTTAGTTACGAAGTAAGAAGAAAAAGAAAACTATTGTTACCATATCTGAAAACAGGGACGATCAAGGGACACTTTGTCATCATAAATAAAGACAAATTGAAAATTAATTATATAATTTACGATCTCGAACACTGTGAAAAGAATTGTGACAAACCAGAGTTTTGGACTGTAATCGGGCAAAGTCAAGGTAAGCAGCGGAGGTGTAGTGAACGTGGAAATATGCATACGTCAGTGTTAAGAAGGCAGCAAACTAAAAATATATGCAGACGTCACAAAACTTGAACAACAGTGAGGAGAGAGATGCACACTCTTAGTATCTGAATCCCACTATAGGAACGAACCAGCTGACCAGAATAAACCAGATAGAAAAACTAAGCGTGAGGCAGATAGATACTGCTCACGAAGGTATGGAAAGAGCTGGAAGTGTCGAAGATCAGGAGCATAGACAAGACGAACGGAAGAAATGATAGAGAAGACGTCATGATAAGAACAAGCAATGGAACAAAGTAGGGTAAGGTTGCCTATATCGCACCACTTTAGCATTTATCATTTTTATTGAACAATAAAGTTTTTCTTTTCTGCATTCCTTTACAGAGATGCATTTCCAGAACACTTACCTTTCATGCAAAAAGTATCCTTGAATTTGGTTTAATATATTTTTAATTAGAATGACATTTTCGAAACACTTGTCAGCGGTGCCATTTAGGAAACTAGTTTCCTAAATAGTACCTGCGGTTTCTTAAAACGCACCTCTTTATCTGCAGGAAACAGGATGAAGGAAATCTTTTAATATTGAACATATTGAACAGTATTTAATATGAATAATGTAATAAATGCTAATTACAAGTTTATTGAAGTTAATGGAAAAGAGTAACGCATCTTCAAATGAAATTGAAAAAATAGAGCATAAATTACCTAACATTTAAACTTCCTGAATGCGTTTTTTATTGTTACACATTTGTCATGTGCTTCACCAGGCAGTCCAGACTGTAAACTGCGTCACCTTTTCTCCACGATTATCTCGAAGCCACCTAAGAACTGCTTCATGATATAGCTGTCTGAAATGATTTGAAGACAGGAACTTCTAAAGGCTGGGCCTATGAGTATTATGACGAGGAAGCTGAAACAGGAGCACACCATTTTCCCGAGATAATCTAGCTTATAAATTTTTGAAATGGGTCGTATAGGTAGACATACAGAAGCAGCACTTTTTACTATGGCAGGTTTGAGTGGCAAATAAAATGCTTGACTATTCGACAAATAGTTCACTGTTGATGTAACCTGACTCAGAACAAACAAATAACGATCCTGGAAGAGCACCAGCTGATAATGTAGGATGCACTGTTTGATGATTAAAAATTATCATAGGTGGTACAAAATACCTGCTGCGCTTTTACAACACACACTTGTTGTATTAACGCCCTTTTCAGCACTTGATATTGGATCCACCTGATACATTCCTCTTTCATTTAAAATTTTTGGGGCCTTCCTTTGTACGGCTAGAATTGCTACAGTTGCTCATATCGTACCGGTGCGAATTAGGCACTTACAAAGTGGTGCGAATTGAGAAACTACGCCATAAGTTATTATTTCCTTCATTCTATCTATAATTTCCAAATGTTCGAAAATCCTACTAAGTTAAATATTCTTTAATATTTATTTAAACCAATAACATCTTAAGATTATGGATGCCTTTGCGTACAAATCCGTTATTTAGTTACAAAACGTTAGCTAAGTATACATCCACCTGAAGGATTATATTAGATACGTTATCACCACGCTGCAGACACAAAGAAGTAGCAGAAATTAAGTGACATGGTGGAAGTTCATTTGGTAGATTGTAACGATAGCACTAGATGCACTACTACAGTAATTTGTTTTAAACTAGCAGTGGTGTCATTTAGGAAGTGGTGCGATTTATGCTACTCTACCCTAACTACCAGATATTAGTGATTGTGAGGATAGAATAGATAGGCTTTTAGAGAGATTTCAAATGGTGAAATGGAGGACAGAATAGTGAGGAAGATGGAATTAGCGAGGAAGTAGAGTGTAAAAAGTGAGTGCAAGAAAGTCAGGGATGACAAAATTATTAGAATAAGAATAGAGAAGAAAGTGTCAAGTGTCAGAAGAAAGTGTAAGAGTGTAGTAAGATAGATATAGAAGCAAAATAACAGAGAATTAAAGTTAAAGAACATCTGAACAAATGAGAATTGGAAGAGATAGAAATTGGAAGTTTAATTAAGTGAATTAAATAATTCATATGAATCAATGTTGTGGTTTGTGAGTAGAATGGGTACTGTAACTGTAGGAGTAATCTAAACATAAATTTACGGACAGAGGTAATAAAAGAGAAAATATAGGAGTGGAGCGAAGAGAAAGAGATTATTAGGCCTACGTAAATAAATAGACAATGAAATAGTAAGGAAGTAATAAGTGATGTATGTGTTATAAAATAGAGAAAATGGATATGTAGAAAAATAATTTAGAAGAAAATAGCTGGAAAAAAATATTAATTATAGGTAGATTTGAGAATAAAGAATTAGGAAAACAAGTTCATTATTTAGGAAAGAAGCATTCATTATTTAATAGGAATGCGACAAATAGAAGGGAGACAATCTAGGAATGAGAGAAAATAGAAACGTTTAGACAGATATGGAAAGAAAAATTTCAAAAACTCGATTTTTTGTCTCAGGATAGTTAATTTTACAATGTTAACACCAATTATCCTAGAAAAAATAGAAAATTACTAGAAAAATTACAGTTACAGATTTGTTATTAGTATAGATTAGTGATAGGTCAAGAAATATATAATTTCAATAGTGCATATTAATGGCATAATTTACTATATATTTTACCAGTTTTGTGAAAAAAAAGTGTCATATTTTTTAATTTTCGCAAAGAGGTCATTTAATATTGCAGAATCACTGTATATTACTAATTTTCTTACATACCTAAAAAATCACTATGAAATAGGCATACATTCATACTTGAATTATTATCCCGAGTTATCTCGTGCACCTTGATTCCAGCTCTGGTAGTTGTCCCACTTTGATTTTCTCCTGAACTATTTACCAACATGTTTTTTATGGATTAATTTATGAGGTACAATACCAGTGCTGTTATCAAGGCGTTAAATGTTGCTTGTCGTGTGATAGACTCGAAAGCAGGGTATTACGCACAGTGGGACATTGCATTCCGGACAGTAGTATCTGCTGTCCTAAATGAGAGCGTTTTGGGAAGAATGGTGTAGCAGTCATTGAATATTTGTACCAGTACATCTGTTCTTCAGGTTTGTGAATAATGTTCTGCAGTATCACTATGCCCAAAAGTACACGTATTTCAGAGTCTGTAGTAGGCCGCCACGAATTATTTTCAGCATTCTGTGAACACTTATTAGCATGCCTAATCGTCTCCTCGAATATAATGTTGATGAGGTCATTATCAAAGAATAATTAAAAAAATTGAGAATTATCGTTATCAGAAACAAAGTTAAAATTTCAGGGAATGGGGACCTCTGAGGTGCAGAAGAAATGGTGCCAGATGTCTTCTATTCAAACCACTGTCGAAAAGACGCGACATCAATTGATCTGAATTTGTTTCTTGGTCTATAACTTCGTTTTCTGATACCGATGTTTCATTTCCTAATCTTCTACAGGAATATATTCCTTATCAGAAGTTTCGGAATGACTATCTTTACACAAAACAGCACAAAAAACACTAAACACAAATAGAAACCGCCAAAACTAACTAGCATCTACTCACTACTGTGTGTGAATGCTATATGAGCATAGAATTCCACTCGCAAGGAAGAAGTACATAAAACACCACCAGATAAAGCAATATCACTAACTTCTGTAGCCATCTAGAGACGAAAAGGTTAATGAAAGAATGGGAACTTACATATTCGGGATATAATCCTTAGAAACGAAAATGGGACTCAAACGAGTTAACTCGGGTTAATAAATTTTGACACAAGTTAGCAACCCGAGTTAACTCGAGTTAATCAGGGAAGTGGTTAAAGGCATACTTGCATGTATATTAGTAGATTTTTAGAGCATGAACTTCCTTTCCCTACTCATGAGCATATTTACACACAGATTTCTTGGTCTACGCACATTACTTCTCCGAATGGCTTTAACATTCCTTTCGATTACAGACGGTTTACCTTTGCCTGAATGCATTTTTCTCTGTAAACCTACACATTCTTTTAAATACTTAACGGGGATTGTTATACTCGTATTAATGTGGCGATTAAATGCACGAACGTCTATGTTGTTGATTATAAGAGTAGTAATAGGTAACAATGAGTTTTTAGTAGGTTATTTTACGACGCTTTATCAACATTAGGTTATGTAGTCTCTGTATGAGATGAAGGTGATAATGCCAGTGAAATGATTCCGGGTCCAGCACCGAAAGTTACCCAGCATTTGCCCATATTGGGTTGAGGGAAAACTCCGGTAAAATATCAACCAGGTAACTTGTCCCGACCGGGAATAGAACCCGGCCTCCTGGTTTCGCGGCCAGACGCACTAACCGTTACTCCGCAGGTGTGGACGGTAACAATGAATTGATTGGTAGAGCATCATGATATGACGGAACTTGGAGAATTATATTAATTCATTTATAGTTTTCTTCCCAAGGACAGGTCTTTCATTTCAAACTCAGCTGTCTCCAATCTTTCCTATCTTCTGCCTTCCTATTAGTATCTTCGTATGATCCATATATCTTAATGTCGTCTAACATCTCATTATCTTCTTCTGCCCCGAACTTTTCTCCTGTTCACCATTCCTTCCAGTGCTTCCTTCGGTGGGCAGTTTCTTCTCAACTAGTAACCCAACCAATTTCTTTTTCTCTTTCTGACGAGTTTTGGCATCATTTTTTTTTCATCCGCTCTTTCCAGTACAGATTCATCTCGTATTCCGTCTGTCCAATTCAAACGTTCCATTCTTCTCCATATCAATATTTCAAATGCTTCTAGTCGCGTCTTTACATTTCGTCAAAATTTTCATTCCATACTCCACACAAAGCACTTCATTACTCTCTTATTTTGTTATTTTTCTAGAGATCCGTAGAAGATGCTCCTTTTTTCTATGAAAAACTTCCTTTGCCATCGCTGTCCTCCTTTGGCTTCTTGTCAGGAGCGACAATTATATAATCGCTTAAAATTTTGCTCCACCATGACTTTACGGACAGAAGTTCAAAACAATGACGTTGAAAATCGAATGAGGAAAGGAGTAATTCTTTGAACATGATAGGTACCATAACAAAAATAATGTTAAGCCGCTGTTATGAATGTTATATTATTTAAAATCATTATATGTTAGAGAGAAATCCGTTTCTTCCAATTGCTCGTTGTTCTTTTCCACTATAACTCTGAAACAAAGAATTACCATCTATACTAATAATAAATCTGTAGCCGAAATTTTTCTGTTAATTTTCGATTTTCCAAAAATAATTGGTCGTAACATATATAATTAATCACCCTGAAACCGAAAATCGCTTTTTAGAAATTTTTGTTTGTATGTCTGTCTGTCTGTCTGTCTATCTGTCTCTCTGTCTGTCTATCTGGATGTTTGTTACCTTTTCACGCGATAATGGCTGAACGAATTTCGATGAAAATTGGAATATAAATTACGTTCGTTGTAACTTAGATTATAAGCTATATGGCATTCAAAATACTTTATTTAAAAGGGGAGTTATAAGGGGGCCTGAATTAAATAAACCGCAAAATCTCGCTTATTAATGATTTTTGTGAGAAATATTACATAACAAAAGTTTCTTTAAAAATTATTTCCGATAAGGTTTATTCCAGGAACAATTTTGATAAAACTGATATTTAAGGATATACAAGAGTTTTAAAATAACAATACAATACATTTCCACCGCCGCCTCAGATTATAGGGTCGTTGTTCCGTAACTCCTATGTACAAAATATACAATTTTTCAGTAGGAAGAAAAACAGATTTATTCATTCATTCACTCATTCTATGGCAGTGGTACATAGGAGATCGTGAATTCTTACATTTTCGAAAGAAAAAAATATAATTACATATAGTAGATTGTATTATTTGCTGTATCACTATTTAAGTTATTTAATAGAGCAAAAATCTGAAAATCGAAATGTCACATAGGAGTTATTGCAGGAACGACAACGATGGCTATAATGAAATGGAAACGACTCCGTCTATTTGAGGCGGCCTTGACGTTTATCAATATTAATATATTAATTTGTAGTTTCTCTAGATGGATGTAATGTTACATAATGAAAACTGAGATAAAATGAAAATAGACCTTTGCGCACAGAAAACTTTATATTCTCTCGAAATATTGTATAACTTGATTATTGCAACTTTATTTCGTCCACATAAAATACGCTAATTTTATACACTTAAGTTTCTTTTTGTTCACAGAACATAATAATTAAGAGTTTTGTCGTAAAGATGATTATTTTTACTTGACCAGAAATACAGCTGCTCACTGGAGCTGAGTTATTTTAAAAGGTGTCACGAAATGGCGTTCGTGCGCTCATAATTTACCCATATTCGTTTCCTGTGTTTCTTAAAATAATATTTATGTAGGGTGCATCATTTTTTTTATTTGCATAAACAATGATATACAACCGAGCGAGTTGGCTCAGACGGTAGCGTTTGAGACACGCATTCGGGAAGTCCCGGGTTCAAACCCCGTGGCCGACCAATCTGACTGGGGTTTCTCATGGTTTCCCTTAGTCATAAAGGCAAATGCCGGATTGGAAAATGCATGCTATGATTCACCACCGCCTCAATTACCAATACCAAATACATTAATCAAAGTCTATAGTCAGTTAAATGAACACAAGCCATCTACAACACTCAATGGAAACAGGAACTCAACAAGAGGAAAAACGGCCTACTGATATACCCACACATTCTAAACACGCGACATGACCACAGATGTTAAGGCGTGAATAAAATAAACTTAACAAAAAAAAAAAAAATGCACAGTAATGTTAACATAAAAATTACCTTCGTACACAATCAACTCTATTAATTTGGAGTGATTTATTACAGGATGCATTCAAGACTAATTTAGAAAAATGTTAAACGAATTATCCTTGCACAAAAAACGGATGTTCTCTGAACCAAATGACCATATTCTAATTATTTGCATTTAATAACAATTACGAAACATGTTAAAGGAATTATCATTGCACTAAATGAGTGGTTTCTGGTTCAAAATCATCGTATTTTAAGTATTTAAATACAATTTAAGTGACATATTTAACGATTTATCCTTCTATCAAACACGAATGTTCCCTGGACCAGATGTAATATTTTTTTATGTAATTACTTTATATTCATTTCTCACAAGTGCAGCGGAGCGCACGGGTACGGCTAGTATAAAATATATTGATCTTTATACTACACTGATAAAGTGTTGATGCCTTATTATGAAATGTTCTGGGTATTTAATTTTTTCATTTCCTTCTATAAGAACCTAACTGACGGACTTGTGCTTGCAATGGAAGCAGACGTAAGAAAAGACACACATTTCACGGCAATTAGTAAGAATGTATATATTATAGGCAAAAACTATATAATGAGGGAGCAAGTTTGTGCCAGCGTACTTGTTGACCATGAATTCAAGTCGTTTTTACAGCATTTCATCAGACTTCAATTTATATCGAAACTATTTCTGTCTTGCTATAATATCCTGCTTGCCTCTACGCTTGTGTTGACATTTCTAAGTGCGAGAATTTCATTCACATTTCTGTTGTAAATTGAACTCAGTGCTTTTAATGAATTTCTTTGTAGTGTATAATGTAATTGTGAAATACTCTTGGAACCTACGTATATTTCACTTAAATGGAATTTAATATGTATCTTAATTGTGTGTGCTTTTCTGTTTGTTGTATAGCCTACTACAATTTTAGACGTCTTTTCTAAGGGATGTCCCAACTTGAGTGCTTAGGATTTAATATGGTTTATTTAGGAAAATATGTAATCTTTAAGAACGATGTTAGACTCAATAGACCAATGAACAGCTAACACATCATAGATTAAGTACACGTCTGTCATATGCAAATGCTCAGCCTATTGTTGGATAAAGCCTTTGTTAGAAAATGCCGATATCGAAATGTCAGACACCATTTTGTGTTCTAAGTTTCGCAGCCTATTGTTATATTATGATGGCAGGAAGAGGAAGACGAGTTCATTTTTAAGCAAGATGGTGTACCACCTTACTTCCACTATCGAGTACGTGAGTATCTAAACTAAAATCTCCGTTAACGTTATATTAGCCCTTGCACTGGCGAGGACCAAAACTTAATGAGTGAACTCCGTACTCGCCTGACCTAACCCACGTGATTTCATTTTCCTTTGAATGTAAGTAAAATTCTGGTCCACCGCTGTGGAGTAACGGTTAACATATCTGACGGTGAAACTAGCGGGTTCGAGTTCAAATCCTGGTTGGGATAAGTTACTTGGTTGGGGGTTTTCCGGGGTTTTCCCTCAACCAATCAGAGTAGAATTGTTCAGTAACTTTTCGGCGTTGGACTTCGGACTCATGTCGCCATCATTAATTCACATATCATCATCATCATCATCATCATCATCGTCATCCATACCAAGGCTCGGGTTAAGTTCACCACGGAGTGGCGTGCTGTACTTGTACAGAAAAGGAATGGTAAACACAATAAGCCTCAGGCTGCAGTGCAAGCCTTCGAGTCCCTCCTCTGTACAAGAGAGAGAGAGAAAGTAATAAGATGTGCTTACGTTCCTCCTTTGGACAAAAACCTGGAAGAGTGACGACGTCGTTGATTGTTGATGAGCATTTAACATGGGATAAGCATATTTTGGCTGTCTGTGCGAAAATTGCTCCAATGTCTGGTATTTTGAAAAGGCTTAAAAGATCTTTGCCTGTATCTTGTCTCTTGAATGTATATTATGCTTTTATCCACTCTCATTTAATGTATATGTCATTTATTTGGGAACATAATAAGAAAACTGCTTTCAGATCTTTACAAATTATTCAAAATAGAGCTTTAAGAAATTTATTTTGTTTTCATTATTGACCCCAGTTAAATATCTGTATCAATTTTCTTTCGTTCTACCAGTTGAATCAATTATCAAATTAGGTGCTGCTATTTTCATGTACAAAGTTATTAACAATTTAATACATAGTAATATTATATTTCAGTTTAATAAAGATATACATACTTATTTAACAAGACAAAAAGACAATATTTATTTTTCCTAGCATAGCTCAGTAACTTGTGGAACGAAAGGACAACCATTTTTAACAACTACTTTCAACCAACTTCCTTTAGAATATAAACTTTTACCAAATTGCCGGTGTTTTAAGAATTGTTTAAAAATACGTTTTTGGGAAGATTATTTATTTTAATTCTCAGTTGAATTATTTATTTCATGGTTTCAAACTCTTTTTTCTTTCCGCCCAAAACGTTATGTTATCTTACTATTTGTTCTTATTTTGCTTTCTTTCTTTCATAAATTCTTGATATATTGTTCGTTTTTCACAGACTGTAGTTTTATGATTTTTCAATTACATTGTACAGCATATGTATGTATTCTTGTATAGCCCCTACATATGAGTTATACTCGTTGGGGCATACTCAATAAATTTAAAAAAAATCTACGGCGCAAACGATAGTTGGAGACACGTTTCTTCGAATGTGGGAGAAATTGGAATATCGCCTGCATCTATGCCGTGTCAGTTGAAATTCGTTAGACATCAAACGAAATTTAGGGATATTTCCTGTCCGTTGTAGCATTAATAGTTACAGAGATAAAAATATTATGTAGTTGGAGTAATGATTTTGGGAAATGGTACGCCAATACATAATCCCTTCATTTCGTTTCCCATGGATCCGGTTTAATCATAACGTATTTCTCTGACCACACAGTGAGCTATTGTGTATTGTGCACTCGGTCGAGTCACAGTTTTCGTCAAACTGTTGTCTGTTTATTAAAAGATAATTAACTTACAACAGGGATGTCACAGCGCCTGTATTACTTGCTCATACTACAAGCAATACAAATCCAACAAGTTTCACTCTTCTGCAAGGAAAAGTACAAGCGTCACTCTTAAATAAATGTTGTGCAGATTAGGGCTGGGGACGGAGCGGTTCGGTTCGGAGCAGTTACTGTGACGTCATTACTCTGACGGCGGCAGATTTAAAATTTAGATAGATTGAGTCGATTTTGAAAGTGAAAGCAACTGTGTTTTAAAAGCGTTGTAGTAAAGCGCTTTCGCTTTGCCAATTGATGAGAAAAAAGTGCTTCTCTTCATTGCAAAATGGCGGTTGCAAATTTCATTTGCGTAATTACAACTATTTGCGGAGTTATTTTGTATGAAAGGCCTATTTAACTTCCAGTGTTGTTATATTATATGACAGACGAAATAAAATTGATAACATAATTTATAATAGTAACAGCTAATAAATTAACATGTGAGGTAAACGTTAAACGCTGCAGCTAATTAAAAAAAAAGATAGAAAGAAACGGGCTCCTTGAAGAGCTGCCTAAAACGCTTAAAAATACACACAGAATTATTTACTATTACGGAAAGTGGATAAAATAATCAATAAATCGTGGAATCTTAAACTGAAGAACATAATGTTTATTTATTTTATAACATTACTAGCCTTCAATACAACCAGGTTCTCTTTGGTGAAGTGTAATATTATTGATAAATTAAAGTAATTAGGTAACATAATTCGTAGAAATAAATACAAATAAAATGATGACTGATGAGGTAACACAAATCTAATAAACACAAATAGAAGAACAATATAATGCACTTCTTTTTTTAACATATTTTAATATTAATCAAACACTCTAATATGATAATAATAATAATAATAATAATAATAATAATAGTAATATATTATAATATAATAATAATATTTTATTATTATTATTATTATTATTATTATTAGTAGTAGTAGTAGTAGTAGTAGTAGTAGTAGTAGTAGTAGTAGTAGTAGTAGTAGTAGTAGTAGTAGTAGTAGTAGTAGTAGGAGTAGGAGTAGTAGTAGTAGTAGTAACAGCAGCAGCATGTTCAGACTGTCAATGTTCATTAGGTCCACTTGACAGGTCATATAATAGGATGAACTCCTCTTCAATAATAGAGCCTTTCAGCCCGCCTCAGGGATAAGGAAATAATTTCTCCTGCAGCATAAAATATTTAAATACAACAGTACTACGTTGTAATCTGCTAGAATTAAATAAAACATGCGAACTCTGTTTGAATGTTTGAACTGACCGGTAACAGCTACGGTTAACCGAGTAACTTCGGTGCTCCACTGCCAAGCACATAAACCGATAGAACCGAGTTACTCAGCAGTTCTACTCGCTCCGTCCCCAGGTCTAGTGCAGACACTTAAGACCACGCTTTAACATTGTTGATTTAGAATAAGAAGGACCTTGCATTGACATTGAAGGTGGTAATTGTTATGTTAATATTTGTGTCGAGGTATTGGTAGTGTTGATTGTGATAGAGGTGTTGAAAAGTTGTTGATGCTGGTGATTTGAGAATAGTGATTTTAACAGCGGGTATCTCGATGGCAGTATGAAGACGAAATTTCACTTATAGTTGCCGAGATTTGAGCGGGAATGTTACCTCCAACTTAAAAATAATGATCTCATAGCTTGAAAGTTGCATGGAAGCCACAATATATCGTCAAAATCTCATCTAGGGTACATATGTACATATGTTTGTCAGTTGTCATTACCTTTTTATTTGTTTTCTTAAAACAAACATCCTCATGGGGCAGATAAAACAAGTTATTTATTTTCTTCCACCATCTTAATAATTCATCTGCAATACTCGTAAATTTGACCATATAACGCCTTCCATTCAGTTACTTTCATGGGTGCGTCTGAAGGAACGAAGAACATTACAGTCACTGTCTCTTCTGTTTAGAATGATGCATACTTCTACTACGAATTATCTGTTATCGCGATTTCAATTTCTTACAACTCTTCGAAACCGACATCAAGCACTTCCTTCTAACCCTCATCATATAACGTCTTTATACTCATCTTCCTATAATGTAGAAATACCTCGCCTCTGGAATTCGTTACCTAATGATGTCAGGGACTGCCGGACTTTCTCACGATTCAAAATTAAATTGGAAAATTTTGTCTTAGTTAATGTTTTTAGGTATTGCTAGAAGTATTGATTTGTGTTTTTTTTTTCTTTTCCTTTTTTAATCTAGATTAAAATTGCAAGTTTCTTGTTTATGTTAATTAACTAGTTGGGATACAATTAATTAATCATTTAAAGTTTGTGTGACTGCAACCTGTGTATATTTTTGTGTACCTTTACTTTGTTTATAGTGTTTTCTCTCTCTCTCTCTTTATTTCTTGTGTAGCTTTATTTTGTATATAGTGTATTTTATTTTCTTTTTCTGTTTATTTCTATTATTGTGTTTGTATTCCTGGTGTTGTGGAAGAGAAGGCCTGATGGCCTTAACTACACCAGAATAAATAAATAAATAAATAAATAAATAAATAAATAAATAAATAAATAAATAAATAAATAAATAAATAAATAAATAATAATGTCAAAACAACTGTTTATACAAATTTTTGCCACTCGAGCGCAATTGGAAAAATTTATTGAAACAGATACAGCAATTGTTGAGTTATCTCGTGAAACCAACTTAAGCGTGAGGAGAAGACTGTGGACTGGGAAGAGTCTCCCCCTCGCTACGCCACAAAGGGAAAAACTCTGGAGGATAGGGGTTCCATCCGGTGCTGCAGATTAAACTTCGGCGTAGCTCAATGGTGAGAGCGCTTGGTACGTAGAATTAAGGACCCGGGCTCGATCCCCGACACCGGCGAATTTTTCTCCTCTAATATTAAATGTTTGAGTATGATCTGGTTCAAGCAGATAATTGATTTGAAATTTGCGTTGAAGAGGATATTATCTCTCCCTAAAAAACACGACAGACACCATCTGCACAAGGACATTAGGTTTCCCTATTTCCTCACCTACTGATAATTCATTTAAAGAACTGTCGCAAGTTACGCTGCTAGCACTTCTATCTGGTTGCAACAGAGCAAGGAAACTGCAAGACTCAGGCGTAGTAATGTTTGAAAACTATATGAAACAATTCAAGAGGACTAAAAATTTAAGCTTTCCCTCATAAGGAAGCCATCTAATGCTCAGCTTATAGTTCATCAAACAATGTGGACAATCCATATATATATATATATATATATATATATATACAGTATTGTTGCGTGTAGTGAGTGTTACTGCGCTAACAATGATATCTATAAAGAAAATGTTGTGTTCAGTGTGTTTGAGAATGCCGAAAATGGTTTCATGAGGCATTATGCGGAAAATGGCTCCGATGAAAAATTCACATGTGATCAACGCGACTAAGGCTATTATAAAGTATTTATATTTCTGGAGCTAAATTTGGTTGTAAATGTTGGGTTTTGAAGTGTTTCCTATGTTTGTCACACTATGTCGATATTTCAGGATCAATTTTTTTAAATACAGTGATATAAAGCGATGACATTGGCATAAGATATACGAAATGTACAGACAACACATCTATACATATTAGGGGAAAAATTAGAATAAAATTAGAATAAATAGATCCCAAAATTAACATTTTTCTTCAGTGTGTCGAGATGTTCCTAAACGACCGTAGGCCTATATGTTAAAAATGTCTTAAAAGATGTGGACGTGTTCATTCCCGCATGTTAGCAACTGAACTATTTACTGAGCAATGTTGCTTTAGTTCACAGCGGGTATTGTGTCGGAAAGTTGTTTATTCAATTCACAGGTTATTGTGTATTGAAATCGTTACTAGTTACTGTGTCGATTATATTTATTCAATATGACTGATGAGATGCATTGTGAAGAGAAATAGAGGAATAAATGAAAAGTATGTTTCGTAGGGAAATTGCTTTCAGTTGAACACGATAAAGAGAAAACTACAATATGCTCACAGCAAACAAATATTGCAAATTCACGACGGAGATCAGAAACCAAAATATGTTTTCAAGAAGACGTCTTTTCAATACAGAGGACTAAAAAGACTTGATATTCTCAAAGTTTGTTATATGAAAAATTTGATCAGGAAAGGTGAACCTGTGAAGCATATCTTGTCAGCCGAGGAAATAATCAATGTAGTTGAAGGTACTCACGTAGGTAAAGAGCATAAAAGTCTGAATATATTAAGACAGGAAGTATCATAGGACATAAGCCAATGTAGCAACAAATGTGACAAATATGGCAAGAAAAGAAAAGATTGATATAAAGGCGCCATTTCTAAACCCATTCTTAGCCACCGGCTTATGTGGTAGACACATATACTGTACCTACTAACCGGATCTGCGCTCGGGTTTTGTTTTGGTCCCTGCTTTGACTCCTTACATTGTTGAGTTTTCCCGAGATTTTTCTTAACACCATGACAAATGTCGGGTAAACCCAAAGCGAATCCTTGTCCTCATCTCGCTAAATAACAGTTCGAAATCACCAATCCCATCGACTATAAACTACATAGGAGTGAAATAAAGACTAAAAACCCAACTCATTTTTAACTCAAAAATGATCAACCGTTGCGAGGTACACTAATAGGCATCGAACTTCAACTTATTAATGAAGAAAAATTCGTTCCGGCAACGGGAACCAAACCCAGGACCCCCAGTTTGGCGCTTTGAGTACTCTTACCATCTGAGCTATACTGGGATCCGATTCACAGCGCCGCCGGCCGAACTGTCCTCCTTTATATCGCCAATGGCCTACTACCTGCATTTTAGACTCTTATGTCATATTATATGCAGGGGAGCATATTTTAATGACTTTATAGCCATTTCAAAAACAGTTTTATATCAATCTTGACACTACGTACAGTATATTCTTATTTGAAGTCGTGATGACTTCCTAAAGACTATTACATAATATTCAATACAGGACACGAGATCCTCAAATAAGAAATAGCCTATATATCATTGAACTGTCGACCTGGTTGGCGAGTTGGTATAGCGCTGACCTTCTATGCCCAAGGTTACGGGTTCGATCCCGGGCCAGGTCGATGGCATTTAAGTGTGCTTAAATGCGTCAGGCTCATGTCAGTAGATTTACTGGCATGTAAAAGCACTCCTGCTGGACAAAATTCCGGCACATCCGGCGACGCTGATATAACCTCTGCAGTTGCGAGCATCATTAAATAAAACGTAACATTTTATCATTGAACTTCAAGTTCAGAAATGGTATATGTTTATAATAGTATATCAGAACCGTTTTTCAAAATATATCTTATTACGAACACTCCAAAATAGGAGAGGTGAAGTGGTAGTCTTTCAGATAACTGACATCTATTTGACTTTTGGTGCTCCCTATGCTTTACATTCCGATAATGGCAGAAAGTTTATGAACTGTTTGATAGCTAAGTTTTGCACAATGTGGGCGGAGTACGCGGTAAACCATGGTACAGTCAAAACCAAGGTTCTGTAGAATTATTCAAACAGGAAATACGGAACATTTTGGCTTAAAGGATGAAAGATAATCACAATAAAAATTGGCGAATTTATCTCCGCTTTGTACATTTTATGAAGAAGTAGCTGAAAGCACCCAGCGTTGCCCGGGTTGTCATTTTTGCTTCTTCTTTTTTTAATTAAACTGGTTGTTAGACTTTTCACAAATCTCAGGAACTCAACCATAGACAACCAAAACGAATTGTCTTTATTAAGCTTTCCTCGTCAATAAAGATGAATCTTTACATCGCGTCAGTTACATGAATTATTAAACTTATTATCCAAATGCCTTAAAGGATTAACTCAATTTGAAACAACTGTAGATCAGGCAACGAAAGAAAACATTTAATCACCTGCCTTACGTTCAAATGTTGCTCAATTTGCATGTTATATATATATGGTTATTTATTTATTATGGCATAGTTAAGGCCATCAGGCCCTCTCTTCCACATCACCAGAAATACAAATAAAATAATATAAAAATCAAATTATATATAAAGTAAAACAAAACGAACATAATTTATATACAGGCTGCAGCCACATAAACTTTAAATGAATTAGCATTGCCTTGAAGTTCAGCAAAACAAAAACACACTCCTCGGTCCCTATACGGCGACTTAGCATTGTCTCAATGTTCTACAGAGCTCACATTTTATCTCTGCCAGTCAGTGACTGTTAAATTGGCTTTTATTAGTCGTGGAAGTCAACGTATTAAAAAACATTACAACCTTTCTGCCGTCTCCTTTCCTACTCCACAAATATGACGTAGCAAAAAGGCAGAGATAAACTAATTATAATATCTATATATTGACTGAAGCTGTGCATTTCACGTAATTTCATATCTGTGTGTTCTTACACTTGGACTCCAGAGACGGTGACGATAAACATGGAATTCCCTTGTTCCCAGTCTAAACCCGCTGGGAAGTCATCGAGAGCTAAAATTTATCTCTGTATCGGTCGTAGGAAATAATCTATATATACGTATTCAATTTCATTTATATTGGAAGATTGTTTAGCCCTTAACCATTGTACACCTATTTTTTTTAATATGACTTGAGAAATTATATCTTACAAATTCAGAACATATTAAATATGTTAATTCTTATTTTATATACAGAATACAGATACAATATAAACTCGCAATAAGTCATTTTTTAACATAAAGATCAACATTCTGAGAGACGTATACCGGCATTTTAGAAATTAAGAGATTGTTATTCTCACAACGCATAACATACTACCACAGTCTACTATATACAGTCACGAAGCTTGAGTTTTGAGGGTGCTATAAACAATAGACTGTGACGGTACTATTTTGCATTGCCTGTAATGAGGCGATATTAGCGATCCTAGTGGTGAGAAACTATCTAATGTTTGCATATTTACTACGTATTGAGCTTCGCGACTGTATATACTAGACTGTGATACTACATTGGCAACGTGATTATATAGATAGAAGTTCGTAGCAACACATTTTCGGACATGAACAACAATATTTTGAAAGACGTATATTTTAGAATTAATAAAGTGTCATTTTCAGTTGGCTTACGTACATTCACATACTGCATTAGCAACATGACAAAAGTATCATTGAAGTCCTTTCTGATATGTGTAAACTTGTTTCTTCCTCCACTCGTTTGTATAAAACATAGTTGAGAATATGAAAAACACGCACTTTTCAATTTAATGTCTGCAACTTTGAGCGACTGTCCTTGAGCTTAATTTTAATATGGTCATTACAAATGCTAGTCGCTCTGAAATTGCAGTTGCTTAAAATCGAAAGGCATTAGTGGGTATCATAGAAATAAGTGGGATGAAAACATCTTCTTTCGTTTTGACAGTTAATATCGTCACTTCTATTAGGTTTTGCATCAATTTTTTACACCAATTCTTGTTCCATTGCATAATTGTTTGGGTCAATATTTCGCAATAGTACAATTGGTGATTCAATATTAAGTATGGTATTAAATCATGTAGCAGCAATCCTTGTGGTTCCAAAGAATTAAAAAATTCAGTTATAAAACACAGCCTGCTTACTATCTACAAGTGCATCGAAAAATTCATAATATGATCCTGGACTTTGTAAAGTTACTTATTGCATGAACTGTCTAGATTTTGGCCGTATTGATGTATCAACACTGTTATTTAATTTCGTGTTATAATTTCCATAACCTCGTGAAAGTCGATGTTGAATACAACAGAGAATAATAAAAAACAGTTGATTATAGAAGATTGCATTTTAATATAATGCATGAATGTTTGATCGTATTTATATCTATTTTTTATTTTTAATTAATTTAACGTCTATTTGCACAATTTTAATGTAGCCTATGTTTTTATCCTGGTTATGAAGGTTAAATGTGCAAACTTTAGCACATCTGTCAAGGCGTGTAGATTTGTATAGGCAACATACATACATACATACATGCATGCATGCATGCATAAATACATACACACATACATATATACACACATACATACATACATACATACATACATACATACATACATACATACATACATACATACATACATACATACATACATACATACATACATACATACATACATACATACATACCATCCTTTAGACATGCATCCTGTTACTGTTGTATTTCCAAAATTGTCTCATAATAATCTCTTTCTATTATCTAACATTATTTGAAATATATTAACATTCTATGTATTTTAGCTTAATTCTGCTACATAGTTTGTATTTCAGTGTTTAATTAATAGTTCATAGTATTTTGTTGTTTAATTCGTAAATAACTCCTGTATAAATGTAGCTCTTATCTAAATCAAATTGTTGAATATGTATGCATACTTTTTGCTGGTTGAGTGGAAGAGAAGGCCTTACGGCCTTAACTATGCCAGCTAAAATAAATCATTATTATTATTATTATTATTATTATCATTATTATTATTATTATTATTATTATTATTATTATTATTATTATTATTATTACATACATACATACCCACATTCACTTTTATATATTAAGATATGGCACTTTATTCAGGAATTAAGAAGTCACCTTACAAAACTATGTTCGGTATTGAGCGACATCAACATTGTCATTTCAAGTTAACAATACACAAGATTAGCATGAGCTACAAGAGCAAACGAATGTAAGGAACAAAGCGAAAATGATGAAGCGGAGGAAGAAAAGGAGGTGCTAGCTGAAACACTGTTACATATCTCAACAAGCAAGGAAAAAAGCCAGAGAAAATATGAAGAAGCAGGCTAGAAAATTACAATTGAATCTGTTGCAGTCCATCCTCTAGTTGATACAGTTTAAGTCGTTTTGATCAACCCGAATATGGATAAAGGACAGACAGATCTTCACTCCTAATTGAAGTGGTGCTAAAAATGCATACTGATTGTATGAGGAAAACGTTGTGAATAAACTTCACTAGAGAAGCTTTCACTGAACTTACGATATATCTAATAGTTTAAAATCTAGCATATGTTAAACTGAGTGTTATAGAATAAAAATAATATGATGATTGATAATATACACAATTGTTACAGATATAAATTCGAAGTTTCTCTTCAAGTTTTCTTAAATTTATACCAGATAGGTCTACTGTATATTTCAGTATTAACTATTTTTAATTGTGAATATTGAAATTTTTTGTTCTTTCAATAAATTATCATATTACTTCTAAACTCACTTCGGTTTGATAAAATATATATGTTTATTTGAAAAAGTGCAATTTAAATATTAAAAACTCTGTAAACAGACTACTGCCCTACGAATATGCAGATGTATCTATAAATACACGAAACAGAGCTCTCCATTCCAAGCTATGTAGTATGATCCATGTGCATCTAACTTGCACTCAAGTAACCAAACGCAGGACTTTAGTGATAACAAATTGCAGTTAACTTTTATATAATATTCCCCAACCGACAGAGTACGTTTGACAAGCTGGTATGTGGGAGGACCAATAGTGTTTATGTCAAATGTAGCAGTAACATTATTTTTATCGTGTTCTTAGCAAACCATTTGCTCTAAGAGGTATAGAATAATCAACTGTCTAGCCCTTGAACAGTCGACTGGTTAAATTGCGGTCAGATATCCAAATCTTGACTGAAAATGAAGGGTTCAGGTGGTTGTCGCTGATATTTGAATAGAACAAGTTTATTTGTATTTTAGAACACAAGGAAAGAGATATGGCGCGATTTGAGATGATACTTAATATATGTGCCCGAGGAAGAGAGGGGGAAGAAATGGAAAAGGGAGGGGTAGAGACGACGAGAGCCAGAACGGCTTCTGCTAGTTCTAAGTTGAGAACGAGTGTGGACTGTTGTGTGCAATCATAGAATGAAACAAGCCGTGATAGTTAACTTCCTGGTGGATTTTTTTTTCGTATTTCGAAGGAAACACCAACTAGGGAAGAAAATATAGTTTATTGGCACATTAAAAAAGAGTTGATTGAAGAAGAGATTGGTTATTGAAGAGAGAAATATCCTTATAATGGATGAAGGAATCACCGATGATGAGGAAATTCATAGTGATTTCGTTGATGATCCAGCATTACAAGATAAGTTACGTCCAGAAAGAAACCTACATTAGTTGATATTCAGGAAAGTAGTAGCTCTTCGCACGCTCCATCACCACCACCACCACCACCACCACCACCACCACCACCACCACCACCACCACGTAAGAAGAACACAAAATTTTCTCAAGGATATTTGGCTGCCCAGAGGAAAGTAGCCACCTCTGTCCTAGTTTGGCCATTGACAATTCATCTCGTGCAAAATTAATTTTTGTAATGGCACAGTAAGATTGATAAGAAAAAGACAGTATTACAAAATATTGAGACTATGCTTAAAACTCCATGCAGAAAGAGGGACATTTGGCAAGAAAGAATTAATAACAAGGACTGTAATTATTTCATTGTAATGAGAATAAAAATGCAACGAACCATGACAACCAGAGGTCTGCATAGGATGTTTTCGCTCGAGCGCCAAGTAGTTCATAGCATAATCCGATAGGTAGCGCACATGCATGATGGGTAATATTATCGCGAGCGATAACTCCTCGAACGGTATAAGCCGAGCATTAGACATTCGTTCTTGTTACAGTGATGAACTGTGTAGTAACATCATAGATGTTTATCATTTCAAAACTTTATAGTGTTTAACTAACATCTCCATAGTATAACTACAAAACTTGCTTTAAAATGTAATATAAATGTTGTAGGTAAATGTTTTTTTTCTCCCCCTCCCTACACAGAGTGATTATGATTTTCTCCTATCTGCTAGATGTTATTGGATGTAAATGTAATTATTATAAACGTAGAACACGATCACGACAATGCAAGAACCGTATCCAGTTTTCTAGTAATAATAATAATAATAATAATAATAATAATAATAATAATATAATAATAATAATAATAATAATAATAATAATAATAATAATAATAATAACCTCTAATAATTAGTATATCAATCTTTGCGTCTGTAACAGTTGTGCAGCATGATTATTCGTTTTATTATATTTTCTGTGCCGTTATCTCTGTACCAATATTGTTATTAATTTATTGCTATATAATAATATTTTGTAAAACGTTTCTACATTGTCGCAGTATATAGGCGGAACACTATGTATGCACCTATCATATTATATATGTGGTAAATCAAATATTGAATAATTATTAATGAGGAATAATAACTGTATATCGAAGTTTTTCGTACTATTTTATTTATAACTTCATGTTGCTGTTTTGGTACGTTCCATTGACTGTTCCATTAAACGTTTGTCATAAACGCAGATAATAAAGCCTTATTTTTACCGCGTGAGCAAAACATATGTGTATCTTATCTGTCGCCTTCCATACAAGACAAGACATGTCGGTGAGATGACCTTGTACTGTGCTTCTATTTATTACGAGCGTATCACGACCGATCTTATCTCACTCGAGGGTGCGACACTCGACCGAGTTCAAGCGAGCGATTTAACTCCAATGTAGCACTCTGATGACAACTAAAAGAACTAGGACGATGAATATTAAGAAACACATCGACCGAAACATCTTATTGTTTAAAGCGTCCAAACTTTGAGTCAAACCTTTCAAGAGAAAGAAAGAAAATAGATTCGCGTAAGATTACACACAAAGTTAGTAAAAAATGTGCTGTTGATGCGGCTTATGTACAAGCAAAAGTCGAAAAATTTGTTCCTGACATAAGGAATGTCATTAATGAAAACTATTTTACTTCAGAGCACATTCTAAATGCGGGTCAAACCAGATAATAAGTTACAGTTCGGAAAGAAAGACTGTCTTCAACGCCGTTGGTTCAGTTGCATCAACAAAGTCTTATTACATTATAACAGCAGTTCTTACAATGGATGGCACGCTATTTCCACATAAGTGCTATATTTGTATTTCGTAAGGATTACGATAGTCATTTCTGTCCTTTTGTAAATAATTAAATCAATGACCTCATCATACTGTGGGCAGATTCCTTTCTAGTCTTTATACATCATTTCCATATCTTGAGTCCCACAGCTCCTCTGCTTATTGCCCATAGCAGTTATAAATCTCGTAGTATGTATACT
The DNA here is from genome assembly GCF_040183065.1 of Periplaneta americana. Lineage (NCBI taxonomy): Eukaryota > Metazoa > Arthropoda > Insecta > Blattodea > Blattidae > Periplaneta > Periplaneta americana. Next base: position 91,842,578 of record NC_091132.1, read on the forward strand.
TTGATACTGTCCACCCAACACACTAAACAGAGTGGAAGGTAAGGTAGTACATTCAATATAGGGTGTGATTCCTTAAAATATAACGAACAAAAAAGTCTAATACCATTTTGCTCGTTTTTGCGAGTTTTTTTTAAGAAATAATACTTTTATGCCGACATTTCGATCTCGAATTTTACGAATACAGTGAAACTTCCCCTTACGGACACCCCCAAGATACGGACACTCCTCGTATACGGACAGATTTTTATGTCCCAACTGAAATAATATAGAAATAATGATAAATTTAACTCTGGTTTACAGACACTCTCAGACACCGACACGGACAGCTGTTTCACAGTCCTAAAGCTTGCTTTACCTCTTGACTGCGGGTAGAACTTGGATTTCAAGACTAATGTGTTACAAAAATTCCTTAACATGAAAGAAGACAATAGGTGTAAGGGTGTCGTAGGCTACCACTAGCCCATCCGGCTACCCCTTGTTAACTGAAAACGAGTGGATAAAGAAAGTCATAAAATTTAACCTGTCTGATATGTTCAAGATTTCCGCAATCGTGAAATTGCATTCGACACATGATAGGGTTAGTAGAATTATTCTCTTCACTTCAGTCAGTTCTGTTTTGAGAGACATGGGACCTGAACGTAAAGGTTAAGTGGAAAACTGTAAATTACAGTACTGCATAACTGTAGACCTAGAATAGAATTTCATGGCACAGTACTGTATTTTTATTTTTCGGTCTTATCTACTGTAGTTCAAAGTTGCAAAGAATTTACTGCAGTACACTCTATTTAGAATTAAACTACAGTAATACATTTCATTTAAAGCTTGAAGGGATACATAATGCATATTATAAATTTACTGTTAGATTGGGGAGCCTCCCTCCCAATAAAGGACACTTCCCAGATGCGGACAGATTGTTATGTCCCTTCGATGTCCGTAAATGAGAGGTTTCACTGTACTGTTCAAAATACGATTTAATTTCTTGTATAACAACGAAGAGAACGTTTGTTATGTTCACGTTGCAGGAGTATTTTAATTAGAACTTTCACAGATTTCGAATTAATCGATCGAAGAAACATTGGAAAGATTGATTGTCGAATGGAGTAGAGAAGGTCTTAAAATCTGGCATCGCTGTCGGGACGTCAGTATCGTAGTACTCGCAACTGATCAACTGTTGTGATGTGTGCAGTTGGACGTACAGCGATAGAGTTTAGTTTATTTCAAAACTACGATATGCCAGAGTTCATAAATCGTGAGTACTTAGACATGATCCAGGCCGCGGAAGAAATTCGGAACAGTGAAGAAGTACTGGCCAGACAGAGTTCGTCATAATTGGACTACAAGATGTGAAAGCTGCACGCATGCTGGTGGTGGACATTTTGAACAGTACCTGTAAAATGTGGACGGAATGTGGTTTACAGAGTTTATTACTCTTTATTTCATTCTTAACGCCCAGAATTAGTGATTCGTAAAACAACAAACTGTATGTTAATTACATTTTGTTCACAAAGTTATATCAGTTTTTTTTTCATTAGTTGTAACTGAAACTCCAATCCCTTGTGTTTTCACTAATTTGGACATGATTTCCTGATTTTCACGTTATTTCTTGTTATTACTGTACGTATTTCTTCCTACATTAAAATTATTACGCCATACTTATTGTTAGTATTGAATTGTTAGTGTATTGCATTGTAAGTTGATAATTCTGTATCCATTGCTGAACTGCGCCCGAACACGAGCTATTTTGTTCATTCGGGTTACTAATTTACATTTTCTGACATTAAATTTCACAAACTAAACAAATAACAGTTACGTCTCTATCCGAAGTTTACGTAGGTCATTTTTGTCCGAAGATATATCCCTAGTTTAGCTCGCGAAGTATAACACCGAAACTCAGTACATTTTTTGTTTGCTGCCGTCCTCCCTTCACCTGCTGCAAGGTACACGTTACGCCTACAAATGAAATTATGGGCCTAGTAGATGATACTACGTTTCAAGCAATAAATTAATTTATAATCCTATTCATGCCCCTAATCATGAATTAGATAAAATTGAAATTAATATACCTTTTATTAGAGTTGTTAATAAGAGGATTTTTGTTGAATTGTTGGTCATTAGTAATTGAACGTAACCCACCCCCTTCAAGTCGCTGACCGCATGGGGTGTGGGGTACTACTTATGCGCCGTTGAGACATCTTGCAATTGCAGTCAGCGCTTTCGAAACACCTGTAATTATTATCTCACTATCCGTAAGTCCTATAATTTTTTTTATTCCACAAACTTATTTTAAATAATGAGTTCTATGGCTCCTGTCAATTAATGTACTACCTTACCTTCTACCCTGTATAGATATCGGAATCTTGCGACAACACTTGGGACCCCTTCCATGTAAGTACAATGTTGTTCGAGAGCCAAACATTCGGGAAACTTCATTCAGTTAGCTAATGGAAACCTTTCTTCTGACACTCTGGCGTCTTTTTCACCATTGTAACTACTATATATATATATATATATATATATATATATATATATATATATATATATGCACGACCTTCAATTCTGAAAAACAGAGCTTGTTAACGGACTTCTATCTTCCCTTATATACTGCTCCGTCGATATACTATAGGCCTAGATATAACACGCGGAGCAAGCTTCCTGCATTCGGCAAGCATAATCTTTTGGTAGAACAGTGGTGTTCCATCTATGGTACGCGTACCCACAGGGATGCGCGGGATTATCCAAAGGGGTACGCATTCCATTGATTACGTATGTAAAAATGTCGACATATTTACTTTATTACATTTGTTGATAATTATTGCATTATAGTCTACTATCTACAGTTTCTTTTGCAATATGAGTTCTTGTTTTTCCTTGCTTGAACACCATTTTACATAAATCATTACTATTAATATTGCATCAATAACTACTTTATAGTAGTAGTAGTAATAATAATAATGATAATAATAATAACAATAATAATAATTATAATAATAATTTATTTTTACTACATCAATCATAGTCTTTTGTTAATTCGTATATAATTGCAATGCAATTTTGGGACACACATGTATTTTGGGGGTACGCTAGCAAAAAAGATTCATTATTCAAGTCGAATATTATTGATAGTAAAAACCGATCGTATGAGAGGGTATTTAAGAGTTGATAATTTATTATAAAAAGCGAATCTGATGCAACGTTTTATTTCCTAGTATATATAGGAACGAATATATGAATAAATTAATAAATAATTAAAAATGAACTAATAAGTAATTAAATAAGTAAAAAAAACAAAAGAAAAAAGGAGTGAGTGACATTGTGAAGGAAGGAGGGAATGAACGAACAAATGAATTAATGAATCAATGGATGAATGAAGATGTAAATCAATAAACAAATAAATCAATAAATAAAGGATAAAATAAAGAAATAAAAATAAAAATAAATCAATATTACCTTACTCTCTTCAGCAATATCCCCAACATTTGTGTCATTTTCAAAGCGTTGATTAATATTTACTTTGTCGAAAACACTTTGACCTGAAACTGTTTGAGACACGATGCTTTATCAATATGCGTAGGCTTGGATTCTCGTCACAACACACCACGTTGTTCTGTTTTCTGCTTTCTTTAGACTCATTCGCATTCTACCAATTCGACAAAGCAGTGTAATGGAAACTATATGTACATCCGACTCGTTGAATGTTTCCACTTCTATGATGCAACGCAAATACCCTAAAGACATATATCTCATTTCCTACATTAACATTGCATCTTAACCAAGAAGAAAATCTTAGAAATGTCTAGGTGGAAAGTTAGGAGCAATATCTTAGTTATCGTATAGGATATTATTTAATCAGCGAGGATTTTAGTATCTCTGATTTTACTCACAACTTTATCTAATCCCTTTCTTTCTAACAACAAACAAACGTAGTTCATTGGTTCCGTATGTTGTTGAAACAGCAGCTAACACAATTGCCTTACCTTAATGAGATTCAAACTGATATAATTTTCTCTCTTACGTCATTATTTTATGTACATATAACTTTGCTTCGATGTTCTCTGGGATCTATTTCGAACTATTCAACTTGGTATTAGGTGCAAGATACAATCCCCGTGCGAGAATCGGCAGGACAGCTTATTTCCAGCTGAGATATTGTATGACAACAAAGACGAGCTAAGCACGTATGTGAGAAAAGATACAAGCTTACGAACGTCAGAGACCGCACGTCAATATCCTTGTACATACAGAGTGGAAGTGAAATATCCCTGAAGATTGAAAGGGACGATAGGGTACACTGAAATGAATAGAAAAGCTTCAGTATATTCCTTTTTATGATCAAAAGCACGGTTAATCAGAAAATTAAGTTGGAAGGTCCAGCAGTCTGGCAACCTCGCTGCTAACAGTCTCCTTTCGTAACGAAATACAGAAGTAAGAGGTCAACTAACTCAACGTACGTGAACTGTCTCGCGCCTCTTTGTCTAGCTGCAATATTGCGATGTGGTTGTATAGTTCAGTGGCCTAAAATTAGTGGTTTTAAAATTAAATTTACACGAAAACAGCCCACATTATTGAAATACGAGAGAGGAACAAATGATTCTTTATTAGATTTTCTATCTATGTGGACAAAAAACACGATCCAACTCGCGATAATTACTAAATTAGAGGATGTTAAACATTTAGGAAAAAAAAACCTCTTCTCTGAGAAAACAGAGAACTTTTCATCAATATGCTATTACAAATTTTTGGTACATACAACACCAGCTATTCGCTCCAGAAATTTGCACGCTTATTTCACTTCCACTCTGTATAGTGTATATCAGTGATATCAAAGCAAGCGCATTCTTCTGACCTTGACGTCGTGGGCGGGCAGCAAGCGCTAAGTATGGAAAGGGGAAGGGTTGTGTGTATGAATAAGCAACCTGTTGGATTAAGAAAACAGTGGTGCACAAACTTCAAACGGAACCTGAAATTTTATTTCGTTATTTTTATATGGCTTCTTTCTGTTTAATATTATCTATATTGTCTGTAAAACAAAAGTACTAACACTGATTTCTTAATATTGCACTTGTGTTTTAAATCTTAATAACATAATAGAGAGTTAAGAAGGAATATTCACTTAAATTCCATAGTAGTATAATATTATACTGTATTAAGTGGATGAAACACATCATTCATAAAGAAAGTGATATTCCAAAGAAAGAGACTGGGTATGACATGATAAGTTGGAATTTATATTGATGGTATCTTTAGCCTTGCAAAAGTAATCAATAAACTAATCAAAACAATATTACAGTACAAAGCAAAGTTACATAGGTACTGTATCTGTTTTAAGTGTAGCTGGTATCCCGAGCAGAAGACTTCGACCGAGGATACCTAACCACTGAAGATGTCCGCCGCGGTAGTAGACGAAACGTCTGGTAACATCTGCACCAGTAGACCACGGCATCTTAGCCCGAAAGCTCCGTTTCAACTAGACACCGGCCGTGAAAGCCTGCATGCTAAGAATATTTCTTTTGAATAAAAAGTCAAACTTGTGAAAAATGAGCATTAAAATTGAAACTTACATTCCTATAATGCACTTATACATCTCAGGCAAATCTAAAAATTAACATGGATACAGTTTTAATAAGTTCTCTACCCTTTATCTATTGCATCAGTGCTGGCCATCCCTGGATATAGCTCGACCAAGCGGCATACTCGTATACCACCTCTTTCGTCTGTCTCTTTCGTTTCCGCTGTAAAGCGCTCAGGCTGTCCTGGGCTCTAAAGCGCGCGCTTGCTCCTGTGGGCATCAATTGACATGCCTGCTGTATATCAACCATGATTTTTTCTGAATTTCCAGCCTTCAATCTGTTTTAAACTTTGTAGTTATGGCACTTGAATCAAATATTGAGAAATATTCCAAGAGCTATACTAAAATATATATGCTATTGTGTTAGGGATGCGGTATGTGGATAATACATTATAAAATAAGATAATGCAAAAAGGAGTGCTAACGTATCCTCTGTCCAGAATGAAAATCGTATAAAATGATATTAAGTGATAACTACCCAGGGTACATAAGTTTATGATACAATAAGTTGACAAGAAGAATTTCAGTTGATTTCCCTGGTAACAGAATTAATTAAAGAAGAACGAAACACAATACTGAATATTTCATTCTGCAATTTAGTTCATTTGTCTTTTTAAATACAAGTGTATAGTAAGATTAACATCTGACAAGAGTATAACTTATCTTTAGAAAGAAAATGCAGAGCTAAAGACCAATTACTCATTTCTAATAATAATAATAATAATAATAATAATAATAATAATAATAATAATAATAATAACAATAATAATAGTACAGCTAACACGACATGATGATAGACGCGAAGGGCAGCGGCAGTTTAGCGTCATCCAATATGTTTTAGTCTACCTCATCATTCATGATTTATTTTCGAATTCTAGTAATTATATTTCCTAATAATTTCAGTTTTTACCTCAGATTATACTTCTGAATACTTAGATTTTTCATCTTCTTCCATATTGAAATCTCTTTCACCATTTTTACCATTACCGCCTACAGTGTCACTGCCATTGCTATTTCCATCACACAATTCAGCAAAGACATTTTTACGAATTCTAGACTCATATCGTTGTGTTCTTTGTCATTGCTGTGAGGTGAAAATAGTAAAGAATCAATTGCCCTACCGAAACTTGGTGTCTGACTACATTTAAAAAACCCTTATTGTAAGAATGGCTACAAGTTTTAATGAAGGTCCTTGAACTTTTCATCCGGCATTAGTAATAAACTAGTTTCTGGACGAGGCAAAATCTTTTTTTTCTTTTTTACAACATCTGTATGCAAATGACGTTATTACATCAATATAATATAGGATGGAGCGTCCTATATTATACTGATCTGAAAATGACATTATTTTACATATCGCGAATCAGTATTTGGTGCTATCTATCCATCCATTCAACTACACATCACCTAGGTCCGGCAGAGTCCGCTGTAAAGTCCCTCCTTCTCCTGGGACTTACGCAGCTCCGTTAAATAGAATCTATCTGTGTGCAATTCACGGTACTACATACTTCATCTTCGGTCGATCTGAAAATATTGAAAGATGACAGCTGTAGTTGAAGTTAATGAATTCGAAATGTCGAAATGAGTCCGAGGTCCAACGCCAAAATTTACCTAGCAACTTTTTTTCAGTTGTGTGAGAGGGAAAAACAGCGCAAAATACCGAACCAGGTAACTTGTCCCAACCAGGATTTGAACCCGGCTACTTTCATGATTGGATATGCTAACACTAACTCCACAGCGGTGGACATTTCTCTGTGTACTCAGTAAACTTAAAAAATAATGGGAAAAAAAATACTGTCACAGTTCCCCAATTTTACGGCATCACATCCTTAAACAAGAAGTGTCCTTAATCCTTTCTGGCCTGTATTTACGGGTGCACAAAGTCATACAGACATCACGGGGGAGAAAACAAATCAATTCTCTTCCTAATAACAACTGGTCAAGGAACTTTCAGTAAAGAACGAAACTACTACTGAGGATACTAAATGGAATAATCAGACAAATTTGATCTTATGAGTCAGAGATTACAGAAATGTTCGTGATTCAAAATTGACTCATTCGAGCGAAAAAGGTTCACTATAATGCAATATAATTTTTTGTGTTTTCATTGTCCTATAAGCTTCATGATATAACAGCATTTTGTACTTTTTTGTCATGAGCTTTATCAATAAGATTATCATCTCTACAACTTCTTATTTATCACTAGACTTCGTGGAATTGCCACGAGAATCGTAAGGTTTACTATGCACGCAGTATACTGTAGACTGTATGAGAAGGGGACGTGCAACGGCTGGAGTATGCCTCTGAAGTAAACACTGAGCAGTATACTGCGGTTACAATAAAACCTGTACCATGCATTCAAGAAATATAACGAATGATCATTGAAGTAGGAAATGTCTAAACACGTAAGTATACAATTACTTTGTAGTGAGATATATTAACTCTTAAAATTTAATGTAAGATATATCATTCTTGAATAAGTGCTTTGCAGTGAAGAGTTACGTACATTTTGAGGGACTGCAAAGTGAACTTCCTCCGATGGTCACTCAAACAGTTTTTATATTGGGATAATGTACGTTCAACATCATACGATATAGTAGGTGCATATTTGAAGACCGGAAAGTCACTACTTTTTAGTACACCAACTTCAGACGTCTTGTCGTGACCTGATAACACATCATTTATAATACGAAGTTATGAATAGGAGAATTTTTATCAATAATGTTTCCCAACTTACATTTCACTTTTTCTGAAATTAATGAATTGTTATTTTGGATAACGGTTTGTGATACGTTATACACTATATTAAGGGCTTCTGAGAGTTGTAGTTTAGACGATTCTAACAGGGTGATGCTTTTGGACACGATTTTATAATTAGAATCAATGAACAGAATATCTTCCAATAGCTGTTCAGAAGGCAATGATATTACAGCTGCAACAGCATAACTATCTGTGCTATCCAATGCATCAATTACCTCCATTATTTTTCCGTAATATTCTGCATAATAATTAACAGCATCCAACCACGTTTTCCAAAGGGTCAAGACTGGCTGCGGGGGTAAGCGTATTCCAGGGGCAATTGTTTGGAACAGCAACACTCTCATTGTATTATGTTTGATTGAATTCTTGTCTGCACTGAACAAATGTTAAGCTTTGACTATTCCAACTACAGTAATGCAAAAACAAGTGCTTACAAAGGTATACATTAAGTGTAGCTGCTCTATCTATTTGGACCGGTCACAACTCTTAACATGAACTGCTTATACTACGAGACCGGGACGTCGCTCACCTCTTCTATACTACCGTACATCGGCAACCTGATTGCATGCTGCGTGTGGCAATTCAACGAAGTCTATTTATCACAGAGAAAATAAGATACCGTCAAAGACACTCATAAACTATAGCAGGAAAGCACACATTTTGTAGTATCCTGGCCAACAGCCACTAAAAACCAGATGCCTGGGTGCTGACAGCAGCATGGAAAGAAGGAGGAAAATGAGTTTACCATAGGACACACCGCTGGAGTAGTAGTATAGTATGTGTTCCTAACATTCCAACGGAAAATGCTGTATACAATGAGGTTTATCTAATACTAACCTTCATAAACCGAATAATAAATAAGTAATTCAGTAAATCAATTGCAATCTAAAGTAGCAATCTACATTTTTAATGAAGCGTCTGAAACTATCACCGTTTGATAGCAATATTATCGACCTCTGCTCAAACGAAACAAAGAAACAGCAGTTGCAAAATGGTGGTACAGCTTCAAGAGTGTCCAATTGGCGACTTGATCCGAGCATCGATGTACGCTTCGTCTTGGGCAGCTAATGTGCACCCATGACTCACCTTTGATTATTCGGCTTATCATATTGTCCCCTTCATTCTGTCTACTCGGATAAAGTCGCCAACCTGCTGCATATTTGCCTTCATGACAATCTCCACTGACCGACAAACTAGGCGTTCGATACTTGTTCACTGTTGATGGAGTTTCTGCATCCAATTGTAGACAGTTTGACGTGACGGCCAGTGTTCACCATACACGGTAGAATTTATCTATGAATATCCTTTCCTCTTAACCATTTTCCCAGAAAAATCTCATAATAGAGCTCTGCTCGACAATGATACGTTAGTGCAGAAATACTACCATCTTGAAATTACTGTTCCTTTGTTTCGCTTGTGCGCATATCGATGGAATTGACATTAGAATAATACTGCCACTCGGCGGTGGTAGGTAGCTTCAGGCGAAACATTCAAAATTGTAGGTCGCTACTTCGATTAGTAACTTACTGACACGCCTATGAATAGTGGATACTCCCATATTTGTTACAAGATCTTGGTCACATATCACTTCACTTAGCAACTAATAAAGACACGAAATTGAAAATTAAATAAAATAATATCAGATAAAATTATCAAAATACGCAGTACTAGAATAAAATACAATAATAATTTCCTTTAAATTTGCTCCAAAAAGAATTATTAAAATTTGTCTATACAAACCATTAATTAATTTCCACCAATTTGGTGTATCACATCTAGAACTAATTTATAAACAAACATTGCTAATTTACTTCCATAAAAATCACAATAAATTTAAATTTGATCCTCATGAATACTGTACGAGACAAAACTACAGTTTCTTTGTAAACAATCGCAAATTCCACACAACTGCTGGATTAAAACACAGCAGAAATTTGGAACCAGAATATAAAATGCATTAATTAGAGCTTACCCTGAAAAAAGTACACTTAACACACATAGATTTAGGAAACAAATTAGATTTATTATTTGGTTGTTTTGTATTTCTTTCAAGCTAATTGCGTATAAAAATTGATGCTGTAATATTCATATACTTTTGTATTTTCTATTTGTATATATTATTACATGCTGTATGTATTTTACCATATATTAATGTTATTCTGCTTAATGAACTGTCTTAATTTTGTGATATATTTTGTATAACTGATCTGAACTGGGCCCGAGCACAAGCTTCTGTTTTTTCGGGCTGCAATGACTTATGTAGCTCAAGTGTAATGTATTAAGTAAATAAATTTGAAATTTGAAAAAACAAGCCTACAAACAATTCTAAATGAACAGAAGCTGAAACATCATAGCCGAAATATATTATACATATTTCATTATTAACTTATTTTTAATTGTGAATATTCAAATTTCAATTCATTTAATAAATTATCATATTATTAACATCTAAACTCATTTCGCTTTGATAAAATCTGCAGCACTTGGGAAATGTGGCATAAATCAGTTTCCACAAACATTTTTTCTTAATTTATTGACAACTTACGGGACGTCTGCTCGCTTGGAAAAAAAGACATAAGCATTTCTCCCATTACCATAATTCATACAGAAGAAAATCGAATCGACATAAACCAGTGTGAAGACAATTTTTTTCCTTCTTATCTAAAATTAATATTTTTGACTTGTGCCACTTTTCCCGAGCACTACAAAAATATATCTATTTATTTTTAAAAGTGCAATTTAAATACCTATTCAAAACTCTGTAAATAGGCAAAAATGAGCATTGGCTTTTACATTTTGGGTGATAAATATATTGTGAAGCAAAAATGTAGGCCTATATAGAATGTAGATGCGCTTTACTTATTGTGAGAATAATCTTCTGTTGTACATAATGTGGTTTTAAATAAATATTTTGTTTGTTTGTTATTAATTATATGTCATAATCATAACATAAATGTTAGACAATTTTTCAACGCAAACAAATGAAGCTGTTTTAAACATGAAACATATTAACAAGTTAAATATTGGTACAATAAATTACATTTGAAAAGCACATATTTGGGTGGGAAACAATATAAAACACAAATTGTAAAGTATGGTAACATAATCAAACCTACAAGAGTCGTACAGTGGGAGGTAAATGAAACAATTTTAAATCTTACTAACCATGGCAAATTTTAAGTTGAGGCTTAATATATTGTCGGTTTAACCTTTGAAATGTAATCTATTTACTATTATTATTATTATTATTATTATTATTATTATTATTATTATTATTATTATTATTATTATTATTGTTTTCATAGTTTCACAAACAAAAATATGGACTTGGTCAATGATCAATGAACCAAAAATTACTATAAGAAAATAGAATCACAACCATGCCAGTTGCAAGTAAGCAGAAGATTAATCTTCAAGGCCTGTCGCAACTCAAAAAAGCTTTCCAGCGAGTTCTAGATCGTTTGGTTGTCGCCCCCTTGGTTGATACAGTAAAACCTCCCTAAAACGAAACGCGATGGTTCCAGAATTCCCCCCCCCCTCCGCGCAGGTTTTCGTTTTACAAAGGGTTGAGTTTTGGCAAAACTAAGAATAGACTACTGCAATATACTCACTGTAGGAAGAACACAATGAATAAATAAAAGTTACTACAATACATGCAAAGTGAATTTTATTTTCATAATTCGACTCCCCCAAGTAATAACATTGTAACTCAATTTTTTATGGTTTTGAGTTGTCCTAGTTAATATGGTCTTAAATTGTTTCTTTTTCTCCCAGTACTATCATTGTAACTCTAAACCTCCCCAATTGCATGTAAAATTTTATTGTTACTCTACATATCTGTATACACTAATTTAAACGATCATTTTAAAATGTCATTTTCATCTCCTGAAAACTGTAAGAAATTGAGTTACAATGTTAGTACTTGTGAGGGTCGAATTATTAACTTACGTAATTGCAGCCTCTCTCTCTTCCCTTCACTCTGCACCCTAGTTTCTTGGCCCCACATTTCTTTTAAAGTGCATTGCAGCGACTTCTTTTGAAGGGAAAGTTGTAGGATTTCCTTCGCGTTCTGCATCAATTCAGAGTGTAAATTGCTCCCTGATTCATCGGTTGAGTAACTGAAGTTGTGTTTGATGGAGAATAGATTAACTTCACCTTATACAAATCAATTCTTGGATGGCAGGTAACATTGTCTAAAAACAATATGACCTTACGACCTTGACGTTTCATTGCTCCATTAAAATTATGAAGCCACTCTTCCATGATAGAACTGGTCATCTAGGCTTTTTTTATTAAATCGCAAAGTTTAACTTAACAGTTATTTTAACTCTGTATTGGCATACTAACACAAAACTCAGAATAAATAATGGAAATGTGAACCTAAATTGACACTACACTACAATTATTCACAGTTTTATTCTACTCGCACTGTCCTTTATCACTATTGGTTTGTTAGCACAAAACTGAGAATAAATGAAAGAAAATGCAAGAGGGTTGGAAGAAGTAACGGTACAGGAGGTCAGTAACCTGCCCGGGTCCTTGACAATAAGCACAGAATAGTGATATGGTTAGAGAAGCTTCTCCCCCAACGATAGACAAAGAATAGCGAAAGTCTTTCAGATCATTGCATGTACAGTCACACAAAAAATTATGTCATGCTTCGTACAGAATTATCGCAAAATTAAAAATGGTTTCAAATAATTTAGAAATAGTTACGCTTAAAATTATCCGTTTTAGTCAGGTTTTTTTTATCCAAATGGTGCCCAAAAATAATTTCGTTGCGTTAGGCAGTTTTCCGTTCTAAATTAATATTTTACATAGCAAATAATTCCGTTCTCAAATTTATTTTTCGTTTGTGCAGGTTTCCTTGTTATAAAGGGTATGTTTTAGGAAGGTTTTACTGTACATCTTTTTTAATATTATGAGTTAAATGTCTTCTCTACAAGCAAACAACTCGTCGCAAGGAAAGCTTGGTGGTGGGATTGCTATAGATGTTTTACTCGTATTATATCTCTGCCGGTGACTGACAGTTGATTTTGAAGTGGCTTGAAGGGTTAATTGAGATATGAGTTCTCTTTCTTAACTGTAAATGAGCATATACGCTACTTATGTGTAAATTTTTCTGACGTTTTGTATATTCGATTCCCTCACCGTTTCAAATGTAAATCATTTTACCTTTTAGGTGTGTTTCCAAATTGTCAAATCTGACAACCTTTTATAAGGGATGATTAATTTATTATATTATTATATTGCCTATTATACTATGATTGCTACCTACTGTATTGATTTGTCTCTCTATTCCATATACTATTTCTTCAATTGTTTTCCGGACCTACTCGTATATGGTCACCGGTTATGACAAGCGGATATAAAATAAATAATTATCCATCTCGGGTACCAGACACTAACAAAGCCACACGGGACAAATAAGAAGAAACATTCCAAATATCCCGGAAATAAGTAGACATTTAGAGTGTGGCTCTAGGATATCTACTGCAGTCAGAGTTTGGTAGTCAAAGATAAAGTAATTTATGCGGTCAGTGGTGATAATTCTATTTTAATATTTATGAAAGACTCGTGGAATGGCTTTATAATCGCCAGTACACTAGTGGCTAATTATCCCCAAATAGTGGGCTATTATTGCTCATAAAACATCCGATAATTGGCAGATTACTACAAAATTGTCCATAACATGGATTAGGGGACAATTTTCATCCTAGTTTATTCGGCGATTGAAATTATTAGCAGAATGCGTGTTTAACACGAAATTTATTAAGTGGGTAGGCTTTGGAGTTGATTCTCGTTTGCGAGCTACGGGTGTAGATCTGCAATATCATCTTTTTCTCTAAAGAGTGTGGTACACAGGAGAATGTATAGTATTATACCAGCAATTAGCAAAGGTCATTTTATTGTTCGAATCTGTATAACATAAGAAATTATTCATTAGTTCTAGAAATATCTAGCTATGAACTATGTTTTGCGCTTACGCAGCAATTTCAATTTCAGAGTAACAAAACATGCGAATTGTACAGTAAGAGTTTTTGCTATAATTGGCTACGAAGAGCCAGCTCTCTTGATTTTTATGCAGTGAATTGAAGCCAGAAATAATATCATTAATTCAATTGTAAACAATTTTTTGCGCAGGGAAACTACTGTCCTAGAGACAAAAAGTATTAACTACGAATACAAATTATTTTCATGTTTTATGTAATAATAATAATAATAATAATAATAATAATAATAATAATAATAATAATAATAATAATAATAATAATAATAACAATAATGTTAATAATAATAATATTAATAATAATAATGATAATAATAACAATAATATTACTATTATTTTATTGACATTTATATTATTATTATTATTATTATTATTATTAATAATATTGTTGTTGTTGTTTCTTATGTTCAATTAAACACTTGATTAAAACATGAAAACTTTCTATAGTTATAAAAGTTAAAAGTATTGAAATTTAAAAAAAGGTAATGCACCTTTTTGACAGAGGAGACTCTTTTTAAATACTGGTGTGGTGTCATCTTCAGTGACCTTAGAACTATTGTTGCTCCAGCTGGTCTTGATTCCGATGTTTGCTTTCGTCATTGGTGGGGGTGGTGGTGTGCTGCTCTTATGGTGGGGATTGGTTGTTTGTGTGTTGTGTATTATGATATCGAATAGTATATCTGTATCGAATTGTAATTGTGTATTAACAGCATACTGAATACATATACATTATTCGATGTATGCAATTAAGGGAGAAAGGAACTGGCTACCCTACCCCATTATCTCCTGGCCTAGTTGCCTCATAAGTGATGCCTTATTGGTATCACTTGTGAGGTTCAGATCTGTCTTCGGGCAGTTGACTAAACAAACAACATTATTCGATATCATAATATACGACACACAAACAACCAACCCCTACCATAAGAGCAACATATCCCACCCCCACCAATGACGAAAGGAAATGCCGGAAATCAAGACCAGCAGGTGCAGCAGTAGTTCGAAGGACACTGAAGATGACACGACACCGGTATTGGAACGGGGCCCGTCTGTAATAAAGGTACAGCTGATAAAATAAATAATGACCGTACTCGTGAACTGCGAATACATTCTCTAAGTCCATTTCGAATCACGGTGATGTTGCACGATGCATGCGTTTGTAGATTTGTACTTGAAGCAGTTTCGGAACTAAAGTGTTTAAGCAGGAGTCATTTTGCGTCTCGTAGGAGCAACAGTAGAGTGCTTGCTTGATGATTTGAAGTTTGTGAGTTCGAGTCTTGTTCAAGTTATTTTATTTTGTTATCGTTAGTTAGCGATATACATAATATTCAAGTTATCATTTATGTTCTGTTCGAACCTTGTTCAAGTTATTTTATTTTGTTATCGTTATTTAGCGATATACATAATATTCAAGTTATCATTTATATTCTGCTATCGTTCTTTAGCCATATAAATAATATATATTTAATGTTAGGTTGGGAAAAATACAGCTGCATAATACGAGTGTTAGTGCTTTCTTCTTTAATTATTACATTATGTTATCCTCTTACACAGTAAAATGAAAAGGCGTGACGGCGATTTGAACCTGAGACGTTTCCTATACGTTTACGGCCTTACTAATAAAAAACTCTATATACAGACGTTTAACTCTCTTATACTTATACAATGAGTAGCTCGTTTATAAGTCGTGTGTAAATTCCTTACTAATAATCACTACATATGTCGTGTATAACAGTATAACTGTTACACAGCTACGTCATAGTTTCGTCATTACTTCATTACGAAAGGTAATAGAATATCTGAGATTCTCTATTGCATCCGGTAGAGCGCTCTAGTGTGCCGTGTTAACAATCGATAGTACAACTGGCTCTGATCGATTACCACACTATATTTTGGTCAAAGAGAACAAGCTACATCAATAATATTCTACTTATTCTGTGCTCTTTGGTGTGTTCTTCTGTGGTTACAAGGCATCCATCATCACAAAATGACAGTCGATATGAACAGCTGTTAGAGGAGCAGCCATTTTTTCTCTATATACAACGCTTAAACAAGGGGTTTCGTATATATAACTACTGCAAAGCAATTCCCATTGTATAGTTACAGCCTGTTTATACATCCATCGCTTATGCATGGTTTATTAGTAACGTTTTCTGTCTCAACACTGCATAAGTCTCGTATAAAAACTATACACGGTTTATTAGTAAGACCGTTAGTCTTTTCCATGACACACTTTTATAGACTCTGCCCATACCTTCCAAAAACGTATTCCAGTGGTCGTTAGCACTCGCTGAAATGGGTAACAGGTAAGCAGTATATCATAATTATTAGGGGCCGTATTTTGTCTCAGGGCGAACGGATACAAGGTTAGCTATTCATAGACTATATTGACGTGACGTCATATTTGACGCGTGCCACAGTATGTTGTTTGTGCTGAAGTTGACATTTTATTCATGATTCAAAACTAGACCTCATAGACTGTTTACAATGCATTATAGTGATAGAGACTGATACTACGATGATAATTCTTACAATTTAAATTATCTCTTCATTTATTTAATTCATTTATTTTCACTAAGAGAATTAAGATCACAAGACCTTTTCTTCCACTTAACCAGTATAAAAATGCGCAGCAAGTGCATATAACAGCAATACAGTAAACAAAGGAACAATAATGATGATAATAATAATAATAATAATAATAATCATAATAATAATAATCATAATAATAATAATTACAATAACAATAATGACAGTAAAATATAGATGTATTTAGTTACATGCAATTAGAAGAGTT
The DNA here is from genome assembly GCF_040183065.1 of Periplaneta americana. Lineage (NCBI taxonomy): Eukaryota > Metazoa > Arthropoda > Insecta > Blattodea > Blattidae > Periplaneta > Periplaneta americana. The sequence continues at coordinate 91,859,708 of NC_091132.1, forward strand.
AAACAATTACAATTTAGTGTTAAATAAGACAATTTGTATAAAAAATATGATGTTGCATAATGAAAGACAATTATTGATATATGAAAAATAAAAATAATATTCCCCAAAAGTTAGTCTGTATTTGAAGAAAGATCATATTCATAGACATTCTTAGCGCGGGCTTCCGGTGGATGATCAGCGAACTAACATTTTTCGTATTCATAAACCAGTGTTAGCGATATGATATGACTCCTGTACAAGTAATCAGTCGATAGCCGGGCCTAGTTTAGCACGCTCGTAGCGTGGCCTAGCGAAATGTCTATGAATAGCACCCCTAGAGACGAAAATCAAGTCTTTTTGACAATCGACTTTTAAAATTAGTCAATGTCTAAAGCAGCTTAGGCCTATAAATTGTTTTTTTATAAAAAATTTTTAGTTCGTTATTTAACGACACTGTGTCAACTACAAGGTATTTAGCGTCGATGAGATTGGTGATAGTGAGATAGTATTTGGCGAGATGAGGCCGAGGATTCGTCATAGATTACCTGGCATTTACCTTACGGTTGAGGGAAACCTCGGAAAAACCCAATCAGGTAATCATCCCAAGCCGGAATCGAACCCGCGCCCGAGCGCAACTTCAGGCCTGCAGGCACGCATCTTAACCGACTGAGTCACGTGGGTGACTTATACAGTGTTTACAAAATAAGTAGACTATAGTAGGCTATTATGGAATAAATAGCTTTCATTACAATACACAAGCTGTCCATAACAGTGTAAATAATGTTTGATCAATGTAGGCCTACATTCTTTATCATAATGTAAATAGTAAAAATAGCGTATTCTAATATACATTGTTTAAATAATATAAATTTTAAATATTAGTGTAATTGTTAAAGTGGTCTTGTTTTCTTCTGTCCAACTTGACAAAACAGGATTCGCGTTAGCAGACAGAAGTACTTCGCTTGCTACATGCACGCACACATCTGTAATACTTAACCTTGCAGCAAACTGGGACAAAATGCGGTCCCTAATAATAATAATAATAATAATAATAATAATAATAATAATAATAATAATAATAATAATAATAATAATAATATACCCCGTCGTGCAGCAGGAAGAGGAAGAGAGCATACCCGCCAGGAGCCACGGTTGCACCATAGTGCAGTCTCTTATCCGCGGGTAAGAGACGCTAGCCCGGGGACGCACTGTGCTGATGACCGCTGATTCTATCAAGAGTAACTATATACTGTTTTCGCTGTAAGAAAAATGCTAATGTAAACACAAGCACGTGGCTGTCATACCCGTGATTGGCTCACAGTCGAAACACCCACACGACGCAGGAACATATAGTCCGTATTTGGAAACTATCATCTTGTATTATTTGAAAATAAAAAATTGAATTCTAGTTGTTAAATATAATGAAACATATAACTTCACTCATATGTAAAACGCTATGTAAAAGAAAAGTTACTTTTATACTTTGTTATGTACTATGATCGCGGATGAATACCAACAGTAATACCGAGGTAGTCTGTTCTTGTAACAAGCTGGCGTCACTTGAACTCGTAGTTGTTCACGTAAGCACGTAGTACTGAAGTAGCCTATGGCTTCTGCATCCTCGGTGTGTGTGGTTATTAAACATAAGAGTGGAAACCCTCTCAAAAGCGGAGAAAAACCAATAGTCTTAAATGTATGTAATAAGTCATATGAGTTTTATTACAGCAATTATAAAGTAAAATTTCCTAAGCAAACGAATGCATAGTAGTGAGGTTAGGCCTACTTGACGAGTAACGGGAAATGTTAAACATGAAACAGAAGGCGGGAACACGTACTGAGAATCTATGGAGCCAAACGGCGGCCAATGAAGCCTCACTTCAGTCACGTGCTCTTGTATATATTAGGATTTTTCTTACAGCGAAAAGATTATAGTAGGCTACTGTATAATATATTGCTATCTCAAGAGTTCTGTCATTGGACTCATTAAGTGTTATAGGCCTAGCAGAGAATGGCGAGATTATTGTGTTTTCCATGAAATGTGTAAAATGAATAAAATACTTCGATATTTACTCAATAAAGTTTAAGATCTGTTATAACGGCATATGTTACTCCGGGTAAACTTTATTTAGAGAGTTGATAATATTGATAGAAACAAGAAAGGAAAGACTAATAAACATGAATACTAAAATTAAGATATGAGTGCTCTCCCAAGCGTTACTTCGGCGCAGAAACTGCAACGTGTTCATATAATGTGCGTCCGTTTCGTCTGCAATATTCGCCGGGCTGATCACTTAAAGATGCGTACACACTCAGCGAACGAACAACGAACGAATGATGAAGCGAAATTTCGTTGTTCGTTCGCTATTTGGAGCAAAGTACAAATCAGCAGCAAATGGTCAGAAAACATTCACGTTCGCTGATTACCCACAATAATGGCAGACGAAAGTATAATTATACCAAGCGCAGCCGTTGTTATTATAGGCAGTTTAATAAAAAGAAAATTAATAACCGAAAGGCGATGGTGGCAAACGCCACTCTACGAAAGTCGCAATCAATATAGAGGCACTGACTTGCTTCATGATTTACGTCGAATGGAATCGGGACAGTTTCACAACTTCTGTCGCATTTCAGAGACATACTTCGAAATATAACTGTGCAAAATAGGGCCAAAAATTTCCAAGAAAGACACAGGCTGACGAAAAGCAATATCTATTCAGGAAAGGCTAGCATTAACATTTCGATATCTTGCTACAGGAGATTCGTATACAAGTTTAATGTATTTATTAAAATTCAAAGTGTCGAAACAGCTGATTATCTGTTCCAGAAGTATGTACAGCTATTATTGAGGAACTGGAAGATTTTATTAAGGTACGACTGTAAGACAGGGGAAAGTTTCAATGTACGGATACCTCACTGACAATAATAATCTTAAAATACTAAAATTAGAGATTTGTCTGTGTTTGTCGAAAGCGCATGATGCTTACGAAAAGGCACTTTTCACTGCCAATAATTTATTTTGTGTGCACAAGGTTGGAGCTTTGTTTTTTTTCTGGGCGTCAATTTGTCCAAAAGGAACGACATATCTTTATACGTGAACCAAGTTGACTCGTACACTTCAACACTCCCCATTCCAGATCTTTTTGTGGACTTCTGTATTTCCCTCCGGAATGATGTCAGTAGGGACTCAATTTTCTTTTTGACTTCTGCTCCCTACGATAAACAAAAAAATATGTATTCAAAGAAAATAAATAAACAAAAATAATTTTCAAATTTTGCACGTGTTTTGCAGCTGAACATCTTTCCAATAGCTTCCCAAACATCATGTTTCCTTACTTTATTGTGGTAAGTAGGATGTTTGGGATTCCATAAAGTTTCCTGCTCCCTATATGCATTAATAAGATTTATAACGGTGTCTTCCGTCCATTCCAGTTTCGACATCCTGTTGGTGAAATTGAACTAAGCGCTGCGTTCTGCTACGAACTGCAAGCTAGTGGTAAATCCCGTCCACAACGAATACCAACTTCCTTTGATGTACCGACAAGCGACGGACCATTTCCGAAGGCAAACCAAACGATCGGTTTGCCTTTGCTGCGACGTACACACGTTCCGATTTCAATCAGCGAATGCATTCGTTTGTTGTTCGTTTGTTGTTCGTTCGCTAAGTGTGTACGAACCTTAACACCATCCCTCAAAATGTTGTCCTGGCTCCGTTTAGAAGATAGTAGGAAAATCCACTGTCTTTCCCTCCTTTTTCACATATTGCATTTCTCTACTCCTGTCTATCTTGCGTCATGTTTTAAAAATTTATCCACCTATTATAATCTAGACACACGATCACAACACTCCTCAATATTATCCATTCCCTCCCACCGAACATCCTCATATTCATCTTCTTTCACTGTGGCTGTTCCTCGACTTTGGAATTCCCTACAGAGTAATGTCAGGCAATGTCAGACATCAAAGCTATTTAAGAATAAACTAAGGAATTATTTTTCTAACAATTCTTGTTAATAATAATAGCTGTTTCAAGTTTCTCAATATTTAATGGTTATATACATCACAGAATAAATATTTAAATTATTTCATTATTATTATTACTATTAATAGTATTAATTCTTGTAAACTAATCATTGTAATCTATGTTCTTTAGTTTGTTGTTAACTCTAGTATTTAATGTGTACCATAGTTGTTCATTTCATTGCATTATTTGTATCACTGTGCTGGACTTTTATTGGCCTATGGCTGTTGTCCAGCACATAAATATCAATAAATAAATAAATAAATAAATAAATAAATAAATAAATAAATAAATTATTATTATTATTATTATTATTATTATTATTATTATTATTATTTCTTAATCATGTTTATTATTGCCTCACTAAAATTACTTATTTAACTTTCATTATTTACTTTTACTTTCATTATTCACTTCCATATGGTTTTACGGTCTAGATATTAATGTAATAAAAGCGAATTGTATTCATTTAGAATTAGAGTCTGGCTGGGCGGAAGAGAAGGTCTACTGACCGTAGCCCTGCTAGATTAAATAAATAAATAAATAAATTTTATTTTGTTATTATTATTATGATTATGATTATTATTATTATTATTATTATTATTATTATTATTATTATTATTATTTCTTGTACATCAAGATACGAGGACACGCTCAATGTGATTTCCATTAAAAAATGAGCATCCAGTATTCTGAGTAGTAGCAGTAATGGTCAAACAAGACAAAGTCTACTAAACGTGGATACTAAAATTAATAATTTCCGAGGTTTGAGCAGTTGTTCATCAGCATCATAGGATATGGTCAATGTGATTTCCATTCATTGTAACTCATATATTTCGTCGCAGTTTACAGCATTTCCGATATTATCTATCAGTCCCCTTTCAGGGGAGAATACGGACTGGAACTGCCTTCGCACAAATGCCGCATGGGTGGACCCATTGTAATGCCCAGAATGAAATGGTGAGAATGCCCTAAAGCCTCTCGAGCTACAGATCCGCCTGCGCGCCGACACCAAACCTTCTACAGCAGCGGTCATAAATACACTGCACCCTCGGCTGGCGCCTCTTACCCGCGGACAAGACACAGCCCTAGCGTGCAATCGTCGCTGCTGGCGGGTATGCAGTCTCTCTATCCCTTGTGCACGACGGAGCAGAGTTCCTTACCCTCCATGCACTCTATTCATTTCATCGAGTGCTGACTACCAGTACTCTACTGGCTATATCAGCGATGTCAAAAGAAAGCGCATTTTATGACCTTGAAATCATTCGCGGGCGCCAGGCGCTAGAATAGGGCCAGGAGATTAACAAGGTGAATTGTGTAGGAACCTGCTGATTGCAGAGGGATAGGAAATCAGTGGTGTAAATTAATAATAGGCGGGCGCCAAGCGCATGAATCACAGCATTTTTAAATATGTATCCATATTTTTTCTCCATTACTTTAGTAAAAGTATAAGTAATAAGCTTACAAGCAAACGTTCTGATGGGGGCAGATAAAAAAAGTTATTTTTTTTTCTTCCACCGTGTTAATTATGTCAAAAGAAGTGCTTATACAAATTTTGGCCACTCGACCGCAATTACGCGGCGTCCAGAAAGTGATTTTCCCTGGGACCATTTATAGAAAAAAAACAAAATTGCATGAAAATATTTATTGAAACAGATACAGCAGTTGTTGCGCTATTTGTCAACATATCCCCAACTGGAATTGAGGCATTTGTCATACCATGGGATCAATTTTTGTGTCGTAAGTCAGTCGCCTTAGATCGGAACCAGCATTTGACTGCGTCTGCACCTCTCTCTGTCGATCCCATGACATGAGAAATGTCTCATTTCCGGTGGAAAATATATTTATAAATAGCTCAACAATTGCTGTGTTTATTCCAATAAATTTGTCCAATGAAACTGTATTTTTTTCTGTTTACGGCGCCTGGCGAACTTATTTTTTTACGGCCCTCGTAATTGCGGTCGAGTAGCCAAACTTTGTATAAGCACTTCTTTTGACATTATTAAAACGATGGAAGGAAAAATTTTATCTTATTTATCTGCCCCCATCAGAACGTTTGCTTGCTAGTTGAATATGAAGCGATTGAAATAAGTAGTAAGATAAACAAATTTGTTTTACAAAGTATAATGCCACATTATAACATAAGTACTCTAAAGTACCACTGTGTTCAACATTCAATCAAACAGTATATTTGTACTAATTAAAATCTGAATTAGGCCTATGTATTTCAACCGATTTCAATATACAGTAATAGAGTAAAGATCTTCTGTAAGAATTAGGTTACAATTTATACCACAAACAAGTGTTACATGCTGCGAGGTGTCAGATATGTCTGTGATTTCATTAAAAGAATGAGAAACAGATTCTTCACACAAGTTTTACTTATTTTCTTCGGTATCCCCTACTAATTATTTTATGCCTTGGCCGCAGTGTTCCTGCATAAATTTCTTCGTACCCTTTTATAACATTACGGGATATCTTTGCTACAGCGTTTAGAACACAACTCTTTATGAACGGTTCATCAGAGAAAGAATGACACGTCTTTGAAATTTTTAGGGACATCTTATAGCTAACTGATAAATCTAAACATTTGGCATCAATTATTGCAGTTTGCGAAATAAGGAAAGTTCATAATAAATCGTTATGACGTGATGATTAATAAAAATTAGAAATAAAAATTAATACAATACGTAATCCATTTCACATAGATTATCTACGTCGGAAGTCAATTCTTTGTAAAGTTCCAGTTTCTGGCCACCTTAAATATTTTTATACTTTTCTTCGTGATATTTTCCATTACATTTTTGTGATTATGTTTTTTGCACTTTATGCACTGAGCGACTTTACCACATTCTTTACTCAAAAATGAAGTATCCATTGCATTTCATTCTCCAATCTTTCCTATTTTCAGCCTTCCTCTTCATTTTTCCTCATATGATCCATATATCAATGTCGTCCATCTTCTGATATCTTCTACCCCGAACTCTTCTCCCATTTACCATTCCTCCCAGTGCATCCTTAAGTAGGCAGTTTCTTCTCACCCATTGTCCCAAACAATTCCTTTTCCTCTTCCTGATCAGTTTGAGCATCATTCTTTCTTCACGCACTCTTTCCAACACTGCTTCATTTGTTATTCTATCTGTCCACTTCACACGTTCCATTCTTCTCTATATTCACATTTCAATTGCTTCTCCATTCTAGGTTAAATATACTGTAATGTTCCTTTGCTTATAACCAGCGTACGCGTTGCACACACCCGTACTACGCCTTCCACTAACTCCAATTAGTAGAATAGCCCATTTGTTTGGTATGTCCTTGTCTTATCTGCCGACGAGAGCTACGGGGACACTGAGCTCTAAAGCGCGCGCTTGCACCAATGGGTTCAATTGACATGACTAGCCTATTTGATACCTTTACCTTCCCACGTAGGCCTCACCGAGGTCCCTCAACCACGGTACCATGAGTTACCATGAGCCCAATGGAGACCCCACGATGCATAGCGCTTCCACCAACTATGAATCACACATATCCACGAAGTCCAATTTCTGCGGCGAACCGCAACCGATCCTATATCCGAGCAAACTGAAAACGTAGGAAAGAAACGATGATGATAATGATGAAGAAATATAATAGCCTAATTATGATGGCGAATCTGAGGTCCAACGCCGAAAGTTACCCAATTCCTTTAATTGGTCGAGGGAAAACTTCGAAAAAAAAACCTTAACCAGGCAACCTGCCCGAACGATGATTTGAACCGGAGCCCGTTTGGTCACATGCCCTAACCGTTACACCACACCGATACTGTATGCCCAATGACAAAGAAACAAAGAACTCACTACTGTTATTACAATACCTATTTTTAAAAATAGCTTCAAGGATAACCTTCTTAGCAATTCACACTGACTTAACGGTCACTGACTACATAGTAACTTCTTTCTTTAAACATGCATCCTGACAGCGCTGTATTTTCACAACTGTCTCATAATAAACTCTTCCTATAATCTAACATTATTTGAAATATATTAACATTATTTGTACAGGATCGTCGGTCTGGTTGGCGCGTTGGTATAGCGCTGGCCATCTATACCTGAGGTGGCGGTTTCGATCCCGGGCCATTTAAGTGTGCTTAACTGCGACAGGCTCGTGTCAGTCGATTTACTGGCATGTAAAAAATCCTGCGGGACAAAATTCCGGCACACCGATGACGCTGATATAACCTCGGCAGTTGCGATCGTCGGTAAATAAAACATAACATTAACATTGTACAGGCTCCGGCATTTAACGTTTCCCATTTTAAGTTGGTAATTATGAATGCATAATTTATAGGGGGAGGCTTTGAACATTGTGATTGGGTCTAATATGGCCTTGGATTTAGTTAGCCATGGAACGTTGGTCTTTGCAGAAGCGAATTTTCTGCGTAGGACATTATTTATGAAGCAAGTCTCTGCGGTTAATTGGGCGATAATCGACAACGTGGAATTGCACCGTCATGAAAAATAATCAGGCGATGGGTGTGTCATTGGCATGAAATCGGTTCTGTTCAAAACAAACCTCATGTTTGCCCGGAAACAACGTAGACACCTGAAAATATTTAATGTGTCAAACTGACGAGAACGTGAGAACGTTACAACCACATGCCGACAACATTCTTCCTTCCTGAGTTGGCACGTCGTAACTGGAATATTGGGGTCCTATGGTTTCAATAGGGTGGATCCACAGCACATACGGGACATCTTTCAATGAACACGCTGAGTGCTGTTTTTCCCAGGCGACTTCTCTCCAGGTTCGATGAGTCAATGGCCCTCCATATCCCCAGACTTCACTGCACTAGATTTCTTTGTGTAAGGGTACCTGAAGTCTAAGTTCTACGCTCTTAGACTCGCTGATATAAACAGCCTCAAAAATGTATGTCGTGAGGAAATTGCTGATGTCACGCCAGACATTTTGCAGAGAGTAATGACTAATGTACAAAAAGATTACAACAACAATGTATTGACTCTAATGATGGGCATCTTAAGGAATAGTTTATAATCCAAGGTTATATTGTGCTTAACAGTGTCCATGGTTTATAATTTCTTTAAACAATAAATCAGTTACTGTATTTTCAAAAATGGGGAAACGTTAATTGCTGGATCCTGTACAGTACGATTATTTAGTCCTGACAGTCGCCGGCAATGTGCGCCTTGGTCAGGAGAGTCCATTTAGTTACGCCAAGGGGTGCTTGGGTTAGTCACTCGCTTGCCTTCGGAGCAATTGGTTGTCATGCGTGCTGTAGAGCGGTGTGTTTCCAGTACAGTTAAGCTATGCTGCGTTCCTTTACTAACCGCTCGCCCTTATCTCTACTCCGGAGCTCTCCCCACTACTCGTATTACTTCCCCTCTTTCGCGTCGCCGAGCTGTCAGGACTAAATAAACGGTCTGTGCATTAGTTTAATTCAGCTACATAGTTTATATTTCATTGTTTCATTTCTTAATAGTTCATAGAATTTTACTGTTTAATTCACAAATAAGTCTTGTATACAAGTAACTTTTATTGAAATGAAATTGTTCTGTTCTTTGTAGCTTATAACTTTAATAATACGAGTATGTATGTATATTTTTGCTGGTTAAGTGGAAGATAAACCTTATACCTTAACACTGTCAGCTAAAATAAATTATTATTATTATTAGTATTATTATTATTATTATTATTATTATTATTATTATTATTATTATTATTATTATTATTATTATTATTATTTTAAAATATGTTTCAGTGAAAATTACAGCAGAGGCCGTATAGGTCAGTTTCTGTCAGATGCTTTTCCAATTCATTGTGGGCTAATGCAAGGAGGTGTACTATCACCTTTACTTTTTACCTTTGCTCCAGAGTATGCCATTAGGAACGTCCAGGATAACAGAGAAGGTTTGGAATTGAACGGGTTTCATCAGCTGCTTGTCTATGCGGATGACATGAATGTGTTAGGAGGAAATCTACAAACGATTAGGGAAAATACGGGAATTTTACTTGAAGCAAGTAAAGAAATAGGTTTGGAAGTAAATCCCGAAAAGACGAAGTATATGATTATGTCTCGTGACGAGAATATTGTACGAAATGGAAATATGAAAACTGGAAATTTATCCTTTGAAAAGGTGGAAAAATTCAATTACCAGGGAACAACAGTAACAAAAGGTACTCGGGAGGAAATTAAACAAAGAAAAAATATGGGAAATGCGAGTTATTATTCGGTTGAGAAGCTTTTATCATCCATTTTGTTGTAAAAAAAATCTGGAAGTTAGAATTCATAAAACAGTTATATTACCGCCTGTTTTATATGGTTGTGAAACTTGGAGTCTCACTTTGAGAGAAGAACATACGTTAAGGATGTTTGAGAATATGATGCTTAGGAAAATATTTGCGACTAAGAGGGATGAAGTTACAGGAGAATGGAGAAAATTACACAACATAGAACTGCATGCATTGTATTCTTCACCTGACATAATTAGGAAGATTAAATCCAGACGTTTGAGATGGGCAGGGCATGAAGCACGTATGGGAGAATCCAGAACTGCATATAGAGTGTTATTTGGGAGACAGAAGGGAAAAAGACTTTCGGGGAGGACGAGACGTACAGCTCGACCAAGTTAAATCTGCGAGCCGAGAGGGGAAATTGGAGGCAGTTCTGTAGTGAAAGGAGGCGGTAACGAGAGGAGACCAGTACAGTCTCATATGACAGCAAAGATTTTCTACTGCGCTTCAGTTCATAGAGCGGTAACAATTTAAGACGCTTTTAAATAGACTGTACTTCTACTTCTGCTTGACAGTGAGGTTTGGCGTTCTGATTGGCAAGCGTGGGCGTAGGAGAGAAAGTTGCATGAGGGGGGAGGCTGGGAAACAGCGTAACTGTTGCCTTTATCTGAAGACAAGGACAAAAAATCCGTGCGCTCCGTAGTGTATTTTAAACGATGTGCACACTTTAAAATCTGAGCGTCAAGTGACCTATGTGGTAACTGTGTTTTGGCTCTACATTCCATCCCGATATCCCCACTCGCAGACTTGACTTGGACAAGCTGTAGATGGGAGGATAATATTAAAATGGATTTGAGGGAGGTGGGATATGATGATAGAGACTGGCTTAATCTTGCTCAGGATAGGGACCAATGGCGGGCTTATGTGAGGGCGGCCATGGACCTCCGTGTTCCTTAAAAGTAAGTAAGTAAGTAAGTAAGTAAGTAAGTAAGTAAGTAAGTAAGTAAGTAAGTAAGTAAGTATTATTATTATTATTATTATTATTGTTGTTGTTTCAAAGGTCTTATTTCGTACAAAATTTAATTGTAGGACTCATGTTTATTATACTTTTTTTCTTGTTTTGATGACTACTACCACTTCTCTGAATACTGAATGCCATTTGTTTAAATTCAGATCGTATTGAGCGTCTCTTATGATATTGATGAACAAGTACTCATAGCTTATATCTGAAGATGTCAATTATAGGACTTATGTTTATTATACTTTTTTTGTTTTGATGACTACTACCACCTCTCTGAATAGTGAATGCTATTTTTTAATGGACATCACATCGAGCTTTACCTATGATGTTGATGAACAAGTAGGCCTACTAATAACTTATATCTGAAAATATCGAATTTAGGACTTATGTTTATTAGAATTTTTGTCTTATTCCGATGAATAAAACCACTTCTCAAAATAATGTATACTTTTAACACTATGTGTATTTCATTCTCACCCATGCTGTTAGTCAGGGGAATAAAAATTAATGGGAGTCATATATGAGTACTTTTTGGTTTCAGAAACAAGTGCGATGAGTGTAAGCATAACTTCTTGAACAACTTTGTTATATTTTTATTATGTATAATATTGTGCTGCCTTATAATTATATTTTTGCAAACGAGCCATTTTGACATTTACTGTGCGTTAGCTATTCCTAAATAATGCATATCTCCTCTCCCCAGTATTTGAAGCAAATGGCGGTATCTAATGATAATTACTATAACCGAACTAGTACTGCTCATGATTACAAAGTCGATACGCACCGAACAAAGGAAGAACTAAAATGTAAAAGAATATATACATGCCGTATAATAATGTGTTCTGTGTTGTTTTAATAAATATAAAATAGTAACTATTCACGCTATATTGTTCCGTGCATTGCATAGCTTATATTATCTAATATTCAATATATTCATTCACTACTTTGAAATCGGAAATTAAACAAAAATTAAATTATGCTTCTTCCATTGAAATACAGACTGAATCAGTTCGAAACATGCCCAAGCATTTTAATATTTACTTTTTGTCATGTCCGTGTCTTTATTTCGATGGGAGTGTTACAAACACGTAAAACAATATTATCCAGATTGCATCTATGTATAACATAGTTTTCAGTCGTCCTTGCTTTGCCTTTAGAACCAAGATTCCTGGTTAAAATTCGGCTGTGTTTGATGGAATATTAATGTTAAAAAAACTTCTTAATATTACTGTCTTGGGAGGGAAAATGAACCTGTGATTTACTGTGTTCTAGATTACAGTACGCTAAAGAACTCTTATTTCTGACACAGTAATTGAGGAAAATAATATGTCATTTTTCGATTATGTAACAATTTGATATTATTAAGGGGAGAGGATGGTATTTTTTTTAACTTTTTTCCCATTTGGTGTAAAATATTATTTTTTTGTATGTAGAGAGCTCATAGCTGTGGCAACTCAACCAACTAAAAATATAAAAAAAAATTATTTGGGGACCCAAATTTGAAAAAAACAGACCCAATGCAGGATTGTACTAAAACCGATATATCTAAACCGTTTTTAAAGATAGATTCAAACAGTTTTTGCAGTGTGTTTGCAAAAGCATGTTCTACAAACTGTCTGTAACAGAATTTTGATATTAGTCCCTACGTTTGTAAAATAAACGATTAAAATTTAATAACAATTTTCTGATTTCCTTTCTTGCAAACAAACGGACGTATTTTTCAAATGAAATCAATTAACAAAATTCTGTTACAGAGAAAAGTTTTCTAATAGTCTAAAGAATGTGTGTTCTAAATTCCATGGATGTATATTTAATAATTCAGAAATTATATCCATTTCTGTTTGGCAATGTAGCAAAAAAAAAAAAATGAAGTTACTGGAAACCGATAAAAGCGGGCGTGTGATTTAAAACTCCATAGCGCAGGAAGTTTAAAAATGACGTCTCAGCATCCGATAAGAGCACAGATACCCACAAAATGTTATGCAATGCATTCCGCACATATCAAAGGGTATTTTAAAGAAAAAAAAAATTGAAAATTTAATTTACCGGAAACAACAATAAAAGTGGGCAAGTGATTAAAAATCCATGAAGCAGGAAGTTTAAAAATGTGCGACTGAACATCAAATGAGGACACAAATACCCACAAAATGTTATACTGTGCATTCCACACATACCACAGAGTATTTTAAAGAATTTATTTTTTGAAAATTTACTCATTTTTCACCAAAAAATACCATCCTCTCCCCTTAAGGATAACTTACACATTTTTAAAATTTGAACGTTCATAACCGTTTGAGGTAGATCATTGAAAATTTGTACACATGGTTTGCTGCATATAAATAGCCTCAGTTCTAAATTTCAACTCATTTGATCCAGAAGCTTATGTATTATTAATGTTTCTTAAAATTTAAATTGTATTTTGTAAAGTCACTACTACTAATTCTACAAATATACTTTTCCTAAAATATGATAAACATGTCTGTCAAACTCCCTGAAATATGACATGTAATTTATTTTCTCAGATAAATCTTTTACAGCTAAAAAAAAAAAAAAAACTATTTTGTTTAGTGTAATTTGTCAAAAAATCTTAAAGTTAGAATTTATAAAACAGTTATATTACCGGTTGTTGTATATGGTTGTGAAACTTGGACTCTCACTTTGAGAGAGGAACATAGGTTAAGGGTGTTTGAGAATAAGGTGCTTAGGAAAATATTTGAGGGTAAGAGGGATGAAGTTACAGGAGAATGGAGAAAGTTACACAACACAAAACTGCACGCATTGTATTCTTCACCTGACATAATTAGGAACATTAAATTCAGACGTTTGAGATGGGCGAGACATGTAGCACGTATGGGCGAATCCAGAAATGCATGTAGAGTGTTAGTTGGGAAACCGGAGGGAAAAAGACCTTTGGGGAGGCCGAGACGAGGATGGGAGGATAATATTAAAATGGATTTGAGGGTGGTGGGATATGATGATAGAGACTGGATTAATCTTGCACAGGATAGGAATCAATGGCGGGCTTATGTGAGGGCGGCAATGAACCTCCGGGTTCCTTAAAAGCAAGTTAGTTAGTAAATAGGCTTATATATTGTATAACGTCGTTGTTCCTGCAATAACTCCTATGTGACATATTTATCGATTTTCAGATTTTTGCTATATTAAATAACTTAAATAGTGATAAAACAAATAATAACATATCTGATATATAATTATAATTCGTTCTTTCGAAAATGTAAGGATTCACAGTCTCCTGTGTACAGCTGTCATAGGATGAATAAATGTGGTTTTTCTTTCTACTAAAAATGTTATACTCTACACATAGGAGATATTGCAGGAACAACGGCGATAAGAAGTCGCGGGCATGCGATAAGGGGTGGTCCTCCAGTTTGGTTGTTGGCCGAAGGCCTAGGAATTCATCACCGTAAAAAACTGCTTGTTACAAAACCCCAACGTAAGCCTCGGTTATTTCGAATTGGATTACCTGACAATCAACTTATATTTTGGAAAAATCTTGAAAATACCCACTTGCGTATTCAGAACAATCGGGATACGAATACACGTCCAGACACACGAATTCCAGCACGAATCCAGACCATATCGGTGACTCGAAAGAGAAACAGGTAGACAATTGATGAATGTCAAATTTCTTGGACCAGTGGTAGAGGTACAGGTACACCTATAGACGTGTTTATCAGGCACAACATGGACCATCTCTAAGCACTTCAGTCCAAAGAGGCTGTTTGTGGATCCGTGTTGGAATGATTTGGGTGTCAATGTGCCCCACAATCCGCCATACTATACATTCCTCTTCAGCCTTGAAATCCGTGAACTATACCTCTGCCACTGCTATCTACCAATCTTTGGACAAACCGCGAGTATCATCTTATTGTGGCGGACGACAGTTTCGAAGTCACGCAAATACAGGAGCCGCCATATTTTTCGAGACTAAGAGAATGATGAAAAGTACATTATGAAGAGTGTTTATAGTATGACGGGGAAAACTGGAGACACCCGAGAAAAACTCTAACAATCTTCGTTTTGTCCACCACAAATACAACTCCGCCATCGCCGAAATTTGAACTTGGGTTCGTGGTTGTCATAAGCCAGTGATATACCAACTGAACTACGAAGGCAGTTTGGTCTGATCGGAGGACATTTTGAATTTTTTATACGTGCGATATCGGAAGTTTTAAGATTTAATACATTTCATTAGTTCAGTTCCTGTAAAATTTCGTTTCGTTACGTGGCCTACCTAATGCTTCAACGCCGGATCTGCTATAATGGAAGTTTCAATTCGAGTGATGCTTTCGAACTCTTATCATTAGCAGAACACAAAATGAATAACATTTCATTAATTGTATTTCTTTATGCTACAATTCAATAAAACAGCAAACTTACAATGTAATTTCCTTTCTCTTTGCAAAAGAAGGCCTATAATGCTGCAATCATTTGATAGATATTCATTACCATTATTTGAACGAAGTTATTAAATAGCACTTGACGCCCATTCTACAGAGTGATTCAGACCACCCGTAACAGACATTTATTTCGGAAACTAGTGCATTAAAATCTTCAAGAAAAATATTTATGACTAAACCACATGTGAACTTTCACTTGAGCTTAATTTCATCAATCAGCTCTAACAGGACGTAGGGTCAGTGGCGTATCACTTTAAAATTTCAAATGGGAGTTTGGGTCAAATAGGGTACCATTTGATAGAGCTCTTCAAAACAGATTGTCAAAACTTCCATACGGACCGTTTTTATTAATTCCTATTCTTTCAATGAGAAAACGTACGAAAACGCAATGGCTGATTCGGACCACACGTTTATTTCGGAATCTAGTGCATTAAAATTTTCGAGAAAAAAATATTCATAACTAAACCACATGTGAACTTTCACTTGGGCTTGATTTCTTTAATCAGCTCTAACACGAAGTAGGGTCAGTGGCGTATCACTTTAAAATTTCAAATGGGAGTCGGGGTCAAATAAGGTACAATTTGATAGAGCTCTTCAAAAGAAATAACGTTCATAGGAAACGTTTTTATTAATTTCTATTCTTTCAATGAGAAAACGTATGAAAATGCAATGGGTGATTCGGACCACACGTTTATTTTGGAATCTAGTGCATTAAAATTTTAGAGAAAAAAATATTCATAACTAAACCACATGTGAACTTTCACTTGAGCTTGATTTCATTAATCAGCTCTAACAGGAAGTAGGGTCAATGGCGTATCACTTTAAAATTTCAAATGGGAGTCGGAGTCAAATAAGATACCATTTGACAGAGCTCTTCAAAACAAACAGCTTTAATAGAAAACGTTTTTACTAATTCCTACTCTTTCAATGAGAAAAGGTACAAAATGACAATTTCATCAATATTGAGAAATGTTAAAAGACGAAAATGTAAACAAGACAATTAATGTTGACATTTTACTGAAAGACTAAACAATTCCATTAATTTTTATAAATGTTCAAACTGTCTGCCGTTCTGAGCAGCACACACCCGTACTCTTCTTCTAACCTTGTTAGTGACTAGTAACACTTGGCGTGGTCAAGTGACTGGCAGGTCTCCCGGATTTGTTGTTTTATGTCATCTCTTATTGTGGGACAATCTTGTTAGACGATGTTTTTTAACCGTCCCCAAAAATACAATTGTCGGTTTCATCGCTGTATTCTTTGCACAGATGAAGCGATATTCAAGAGCAATGGTGATGTCAATATTCATAATGTTCACTACTGGTCTCAAGTCAGTCCTCTCTGGCTGAGAGAAGTGGACAACCAGCATAGGTGGAGTGTCAATGTCTGGTGTGGCATCTTCGGGCACCGAATGATTGGACCTTATTTCTTTGAAGGTGCTCTGAATAATGTCATGTATGCTGACTTCCTGAAGAACATCCTCAACCAACTTTTGGAGGACGTACCACTGGCAACACGAGTAGTAATGTGGCTTCAGCAGAATGGTTGCCAAGGTCATTTCTCTCTTTGGTGGCACGTGATACAGCCAATCAGCTCTTCGCTGGGTGATGGATTGGGAGATGCGGTTCTGTGGCATGGCCAGCACTATCTCCTGACTTGAATCCTTTGGATTTCTATTCTTGGGGACGGTTAAAAAACATCGTCTATCAAAATTGTCCCACAATAAGAGATGACATAAAACAACAAATCCGGGAGACCTGCCAGTCACTGGACCACGCCAAGTGTTAAGAGTCACTGACAGGGTTAGAAGAAGAATACGGATGTGTGCTGCTCAGAACGGCAGACATTTTGAACATTTATAAAAATTAATGGAATTGTTCAGTTTTTCAGTAAAATTTCAACATTAATTGTCTTGTTTACATTTTCGTCTTTTAACATTTCTCAATATTGATGACATTGTCATTTTGTACCTTTTCTCATTGAAAGAGTAGGAATTAGTAAAAACGTTTCCTATTAAAGCTGTTTGTTTTGAAGAGCTCTGTCAAATGGTACCTTATTTGACTCCGACTCCCATTTGAAATTTTAAAGTGATACGCCATTGACCCTACTTCCTGTTAGAGCTGAGTGATGAAATTAAGCTCAAGTGAAAGTTCACATGTGGTTTAGTAATAAATATTTTCGTCTCGAAAATTTTAATGAACTAGTTTCCGAAATAAATTACTGTTACGGGTGGTCTGAATCACCCTTTATAATCAACATTGTTTTTCAACATCCATCTGACCAAAGAGAGAATTCCCGTTGTGTCGTTTTCAAGTGGCTTGAAATAAAATTAGTTACTTACTTCGTCATATATGAGCTAATTTCTGTGGATACTTTGCTATCAATTGCATCGTGGCATAGAATATAGAAGTATTGTTGATGGATACAATAGTCGTTACTTGCGTGTTGTAGTTTACAAAACACAGATGTGTAGATTTGGACAGAAATATATACAGTATCTTGTCGTGAATCAGTAAGCACGAGATAAACTTGGCGATTGATTTTAACGTGTAGGTGTCGACATTTAAGCTGATGTATGTATCACGTTCCTTATTACGTTGGAGTGTACTTCCTATAAGTCTGTATTTTCTCTTCTGTTCTCATTTAAATTTAGACACAACGTAATATAAAGTTAATAGTAAGTCATATAGTCTAAGTAACGTAACGGAGTACAGTATTTGAAATTTTCAGTTATATTCATAGTCAAAACAACATCTGACTGTTTCCATCGTGAAACATTAAAATCATTGTCTGTGCGTGACGCTTAAACACTCCATATTACTCTTTTCTCAGCTAAAAGTATTTAATTTTCTTCAATAATACTGAACGTGCTGACGAATAAAATTAATGGCCTGGTAAGATCGTTATGAGGTCTATTTCACGAGTTCCTCTCAAATTCATAAATTCAGAATTAGCTTGCATATTTTCAATGAGGATTTTAAATCTTTTTGGAGTCACGTAAAATGTTTACTGTTATTTATTCAAGAATACCTTCAGTATTTCTAAAACAACCACTTCTGCTGCTTCCTGAAATAAAAATAATCTTATAATTTGTTTACATACAATTCTATAAATACAGAAAACTTGACCTATATATTCCTTTACATCCAAACTATCTTAATTTCCACTAACGTAGCTACCAAAATACAAAGTATAAGAAAAAAAAGTGTGCAAAACTCCAAGTATGGATTCCCCATATGTATAGGAGGAAAAATTAATAATTTAATTATAGTTTTATTTTATTTTCCCTGGCAGAGTTAAGGCCATCTGGTCAAGTGGCCATAGGGTAGAATATTTTAAATAGAAAGCGGTGGTTTAGTTGTGTCTGCGTGTAAATGAACACAAGATGCAGCATCTAATTCTCCTTGCATATATAGCGTACAATCAGGTGAATCGCCTATATAATATGCAGGCTTTAGGACTGGTTTTTAATTCCAAAGTTATTTAGCCCGGCCATTTAGGAAGACACCCCGAGAGGAAGCTTGCGCGTGATAGCGTTGACTTTTCCTCGAAATGCTTTGGAACATGTACACGTCACCTCAAACATTATTTTCATGGTGGTCAATACTTGAGATCCTGAGTAAGTCTGTGATTGGTTAGACCTTAAATTACTACTTTACTACCATGTGATGCAAACGTCACTTCTTAAATGGGGAAAGCAATATTATTTTGAAATATTATAGTAAGACCATGGCAAAGACAATAAGGATCACAACAAAGACAACAACGATCACGATAAGAAATACAACAACCGCGATAATAATCATGACACCGACCATGACAAGCACCACTTCAGGGATCACGATAACTTCCATGACTTATACCTCAATAAAGAACACATGAATCGTGGTAAGGACCATGACGTGGATCACGATAAAGATCACAAGGACCTCGTCCAAGACAATGATTGGATAAGGAACATAGCGAATACGACAGAGATCGCGACAAAGAAAAGGACCATGATAAGGACCGTGATAAAGCCACAAGTATCACGATAAAATTCATGAAAAAGACTAAGACTACGATAAGGACCATTATAAACACAAGGACAACGATAAGTGCAGCGACAAAGCAAGGATCACGATTAGGACGATGACAAGGTTAACGACAAGGACCAAAATAGGGATCACTATAAGTACCACGATAAGTATCATGACAAAAACCACTGCAAGGATCACGACATGGACCGTGATCCTTGTTGTGTTTCATGTTGATTCTTATCTTATCATCGTCATTGTCGTGATCTTTATTGTGGTTCTTGTTGACCTTCTCGTTGAGCTTTTCGTGATCATTATCGTGGTCATTGGTGTCTTTGACATGGTCCTTATCGTGATACTATCTTTGTCGTCGTCCTTTTTGTAAACCAAAAATAAGTTATACCTTTTAAATCCTCAGAGAAAATATGTGGTTCATGGTTCTAGTCGTAGTCTTGGTCCTTGTTGTGATCCTTATCGTGGTGCTTATCATGGCTCATACCGTTATCCTTATCGTGATTCTCATCATTGTTCTTGTCTTTGTTCTTGCCGTGGCCCTTATCGACGTCCTTGTCTTTGCCGAGATCCTTATAGAGATTATTATTGTCTTTGTCTTGGTAATACATTTGTCATTTAAAATAGTATTGTTTTCCAACTCTGGCAAGTGACTTTTGTGTCACACGGCACTTTCCATACTTCCACAAAACACAAAAGGGCATGCACGTAAATAGGGACCTATACCACAAATCGTTAGAAAACTGATAACATTTTGTACTTGTATGTACTTTCGTGTAGAGTTGCGACAAGAATGGAAGTTAGGTGAAAATGTAGATATCAGGCACCAATGGGACGCTTCTTAAAAGATTTTGAATCCAGATGTACAGTGCCTACACCTTTCATATATGAACATGGTTCGCTTTACGACGACCTCATCCATTACTGGGCACGTATCTCAAATTTCAGCCGGTATTACCCTCCATCTGTCACCTAAGAACACAGCAACAGCAGACTGATTGTCATCGTTACATGTCTGCATCATCGAAGCTCATACATTTAACCCTGAAACCATTAATTTTCATGCTATGAAATGTTCTGAAATTAAGAGTATCTGAGATAAAATGCAGTGTATTGGTGGAATTACATGCGTTGCTTTCTTTACTTCTCTCTCTATCTCTCTTCCGCTCTTCTCTCCGTCTGATACTAATAGCGTATTCAGTATTATTACTCACAATTATTACAGTTTGCCAATAAATATAAATTTTATAGATATATTATAAAACTTTACGGAAATACTAGAAGTATCTGAAACATATGATGTAACGTTAACAAACATACGAAGAAATTCAGAGGATTCGAGAAGTAAATATCGCGTTGTTTTTTAAGTTGGCGGCAGCTAACCTTTTAAAATTGGAGGTAAAACTTGATAAGAATTACGACCTAAAACCCATGAAAATTGCAATTTGAATTTCGAAATACATTTGTTATGTCCAGGAAACATTTATAGATTTTTATTCTGGTTTTCACTTAATTTGTTGTAAATAACTTCACCAAGTGTGGTCACAATAATAAACTAAACATAGCACTGTCTTGTCTTAGAAAGAAAAAGATGTGAAGAAAATAAGTTAGAAGTTTTGAGCTAGTGCCGGCATTAAGTTAATTTAAAAAATTGAATAAATGCATTTTATTCCAACTTGTGTCTACGGTGTTTTAACTCTATGCAACAAGACAGCACTGTGTAAGGATTTAACTTGACTGACATCCTCCTAGAAAAATAACGCAATATTTTGACATTTATCTTCTGAGCTGAGCACTCAACTGGAAAGACTTAAAATATATTTCAAGTCTCCAGAGCGCATTTAATCACGTTTCACTCTTCAGTTCACAGCATAAGAGATTTAAAAGAAGACAAGAAAACTAATGTAATTACAATATTATTTCATCAATTACAATTTCAGCTTGTGATTTCAGTTCCGAATCAAATTAGAATAAATATGCCACAAAGCATACGTGGAGAATCATTTTTATGAAATATTTTGTTGTAATATTAAATTTTCTTTCGAGTCGAGAATACAATTCAGTGTCAATGATTTCGTTTAAGGTCTAGTTGAGTAATTCACTATATTTTTCGAGATTTCAAATATAGTTTTAATTAGCTGCTTATACAGAGTGTTTCCGAGGTGGTGTTACAAACTTTCAGGGATGATGGCGAAGGGCACATGTATCAATTTGAGATAAGGAACCCTGGTCCGGAAATGACCGAGTCGAAAGTTACAAGGAAAAATAGTTCTGTGGAAATAAATAATTTTATTCCTCTGTACATCTTAATTATGTGTATTTATCTGTACATCTTATACATACGGTATTCATCTGACGTTGTTTACGTTGTCTACTTACAGTATTCCATTCAATGCGCTGTCTGAGGGATGGGGATAGGAAACTACACTAAAGCAATGCAGGTAGCGTAATGTGTAACGGATATGGTCGGTCCTGATATGGACGTCTGTAGGCAGCAGTGTATGTGTACAAGTTGCAGTGTCCAGTCGATCAGTCCTACTGAAATGGAGGAGTACACGAAAGCGGAATAAGCAGATCTGATTCTCGAATACGAATTTGCCAATGGGAACAGTAGACAAGCTCACAGTTTGTATCGAGCCAAGTACCCACATAGGAGATATCCGACCCATATCATTTTTCCACGACTGTTCCAAAAGTTAAGGGATGAAGGGTTCGTGGTGCCAAATTACAATTCCATTTCCACACAACTATTTTTGCTTATAATTTTCGACTCAGTCATTTCCGGATCATGGTTCTGTATCTCAAATTGATACAAGTGCTCTTCGCTATCATCCCTGAAAGTTTGTAACACCACCTCGGAAACACTCTGTATGGTGACAACAAAATAGTATTAAAAAAGGAAATTATGAGTACAGTCCTGCTTTTGGTTACCTATACGTTTGGAGTATAGATCGAGTCACCCGACCCTACTACACAGTGTTCAGGTCTGCTGTTCATTGAACACGCGAAAAGAAAACAAAGCTGGATGCTTGGTGACCAGAACTCTAATAGAATAATTTGGTAGCGAGCACTTCATTAGGAAAGAAAGAACATATATTTTATCAAAAAGGAGGAGGAATTTTTCATTTGTAACACTTAAAATGTTTACAGTCATTCATTTTAATGTATAGAGACTGGTAAACACTCTTTCATAACTTGTTTTATTTTAAGAAATCATATTGATTTCTAATAAGAATATAAGAGAAAACCCTGAAGAAATCCTCACGCGTAGGACCAAAAGTCTTTAATGCAAAATCTTTCCTGAGTACCAAGCAGCGACTGCAGACACATTATGTAAATCACTTTCATCTGAACATAATATGTGAATCTCTAAGAAAGCATTTCGTTGTAAAATAGTTTAATTCTTCTCTCTCCAAGACTAATTCGGATTATAGGACTCAAAAGATACGCTATCCTTTTGAGATTACCGAAATAATATGGAAATACGTTCGACTTGTATTTGTTATATTTACTTCTGTAAAGGAATCAGTTCTACCGAAAGAATAGATACTCTTAGTACGAGTAAATTGTTAAGACTGACGACTGAATTAAATGTTATGGTACCTACGCGTTTCTGTTACATTTGTTCTTTGAAAATGGTATCGGTAAATAGTATCAAAAGAGTGGAGACTCTCATTGTCAGTAAATTTTTTAACACCAAAAGCTACAATTGGAATATAGTGGTGTTTCGTTGTATGTGAGACCCACTTCGTCGACGGACAGGAGTTACAAAAACATTGAAAAAAAAAAAAAACATAATATGCGCACATTTGCGTAATGTGTCTTTGTTACCGAGTACTTGCCCACTGAACTATACATATATGCGCGTTATCTCTCGACCTGTTTATTAGGTGTATTAGACTTGGCCCTCGCGTTTTCCAGACCATAATCCAATGAATTTTTTTGTACGGTCATTTCGAAACAATTGTTTATTCATAACTCATTTCCACCATACATACATCGTCAGCATATACATGGCAGCTGCCAACTACCGACAAACATGTGATATGTTTGGAAGAATACGGGAGTCTTATCATAGGACGGTTACAGACTTAAATTCATACTGAAGATTGACATTTTGAGAACTTTCTGTAATGGGGAAACAGCTCCACATTACTGATGTACGAAAGTTTACATGGACATTTTGCACTGTTTTTAGGTTTACTGTCCACCGATGAAGTATATCCACATGTTACGAAACACCTGAATGTGATGTGCTTCCGTTACGAATGTTCCTAAAAGTAGAATCTGTAACTAATATCGAAAGAATGAAAACTTGTAATATCAATACATTTTATTGTTAAATACAACATCTACGAGCGCCATTTCATAAGTCATGGCAACTATGCTAATATCTTCCGATCAGTACATACGTTTGAAAACTTGTTGTAAACTGTACGGGTGCCAACGCCAGATTACGTCTGTGTGCATTGGTGCCTAGTTGACAGCACACGCAAAAGTTAGTATGATAGAGGCTGTGCTCCAAGATGGATGTAAGTAAAGTTGAACAACGGTCATACGTGAAAATTGCAGTTCTTCGTGGCAGAAATGCTCGTCAGTGTCATTCTGAGCTACGAGAAGCATTGGGTGTTATAGCGCTGGAACATTCTCCCTACTCGGCTGATCTCAGTCCAGGCGACTTTGATCTCATTCCGCAATTGTAGAAGCCGCTGCGTGGGAAGCGGTTTGCTGACAGAATTTCGACGAGAGGCGGAACACATAGATGAATCGCAGACAGCCGATAGTACTCAACGCGTGCATCATGGTTGGCAAAGATGTGTGGAAGCCTTGGGGGGATTATTTTGAAGAGTGTTAAATGTGGGTAATATAATTTGTTTCCTTTTGTGCATAATGAAACAATGATTTCTATTTACACATCTTTCAATTCTCCTTACCCATTTCCTCCTGTACCCGGACCCAATTTGGTACTAGCATTGCGAAGTACATTCCAGTGACCTTCAATCACATTAGTGAATTTCTATTCCTTCAGATTTATTGACTCATATAATATAGTTACCATGATGTATGAAATGATCCTCGTATATAGCTGCACAATTTCAAAACGGTTTTGATTTCATTTCGCGTTAAAGTACATTTAGAAAAACTTTTAAACTTCTATTTGTTGAAAATCAATACAGCTAACTGGGCTCAAATCCAGTACAAATGCTAAACATGTCCACTCATGCATTGCGAATGCCATGGCATTGTTCTTCTTGATGTTGAGTGACAGACAGAAAGAAATGTACGATTGAGTGGAGGCGCCAATTTCGTGCTATAAGCATTCAATTGTTTTATGTCAACAATACGGGGTGCTGTTTTGTTCATGTTTGATTTAATTTACATTCCATTAATGCTTTCCATTTCATTTCGACATATTGCTCTATACGTTCTATACAGGGAAAGTTTAGTAACCATCAGGGAGCGAAACTTGTTGCCCGATGGGAGACAGGAAAGTGATTTCAGGTTAACTAACTAGTGTTCTAGTGTCCCTGTACTGTGTACAATAGAAGGCGGCGTGGATTGTGCTCCTTTGAATTACTGTTTCTTAGTTTTTCCCTACTTACTTGCTTTGTGTTGCAGTCGACGAGTAATTTTTAAATGTTTATTTTACGACGTTTTAACAACTGCGAGGAGTAACTTACATCATGGGCTACATGCCACAGAAAAAAAATGTGATAAATATAAGTCATTATATTTCGAGTTTATCACTAATTAGGCCTACTTGTAGTTGTAAGGCAATGTATAATAATGTCACAATAGGTCTGAGATTTATTAGGATTATTTCATGAATAAAATAAAAATTTAAATAACATATCTCTAAAATTCTTTCACAAAATGTTAATAATTGTGTATTTATAAATACTTAACCTATTCAGACACTGTGAAATTGAAAAAAGATTAATATCGATTACTGCAATAAAGAAACTGGATGTTATTCATTAATGCCAATTGAGAAAAGCGAAATACAATATGTTTAACAATGTTAATTAAATGTACTG
The DNA here is from genome assembly GCF_040183065.1 of Periplaneta americana. NCBI lineage: Eukaryota > Metazoa > Arthropoda > Insecta > Blattodea > Blattidae > Periplaneta > Periplaneta americana. The sequence continues at coordinate 91,885,441 of NC_091132.1, forward strand.
AACTTTTCTCTTATTATAACACATACATTTCCATTATCTGCTGAATTAATAATTTAATTTAAACATTTTATAATATAATTATAAATAACCTGATTAATAGCTACATTAATTAAATGAACAATTCTTATGAAATAGTGTCATTTTCTTTGGATACAATGGACATGGAATTAAAAGATGAAGATATAGATGTGCAAGTAGGATTTCGCACTTTATTTAGTAGATTCATGCTCATCGATTTACGGGGAAACAGTTGGCGACACTGACTAAAGAAAAGAACGACCATTTGATAAATTGATAGTGATAAATCGAGCTGCAAAAATTATCGAGATATATGACTGTGATTGGTTGGAATTCAAAATTTCACTATACTTCAATGTGTTGAAAATTGAATGAAGTCATAAACGAAATAGTCGCAATAATTTCGTTTAAATTGAAAGATATTTTTACTTTAAAAATAACCGTATATTACACATTGGGCGCCAAAATAATGATAAAAAAGGTTTGATACATCAGTTTATTCAACAGATACACAAGGAACCCACAAAAATTTGAACACAACAGCTGTAAATTCAGGTAATTCAACCTGAGAGCTCGTAATGCCTGAATCACGTCAACTATAACATTAAAAGTGTTGGATGTTTGTTTTAAACTACATCTTTCAAAGTGAGAAATGCTACACTGCAATCATACGTTTTACATCCCTGAAGCAACTCATTGTTTTAACTCTTTCTGTAAGTGCATTAACATTATTGACAGTTATCTGTACAATATTTTCTGGGTTGAATAATTAATTTAAATTTACAAACAATTTATATGAATCATATAACACGTATTTTTCAATTTTCTGAATCACAGTTTACTGACATGCTTGAATAATGTTTCTAGTTCGGTCTTTAAGTCCAAACTGAAATGGTTAATTAATTTGCCTACCGACTGCTCTACATTATTAGAAATTAATGTATTCATTCAATGCTTCACGTCTTATGCGAAAATCTATCCCTGCCCGCCGCTGAACATGACTACTCATGTTAAAGTAAACAAACCCGTACCTATAGTCAATGAACAGCAAACCTGTTTCATCTGGCAACAAGTTTCGCTCCCTAATAATCTTACATGCTTTCAGGTTATATGCGAAGAACTTTTGTATAATATTTTGTAGTTGTTGCCACGCTATGAAAATATTCAATCTCTATGCTGCTTACTAAGTTGAAGCAATATATAGTTCGTAAATACGTATGGGAGCGAACACCTATCGACAGGTGTATACCTTTATTATGCTGCATCATTCGTAACGTTGCCAAATCGCTCAGACTCGACCAGTCGCCATCGTTCATATCTCCTTTGGTGCTATATTCCTTTGTCTAGCCTTTCTCTATCCAACAATATATGCATTATGTCTCTATGTATTCATTTCATTTCATTCATTCATTCATTCATTCATTCATTCATTCATTCATTCATTCATTCATTCATTCATTCATTTTATTCCATAGATCTTACATGAGCAGTGAAGCTTTAAGATGTGGAACAAGTCAAAATTTTACAATATTACAAATACAATTTTTACAAATTTTTACAGTTTTACAATTTAGTAATTTTCTACAATTTTTACAATGTTGTGCAATTTTTTTACAATATTTTGGCGAGATGTAGTGAGATGAGGTGAGGTCCGAGGATTCGCCAAAATATTGCCTTTTGGTTGGGGAAAACCTCGGAAAAACCCAACCAGGTAATCAAATCAAAGGGGGTAATCAAATCAAAGGTGTTGATGCCAAGGACTCGCCATAGACCATCCGGCTTCAGTCCCACGGCTGTGGAAAATCTCGGAAGAAACCAATGACCAAAGGGGGATCCAACCAAAACCCGAACACAGCTCCGGATCAGCAGCCCAGCGAGTCTGCCGACTGAGCTACATCGATGGCTCTACTAAAAGTATACAATACATAGCCAATCAGATTATTAAATTTACAAACGCAAACGATCATTCATAAGTTGAGCTATATATATAATACAAAACAAGTAAGTTAATTAAATTTAAGGCATAAACAGTTCAACTAATTAATTTGCGGACAGTAGCGGTGAGGAAAGGTATTTTTATGTGACTGTCAATTTCCGAAACTATCCCTATAGGTAGTAACGAAAAAGACGCAGTTCCAAGTCAACATATCACGAAAGCATACTGCAAACTCTAAACAAGCTACGCTCAGTGAAGCTATGTTGTGAATTTTTCACTGTCTATGTGTTTCATTAAATGCAGAAATTCCAGACAAAAATTAGCTTGAAGTAGCAACACAGCCATGTGAAGTACAAACACATGCTACTGCAACTCATTAAGCTAATGGATACAACAACAAATACTAAATAAGGATATTCCTGTTTCGTATTTATATTTTCAGTGATATCCAGGGGATTTTGAATAGGGATAAACATTTCATCTGTAAGAACTCTGAATGCACATACTGATGTGCTGTATCTGCAGAATATATTCAAGAATGCCTGATATTTATTGCTATCCTGAGAGCTGAATAATATATATAACTTTACGATTGTTCAGATGTGGTTCTCTGAGCAATGAAAACTGTTAGTATGACTGTAGGCTTAAATTTAGGTCCATCATTTCTTTTTTTAATTTTTGCATATATTTGTGGCACAGAAATCAGTTAAGATATGGGAAACATTACCAATTATTGTAAAACTGAAATAATTATTGTACAAATAATATAATGACGTGTTTCCTCCAAGACGTTCGTAACCTGAGTGAATTTTTTCATTTGTACTGTTAGGTTGGCAGTACATATTCCTCTTTTATACCGCTAGAATTCTCCACCTTTTGTCTCCTTATCAGTTTTCCTCAATTAGTTTCTGTGGAATAAGTAAAATGAATACAGTACATAAATTGAAGTAGGCCATGCTACGGTAAATAAAAATTCTGCGTTTAGTTTGTGTTTTGTTTCGCTTGTTACTTGAAGCTACTGAGTTATTATTTTGAGTTGAGTGAGAGTTCAAGAAGATAACATTATTGTATATTGTTTCCAATTGTAATATTGATACCTTATTAATTGAAAGTTGAAGAGATCATGTTGACTCCTGAACAGCGAGTGAAGCTAGTACAGCTCTGTGGGGACAATCACAGGACAGGAAGAAAAGCTGGAGACGAGTTTCATCGTCGTCATCCTAACATTCCAAAACCATCATACGAAAATGTAGCTAAATTATTGCATACATTTTAAACAACTTTCAGTGTACTCAACAAGAAACTAATTGTTCGACTCAAATCTGCTACGTGATTGCGAAGATGACGGCCAGTCCTAAAATGTCAGTGCGCTATGTGAGAAAGAGATAGTATCACTAGAGAATCTTTTCGCGGAATACTTAAATATGCACGTTTTCATCCCTACAAATTACAGTATTTACATACAATGCAAGAAGGGGATCCACCCAAGAGGCGAACATATTGCAACTGGATCACACAGCGTTTGGGTGCTGTTCGATCCTTCATATGCGTGAAACTAACAACCCTAACGCTCCAAAAGTTATGGAGTGTTGTGAAACCAGGTGATATGGTTGTGGGACTATATTTCTTTGATGTAAATGTAAACAAACACATAAGGGGAATTTCTGGACAGCACTGTAATGGAGTTCCTTATGATATGCCACTGAACAAACGGATAAGAATGTAGTTTCAACAAGACGGGGCCACGGCACATTATGCTCTAACAGTTCGCCAGAAACTAAATGAGATGTTCGGTGTGCACTCGGTTCGATGACGTGGATCTCAGCCATGGCCTCCACGATCACCAGACCTCGACAGAGCTTACATCTATAGATAACTTGAAGCAAAGGATCACGCATGTTATCCAACACATTCCACCTGCAACACTTTTAAGCGTGACAGAAAGATGTCAGGATCGATTGAAGCACTGTCTTCAAGTAAATGGAGCATATTTTGAACATTTTCGTTAAATTAGATGTTTTCCTTTAGTCAACCGGCTTCTGTGTCGCACGGTATTTAGCCATTTCTAGTCTTCATTGTAATAAAATGTCAGTTTTCAGTAATAACTAGATCAATAATCGTACAAATTCTTTTACTCGCTTTTTATACTAAATTTAGAAAGAATATTTTGTAACTGTGTTCTTGTCGGCTATAAGTGACACTGTGAAAAATGCAGGCCTGATCGGTAATCGAACCCGGACTGTCCGGTGACAGGCTGATGTCTAGACCACGCAGTCACCGCAGGTACATTTTAAGCGAATGCTTTCAGTCCTGAATTAGCATTATTAACATATCCACACTGAATTTGGATAGTGGTAGGCCTATTTTCTGTCTCGTGTATTTATTGTCTAGAGTCGACGGCAATTCGGAAGGCGGTAGTCTGCTAGCGTTTGCGTCGAGAGACAGATAGAGAGAGCTAGGCAACGTACAACATTGCCACATCGTACTTCACGCGCACTTGCAACAGAAATAGAGCAGGAGAGAATTTAAATTATTTATCAAAGGACAGTAATGACCTTAGTCGTTGGTTACTGTAAGCATGAAACCAAACAAATCCCCTTTTCTTCACTAACAATATTCTTTGCACGGTTCTCAATCCCACATCACATGCTTCTGCAGTCGTTTCTTGTGTGTTGGCAATGTTGCAAACAGCATCAAGATGGCCGGCAGCGTTCTGCTTGTCAAAGTTTTTAAAATAATTATACACCTTAAACACTATTTTCCGTGTCTCCCTGTACAATACTTGTCTTTTTATGGTCTCTTCTTCCATTTATTTATCTTACACATGCACAGTAAATGTTAGTTTTACTTATTCAATGTATTGAAACACTCACACGTGAACACACGAACTCTGGAAGTACTTGTTGTAGACTGATTCTGATTGGTTCTACTGTACAAGTTTGTGACGTCACATACCAGAAATGCTACGGCGCATGTAGCAGCTGACCGCCTTCCGAAATGCCATCTAGTCTAGTAGTGACTAAAATTCTGCAAATTCTGACATGGAGTACTAAAAAAAAAACTAGTAAACTGACTTAATACAAATTGTACTGAGCTGGAGGAAATTTTGGCGATGTAACTGTATACTCGCAACCTATCATATATACATTTTGAATGTAACCCACAAATACCAAAAGGTATCCTAATGAATTTCTTCATATAGAACTTGAAATATCCTTTCATTTTCATCTAATGGTATGAAAGTAAATCTAGAATATTTGGGAAATGTCTCTGTGTTGATTCGTCTACATTCATGTGGACTTCATGTAATCCTAAATATGCATTTTTTTTTTTACAAACGGGCTGAGAAAAATTATATTGTGAACCCTTAATAATGCTGTCGGCAGCCGAGTACCTAAGTAGGTAGACAAAGTATTATTTTATTGAAAAATTACAGGCTTAGTCCCTGTTGCCTGAGGCATAGTTGCCAAAACTTGCAGTAGGTCTTCGTGGTCTACACATCCTTATATTATATTGCGCACTGACAATTTCCAAGGGGGTGGGGGTAAAAGATTGTCGGAGGGTATTGCCGACCGTACCACCGCATTATAATGCCGAAATCATAAAGCATGCAGGTTTACAATAGCGTGTGAAGGAAATACGGTACCTTAAAAAAAAACTGGAGTAGACTGTATCGAAGACAGCCGCAAGTTTTATGGGTGAATACTTCGCTCTTAGAATTGTTTAGTTATCAATAGAATCAATAGTTAAATGTCTGCGGTGACAATCACCATCTCTTCTTGCGAGAGATCCTGAAAATCAAGTATATCTTCACTGTACTGGGACTCCCGGTATTAGCCATCTTTATGCATTCAGAATAAACATGTCAATTATTTTAGTAACCATAACTCTATTGTTTCATATGCATCTGCTCCCGTTTGCGATGGAATTCCTCGACATTGTGAATTTTCTCTCTTTACTCAAATTCTCTCTCAATTGAGATTGTAACCTGGTTCCTTACAAATCTTTTGATAGCAACGGGAACGTTTGATGTCTGCGCATTTTCGAGTTACACTGCGTCGGTTGCCACGCAACCCGCAAATTCGTGCCTCCAAGTCCTCCCTCCCTAGTATCCGTAGACAACGTCAACCGCTATAACTCAACGTCACGTTAGATACATTGATGGTGTGTTGCAAGAACGCATTTATTCCTTCGTTAGCCGTTAACTGACCAATAAGTTCGAGTCCACGCCTGTGGAGTAACGGTCAGCGCGTCTGGCCGCGAAACCAGGTAGCCCGGGTTCGAATCCCGGTCGGGGCAAGTTACCTGGTTGAGGTTTTTACGGGGTTTTCCCCCAACCCAATACGAGCAAATTCTGGGTAACTTTCAGTGCTGGCCCCGGACTCATTTCACTGGCATTATCACCTTCATATCATTCAGACGCTAAATAACCTAGATGTTGATACAGCGTCGTAAAATAACCCAATTAAAAAAATAATAACTTTGAAAGACGCGTTGCACGAAACCTCTTTAGTGTGATTGGTCTGTTAAAGGATTCACTAACTTAGAGATCTGATTTCACTGCTATAATAATATATATTCTTCCGTTAGACAGCACCCTTACGCACATTTTTGTGTATTGTCGAGTAGTTTATATATTTGATTCATCATAATGTTACCTGAGTGAGATTCAGGCGTGCGATATTTTGCATAATAGGCCTATATACAGGATATTAAAATAATATTACATATCGATAGCTGAAAAGTGATACCCCTATCTGTACATTTGCAGATAAATAAAAAATAACAATTTTATTATAGAAATTAATTTCTTAAAATAGACAAACTTCTTATATACAGTATGTTTCTGCTTTGTAAGATCTATCGATACCTAATATTACGAGTGCACAAGTAGTACAGTGTCCAATTTTGTAAACACAATAATAATGTAGTTAATCTAAATAATAATAATAATAATAATAATAATAATAATAATAATAATAATAATAATAATAATAATAATAATCATCATCATAATAATAATGTAGTTAAACTGAATTACCATTTTTGTAGATAAAGTTATCTCTTCTTAGCCATCAATATATATTATTTAATTACTTATTCATTTATTTATTAATTCTTGCTCTGAAGACTGTCTTATTTTGTACAAATTAATGCACTCGTGCGTTATTTTTAATAACAAATAGGCATATTTATCTTTCTCACTGAAACATCTGTTCCGCATTTATTTCTGGTTCGTATTAGACTATATTTATTGCAAATTTTGACAACAATAAAAGTAATGCCTCACATCAGTCTAGCAGCCGATGTTCACTTTTTAATTATTCACGTACTATTGGGTCACTTGTGAAATCCAAAGATTCTTGGTTAACGATCCAATAACTAGTTGACCGTTAAATTCCTCTTCTGCAACCCGACAATCCACTACCTTTAAAGGTCCACTGACTAATGGAGGAATATATTATTTATAGATCTCTTTTCTTGCAACCAAGCATGATTCTTCATTCCTTGGTCACAGTTTACTTCACTGTAAAGCAGAGACAATCAACTTCTCTTCTGTCCAGATACCTTGAAAATTCGGTACATCTTCGCTGTTCTGGGGCTCCTGGGAATAGCCATCCAGTATGCATTGATAGTAAACATGTTAGTTGCTATAGAAACCATCGTGGTCTATCCTTTGGGATGCATTGCTTATACATCTGCTGCCATTTGCGTTCTTTTGTCTCGACATTGTGAATTGAAGAGGTGAGAATAAATATATATTTCAAAGGTACATTGTTACTAAAAATGTTTTTTGTGGGAGTTCATTTCTTACACATAATGGAGAGGTTGCTATTATAATATTATAAAAATTACTAAAGAAATGACGTAAGTATACGCCGAAGAAATTATGATACCGCACCTAATAGCATTGGATTTTAAACCTCCTCTCCTGTGTGGCTTAGGGCTATATCATTCTCACACCTTCAATTTTCTATTTTCATTCAAATTCACTCGCAAATTTGTCCACTTTAATTTGACGACTGCCGATTGTTGCTCAATTGCGATTGTGACCTGGTTCGTTACGAATCGTTTGACACCACTGCGAACCTCGAGTTGCAGTGCATCGGGTGCCGCGCGTCATGCCAATACGTGTCTCAACTTCCATCTTCCGAGTCACTAGATGACGTCACTCTCTCCAATTCAAGGCCACGTTGCATTCATTGTTCTTTCGTCTATCGAACGCTATTTACGTCAATGGAATATGCCGTGTAATTTGGAAATACAGGCGTGATAAACTCACCTGACTATGAGTCGGTCCATTTTCTGGGATGGAATCGTAGTACAGGACCAGAGCTATCTTCAGTTACAAGCCGGAGCATGGGTGGGTTTGGCAACGCTGAGTGGAGGCGGGCGGAGGCGAAATAAAGGCATGACGTTTGACGTTTTAGTGCTTTGATTTCGTTGTCACATGTATATTTATGACATTAATTGATACAAAACTAAATGCATATGATCAAGATTCAGCGTATTGATGTACGTAATTTATTACGGAATCCGAAATGGTATTTTATTTGAGTTTCAGAATACCGCGTAAGTACTTGCATACAGCCACTTATAACTTAAAAAAATTAAAAGCATACGTGTTTTTTATTGATGGTACAAGGCAAAATAAATAATGCTTAAAGAAATGTTACTTGTACCAAAATAAATAAAATAACAAGGTACTTTCGCAATACTCTATTCCAATCCATTAACCATTATGTGGCTAGTAAACTGACAATGTTTTGCCTCTTTATGTTGTTTCATCTCTGACGCGAAAGGTCTAGGATATCATATACATTTCAATTCCATGTGATTATCTGTCGTGCTTTTCTATAAATATTTCAGATGCCCAGGAAGCCAGTTTTAGTTTGAACTTCGCCAGTCACCATAACAATACTATTATCCTAAATTATTTGTTATAAACTTTTTATATTACTGAATAATTTTAAATAAATATAACTACAGAAAATAAGCTAAGAATGTAAATTATGCAAATAAAATAAAAATGTAAACAGAGGAAACTATTGACATATCATAATAAATTATGAGGATGTAAATAAGTTAGACTAAGTATAAAGATCTATGAAAAAATGAAGAAAAATACCTTCAACATAATACGTAAAAAAACACATCATTATCTATTAGGTATGTGCCAATTAGGGTAAACTCAGTGAACTTTAAATCCTGTACATACGAAGTGCAAATAAACATGTTTATAACTAATTTATTGCGAAAGAAATAATATTAATAAACAAACCTTGAAAGCCAACAAATTGAGTGTATGCACCTACAAATTATAGGTAGTTCTGACGAATAGCAGCCATTCTGAATCTTCAACAAAACTGTAACATTTATGGGATTACAAAACAGCTGTTTACAATGAACTTGAAAATCAACGGCATAACTTTATTGATATAACAGGCGAGACCCAACACTTTGGCTAGAATTCTGATACGTCACAACCATTATAAAATGTAGTTTATACCATATTTAATATTTAGAAGAATTGTCAATCACTTTGTCATTAATAATAACCGTAAAAATTGCTAACGACTGCAGCCATATTTTCATTCTTTGTCTTGTTTTTATCGCCAACACGCACTTACTTTGTAATACATGAACAATTAACGTTCGGTACGAACGCCAACATAATTTCCTCGACACACACTTATATTGAAACATTAATTTACATTGAAAATCGGCATTAGCACAAACACGTGTTCTGGAAAGTTGGCCTCCGGTTGACAGTTAATTACAGTGTTGCCGACGTATGGCTCCGGCTTGTAACTGAAGAATGCTCTGACAGGACTGAAATTATAGACATATTCACAGCAAAAACAACGCTCAGCAGCGTTCAATTCTAAATTCAAAATCCATCATAAATGTCTTCAATTCGAGTTTGTGACATTGTTGCTGAACTTCAGTTCTCATAATCTCATTTTTGGACTGCAAGTTTGTTCAGTTTAGTCATATCAGCAACTAATGTCAGAAATATGATATCGCGATCCGTTCATTGCAAATTGAGAGTTTACATAAACTGAGGAGGGATCGTTCTGAGTAATTATCAATAATATAGCCTATTATATTAGATCAAGAATCGATTAACATATTTATTAAAAGCTATTGCAACTATTATGGATGATACTATTAAAATTATTAGATTCATACTTCTCATTACTTACGATATCAAGGAAAAACTTCCTCATTATCAATACAATAACATTTTTATTATTTACACAAGCATGGAGAGGAATAAAATTGTACTGAAATTCTATGGAACATTTGCCCACGAACGTTAGCCTACTACATGGAGCAGTAAGTTAGGTAATCACTAAGTATAGATGTAAAACAAGAGAAGTAATCGAAATTAGGTTATTAAGACCATTTGTACTATATTCTTTAATGTACTGTGAAAGAAATCAGGACATTCGATTAGTATGTAAGTACAAAGTTTACTTAAAATGTTAGATATATACGCACCAATGACAAGATCTACTGTACATTAAAATAACAGCTTCCTGCAGAAAGAAATAGAGTGTCCCGAAATGATTACCCTCAATTCAGACTTTTATTGCTTTCCACAGATGTCAATGATTTATAGTTTCCCTCTGTAAGTGAGATTACACTCTTAGTTTGGTGGCTATGTGCTTCAGTTCTCAATTCCGCCGCTAGAGCGCTGTAGCTACTGAATGTGTGATCGTATTCCGAATCTCAGCGCTGAGCAATCTGATGGCATCACGGTGTTCCGAATTTCACCGATGGCGTCACTGATGCTCCACCGGTGTCGCACCGGTTCCATCAGCTTGCACGGCAGTCTCCATCAGTGAATCTGATTCGTTCTTGTATAGGGCGGGAATTAGCAGACGAATAACATAACTGTTGTGTCATGGCGGTGTGTTCTGCTTTAGTTCTGCTGTGTTGTTTGTAATGAGCACAACGTAAAAACAATATGTTAATGGCTTATGAGAGAACATGTCAACGGACCAGTTATTACTACAGGTTCAAAAAATAAATTGTTTATGTTCTCTTTTCTTTGAACGAGATGGCAGTACGGAAATTTCACAAAATTTTTCTAGCGTAGAAAAGACAACAACTTACACAGTCGCCATGACAGCCATCGATCCTTCCAGCAGTTTTGTTCCTATTTCGCTGCAGCGTGATGTCATTGTTGTCCACCGGTCCGGTGAGATTCGGAATACGCTGTGTGAAATGGCTTCTCTATAGGAAAAGGCACACATTATACTAGTTTCACAAAAGGATTCCTGCGAAAACATTGAATGGGATGTATAAACAATTAAATACTCTTTCGAATCACAAGATACGGATGCTATTTGAAATTTTAAAGTAGAGGTATCTGGCGGCAAGGAGGTAAAGCCTAATATGAAATTAAGGTTGGTTTTAAACTTACTTCTCAATATCTGAATTGACTTTTTTGTTTAATTAAATTCTATATAAATTATATTTATTTAGACTGGCAAATTTTGAAACAAAAGCCCTATATGCACAAGGGTATAAATTGACGAAATATTAGTTACCTACTGTATCGTCTACAAAATGGCGTTTCCGTCTTGAATAATGTTTCACATTTATCGGTACAATGCAATTTCCTGAAATGAAGTCCTTAGATTTTCATGAAGACTGTACGTGGCAAATAAAGCGGAACCTTCACAGTGCTTGTATTAGCGACGCTTGTTTGCATCCTCATGTCACTACTATGTATGTTACGGAAATTGCTCCAACTCGTGGTGCGGTTTCGTATACAGTGTTGCACGGGAAGTGCTAAGTTTTCCGGAAATGTCGCAACGAATTACAGCATTCTCTTTGAAATGATAACTGTTTTAAGCTCTACATCTCAGAGGGAGAATCCAAACATTCTGTGCAAATATTTAGCAATGCTTCTCGGTTTTATTGCTTTAAGTCTTCCTGAAAAATACATAAACATACAACAGGAATTGCTAATAAGGATCAGTTTTAATTCCTTCTTACCAAAGGGAAATTATTTTTCTTTAAAGCACATTCTGAGAATTTTGTTTTGTACGAAGTGGAAGATAAATTTCAGTGAAGTATTTCGAATTCATGTACTACTATCAAACCACCTTAATTCCAATACTTTCATTACACCCCCATATGATTGTAAAGTTTACTCATTTCTTTGAAAATGTCACTGAATAAAGACCGATTCTTTCTCATAAAGATGTAGACCTACCAATCTTCATGGTCTTACACTATAAATTCACAACAAAATTTTTGAAAAAATCAGGGTTACGTATTATGAAAAGTTGAATGTGATTTATATGGAACCAATATAAATACGAATAATCATTAACATGAGTTTAATTGTAGCTGAATTTAGATTGGCAGTCAAAATTGAAATAAGTACATGATTTTTTTAGCTGGATATCTAATGACGCTGTATTAACTACTAAGTAATTTATTATCGATGGAAATTGTGATAGCGAGATGTTATTTGGCGAGATGGGGCCGAGCATTCACCATAGTGTACCAGATATTCGCCTTATGGTTGAGAAAAACCTCAAAAAAAAAAAAACAACCCGAAAATCACCCAAGAGGGAACCGAATCCACGGCTGAGCGCAGCAATTAAACGTGTTTGCCAACTGACCTTCCCCGATGGCCTGCATGGCATGTTGAAATACTACAAAATAAAAGTCTACGTTTATGAAGAAGTCTAAATGAAATAAAAATATTATAGATATAGTAATTACATCAGTGAATCAGTTTTATTGTTACTTTGCCTTTATTCGCGTCATTTTCCCAAAATATTTACCACTTGTCCTAGCTCTAGTTGAAGTCTTCTCTCTCCTCTCTATTCCTTCCACATCCATTTCGCTAGTGCCATAGGTTGTGTTACGAAAAGTACGAACTTTGAGAGGGATTTTTACTTGGGAGTCATACAGGCCTCATTATATGCTAGCCCAGCGTTTGATTTACTGTAATACATTTTATCTCTCCACGTTCGCGGGAGTATAATAGTAGCGGCAATGTACAGCGCAGCTGACCACAGTCGGTCTGCACTGAGCGCTTGGTTACGAATCAAGAACAAAGGAGATAAATCGTAGAACGGACAGTTTCGTACAATTTTAAATTGTGAAAGTGCTAAAAAGTGCTTACTTTTTCAACGATAATTATGAATGTGTGGAAAGATGAAATGTAAGCATTCTATAACTGCGGAAAAGGCGAGTAGGGCGTTATCTTTTTCGAACTTGTTTGTTAATAACTTCTAAATTGTAAGAAGTGCATATTCTCACCTGATTTCTCGGAGCATATAATATATACTTATTTTGCGCTATAGAGCAGTCTTAATTCATATGATTGAAGTATGTAAATATATATCGCATAATTTTTCCAATATTACTTACTATTTTATTTTAATTATTTTACACTATTGGTTCAATTTAATTACTTATTTCACTTCATGTAGTAGTTTATGTACCACATAAATGTTGTGTGCCCGGAATGGTCGATAAATATTTCTAGGTCCACTTACTTATATTCAGATCTAGTAACGTTGTTAATGAATGAATGCACATACCTTTTGAGAAACAGGAGATAAAACTGGCCACTGCGCATCTCAGTCTGTGTAAAAATGTTTACAGCAGTTATGTAGCTGGCTTCATGTGAGTGAATAACTAAGTCAAGTATCCGCCATAAAAAATGTTTTATTGGAGAAGAAAGAGCTTCTGCAGAAGTTGGTATTTTAATTAAAGGCCATTGTAAGAATCGAGCTGAGAATTGTAATTAAATTAATAATAGGATTTGTGGCTCTGACGGAGGGAAGAAATATGAAATAGATTATTTTCCAAAGAATATTATTAGAAAAAATCAAATCATGGAGACCTCATTTTATTTAATTATATAGACGGAAATAATATTATTAAGAGGACAGGAATTATAAAAATTAAAAATTCACAAATGAGATAATGTTGGTATATATTTCAGACTTCAGTAAATTGATAATTAAAATAACAATTTCAAACATCTTAAGAAGATAAAATAGGTGTTCTAAAATATGTGACATCCACAACAAATAATATAATCTTTAACATAAAACTCATAGAATGTATGCTAAATACAAGGATATATATATGTATATATATATATATAATAGCTATATCTAAAAAATATTCGCAATCTCTTCTGCTTCTTTTCCTACATATTGAGTTGCTGCATTCCATAAAATAAGTTTGAGTTCATTTTTTAATATTTTGTTCAGTATTTTCACATATATATATATATATATATATATATATATATATATAGGGGAGAGGTGGTAGTATCGGACATCGGGTAATATCGGACAGTGCGTTTCTTTCATCTACGACCTGACGATAGTACCTGAATGACATAGTTACGTTTCTGTATACGACATATATATATATATATATATATATATATATATATATATATATATATATATATATATATATATATGTCGTATACAGAAACGTAACTATGTCATATATATATATATATATATATATATATATATATATATATATATGTCGTATACAGAAACGTAACTATGTCATTCAGGTACTATCGTCAGGTCGTAGATGAAAGAAACGCACTGTCCGATATTACCCGATGTCCGATATTACCCGATGTCCGATACTACCAACTCTCCCCTATATATATATATATGTGAAAATACTGAACAAAATATTAAAAAATGAACTCAAACTTATTTTATGGAATGCAGCAACTCAATATGTAGGAAAAGAAACAGAAGAGATTGCGAATATTTTTTAGATATAGCTATTATGCCCACCTTGGGCAAAATAAAACTGGCCCGGACGCCTGGACGCTTTAACGCATGCAAAACAGTATAATATTTCGACACGACGTTCTCTTAATTCCCACTTGCACAGATAAACGGCCTTGCGATTTCGTCGGACTTTGTTCCAGGCTTTCCTGCTCTTGAGCAACGTTTTCTGGTACTCGAACTCTTTTCGGATAGTTACGGCTTTTATTCGCTACAGAGCCCGTTTCACGCCATTTTACCACTAAAGTTTTGCATTGCAGCCTTTTCTGAAGGTTTTGTCAAAACACGTCCAGTCTGAAACTCTTGCGCTAACAGTTCCGCACATCTTTTCCATGAATTGTGCTTCGCATAACACTTGACAATGAACACGCGTTGTGTTTCGTGAGCACCATTTTGTGTTGCATTCAACTGGCCACTAAACACGTCTGCTCCTCTCACTCACTCTAACGTAATGACACAGCGAAACTCGGGACAGATCTTGCGGGAGATGCGCATGTGCGGACATGTTACAGTAACCCATTGTTGCATCGATATCACGGTTTCTTGCATTGTCAGGGTCATTTCCGCGTCAGTCTTATACATAAAATCATAATATATTTCATATATATTTTCCGCGGGCTAGTTTTATTTTGCCCACTCTGTAGAATGAAAATGCACCAAAGAAAGGGAAGTAGTCATATTGAAATTTTGAAAATTGAAATAGTACAATTTTCAACGACAATAATATCAAATCCGCAACAGGAGAACATTCGAATACGGAAACGTTGGTCTTCAAAATACCTGTACTGTAGTCGAAGAGTTAAATAAATCAGGTATTTATTATATAAGTGTAAATTTTATCTATTAAGAACAATTATTGATCTTTAGACTTCAGTGTGTCCGTAGCATAGGAAAAGAATTTTAAGCATAGAGCATTGTTGTTTAGTCTACTGTCCGAAGATATGTCTGATTCTCACAAGTGATACCAACATGGCACCACTTATGAGGTAGCCAGGAGATAATGAGGTAGGGTGGTCAATTCCTCTCCCCTTCCGTTGCATATATTCCCGATTATGCCTTGGTTTTTGTGAACCGACCCATGCGACATGTGAGATGCGTGGCCCGCCTCGCACAAATTCGGACCACACAAGAGGTAGTGAGTGGTTTCTATAGTTGCGAGGTGCGCAGATCTCGCATGTCGCAGTTATAGAAACCACTCACTATCTCTCGTGTAGTCCGTATTTATTCGAGGCTCGCCTCGCACTTTGCACGTCGCATGCGTTGTTTCAGAAAAACGAAGGCATTAGTTGCATATTATACTAATCAGACTTGAGATACTTACAAACAATTTATTCTTCTTCCTCTGACACATATCATCAAGTGAAATATGCTGTCTGATAATAGGTGTAGCCTATACATCAACCAGAACCTCAATCAGAGGAGGCATTGAGAAGAATATTATCAAAGACGATATATGAATAAAGAAGGTTAATAAAATTCTAAAATAATCAGTAATCATTAGTGTGTACGTCGACTTTCTTACTTTAGATGAAATTTGTGTCTTAAAATTTAATAAGAAATGAAAATGTCCTGATTTCAATAACTAGATATGAAGCTAATAAAAACCATTAACTTTATTTCCTTCGAAAATTCTTAAGGAGTTTAAAGTTTTTTTTTATAAAACTGAGGTTGTTTTGACTAATGAAAAATAAATATATTATAATTTAATTTTATGACGGACAGTGAGGACTATAGTATCGTTAAAATTCACAAAACTGTCATATAAATACTCTATATTCTGAAATAAGGAAATATTGAAAACTTAAAACAACTGAAAATGAGTTAATAAACAACGTCTATTTCGAAAGGACGCTCCTGTAGATATTGTGTGCTTAGTTAATTAAGAAATTGAACTATTTTAGCCCCCAGTTGATACGGCGTTCATAGATTCCAATAAAATTTTCTTTGTGATGGAAAAAAAGGTTTGGCGGATCTACTTCTCCTCTAACCTCCTCAAAGGAGATAATGTAATGTTATTTAAGTTATTGCTATTGTGTAGTTAAATACATTTATATTCGTGTATTAAAGTACTTTTCTTTATACAGCTTACATTTAAATTACTATAATTAACTTCGTAAGTACTTGTTTAACCTTGTACAGCACTCCTTAAATGTTTCCCCGTAATAATATGGAAGCTATGTTAATTGCTTTGGAAAATACGTATATAATTTTTTAATATTTTATTATTCATAGTTTACAGTTTTTATATATGTCTTTGCAAGTATGTTTCTAATAAGTAAGTGATTTTATTATGAATGACCTTTCTCGAGTCTTCTAGTTTTTAAGCTATGGTAAAAATGCTTCCTGTTAATTTACTATTAATATAGTTTCGGAATATGTATGATAAGACATTCTTGTGTTAAATTCTAACGTACCTTGTTTACATGTTTCGGCCTATTTATGGGTCATCTTCAGAACTGGTCGTTGTTGGTCTTGGCGCCTCTTGTTTTGTTTCCTGTGAGGGTGTGTTCGTGTGGTATAATGTAGAGTCAAAGAGTGTGTGTGTGTTCTGAAATTGAGTGGTGTTGAGAATTTCGTTGGGGTGTGTTTTCGTGTGCCTGTATGACCCATAAATAGGTCGAACCATGTAAACAAGGTTCGTTAGAATTTAGCACAAGAAAGTTTTATCATACATATTCCGAAGTGATACAGTGTTAAAAGTAGTGTAATCAAGATGTATTAATACAGTGATAATAATATTATTAACAACAACGACAACAACAACAACAACAACAACAATAATAATAATAATAATAATAATAATAATAATAATAATAATAATAATAATAATAGTGTTTTACAGTTCAATTAATCTATAAAAGAAATACTTCAGTTGCTTTAATAGCATGAGTTTACAGCCAGTTCTTCTAGCGCCTGGAATTCTCTATGATGCTTCAATTATATACTTGTAAATTTTGAGTATACCCACAAGAGAGTGTTTTCACGTTAATTTCAACGTTATTAGGGTGAACGTAAACGCATAGTTTTAAACATTATGTTACATATCTGGAACATCTGATATTTGTACGGAGTCACGCATATACTACTCGATATTCCTACTCAGAATCAGTAATGAACTTTATATTCGAAACAAATGTTCATTAAAAGTAGACAACTGAATTTTAATCGAGTCAAGAATGTCTAGTCTCATGGATAGAAAGGGGAACTGTTAGTTGGAGATATTATTTTAGATTAAAAACTGCAGTGAGAATTAGTATGAAATATTTATATATTACATTGTAATGTAACAAGAAACAATCATTACTTTCAAATTTGTTAAGAATATAAAGAGGGATTATCAAGTGATACAAAAAACGGTTGGAAGTATGAATAGTGAATAAACCGAAGTGTATTTTTAATTGTCTTCTTCTTCTTCTTCTTCCTCTTCCCTTCAAGTATTAGGCCAAATGGCCTGTTACGATCTCACAGTTGAATTTTCAATCCAGCGCTTCTTTGGACGACCGAGAGATCTCTTCCCGTTTGGACGATAGTGGAGCATGACTTTTGGGATTCTATCTCTATGCATGCGATGCAGATGATTTATCCAGTTGTTCTGATAATGTTTTACGTGATAAATTACAGGTTCTAGTTGTAATACTTCCATTACATCTTCATTGAATTTGTGATCCCATTTCGTATATCCCGCTGTATATCTCATAAATTTCATTTCATCGGCCGTTATTTCAGCTTTCGTCTTTCTTCCTCAATGTGCATGCCTCACTGCCGTAACAAAGTACAGGTCTCGCCAAGTTCTTGTATAGGCGAATTCTAGTATGCCTTTGTACTAGGGAAGGTTTCATAATGTTGTTAATTATTCTCATTGTTTTGGTGTATTTAGAAATTTTCTGTGAAATGTCTACTTCATCAAAAAAAGATAATGTGTATCCGAGATATGTAAAATAATTTACTCTTTCTAATATTTTTGAATCTAAATATATTTTGCTAGGCACAGGGTATTTTCCGCAGAAATCCATAATTTTAGTTTTTTCTTTATTGTTTTTCATATCATATTTAATTCCAATTTTGTTAAAATTAAAAATTGAAGTTGTAATTCATCTTCTGAGGATGCCACTAGAGCTAAATCGTCTGCAAAATGTAATGAATCTAGTTGTAAATATCTGTTGAGTTGTATATATCCATGAGGCAATTGTTTCCATTCTCTAATTATTTGAGTCATATATATAATATATAGCAACGGTGAAAGGCCGCAGCCTTGTCTTACTCCTGCATGAGTATTTTTAATTGTATAGAATGAAACTAATTGTGTATTACAAATTGAAATTTTATGGTTATCAACGGTATATTTATATTTATTTTGTTCATTTGTATATATTTTTATTCCTCAAAATTTTTACATACCGGTACATAAATTTGTGTGCTTGCCTATCTGTGTATATCTGTAAAAGTGTTTCTACTATTATAGACTTCTGTCATTATGAATGTGTAATTGTGATCCTTAAACTTATATAGTGTTTCCTGAACTAAATAAAAGTCATACTGCCATTGTAGGGAATCAATTAATAACGCTGGAATAGCTTTGATCACATATATCAAATTGGTCAGCTTAATACACTCTCAAGACAACTTTTATCAATTTCACTATGTTGCCATCTAATGACTGCAAAAGAAGTCAATATAACTCTGACGGAATTGCATGGAGTAGTAACCTGCAACTGTACTACCATTAGCGGTCATTACGAAAAAAATCATTCTCGACAGTGGAGATCCTAGCGGTTGTTCTCTTTTAAATTGTCTCATTTTATAACATGGAAATGTATGTGTATGTATTTATTCACACTGCAAATGGGTATATACCCGGTGGCAGTGATAACTAATTACACTCAATAATGAAAATTAATAATAAACACAACTAATAAAAACAATAATTAATAATAATAATAATAATAATAATAATAATAATGAGCATCCTAAATTAAATGAAGCATGGTCACTTAAAATAACATTTAAATTAAATCTAATTTGTATCTTAACCCTAAGTTCGAACTAAGACCCCCGAGTGTGACAGGTTCATACTTGCACAAGTACCTTTAGGCACTACACTTATTTCGCTGTCAACTCACTCACTGCTCTGATTCTACCTGATTTCACTATCACTTCAAAACCATTTCACTGTAAAAGTACTTTGACCAGCCACTTCACTGACACCAACACACTTCACTTACACAATAGACTTCACTGACACTACACACTTCACTGACACAACACACTTCCTCACTGATAGAACACTTCAAATAACAAGATATCAATTCACCCTTTAAGTGGTATGTATAATATATTACCGTCTATTAGAAAAGTCCTTAAACCTATTTTGAAATACATTTTTGGTTATTGGTAAAGCCTTTATTAAGTCTGCAGGTAAAGCATTCCAGTCCCAGATAGTACGATTGGCCAATTTAATACAATATGTGTTCAGAGGTACTAAGTAAGTTACTAAGAGAAATCAAAGAAGGCCAATTACGTTCTCTTTCTTAATTTCCACTGTTATAAAATAAGATAATTATCTTCCTGCTTTATTTTTGTTTCGGTTGCCCAATATCTCTGTTTGCTCATTAGCATTAATGGAGTTCTTTACTATCCCATTTGGTTGTATCTTGTTCTCGTGATCCTCTGTAATCATTTATAGACCTACCTACAGTCTTTAAAATTAAGATTACAATGATAAATTAAGTCATAAAATATTACCTCTTTTGAAAACCTCCTTTTTCTTCTGGTAAATCTAATTCCTATAGCATGAAAATTGCTTTCCCTCTCCGTACTTATCCATCATTCACTTCTACACCTAAGAATGGAAATAACCTTGTGTTGTGAAAGTTCATTTTTGTATCTTGGTATGTTTTTATCTTGTTTTATATTTATGTTTTCACTGAAATTTTGTTTTTATACTCTTATCTATGCGAAATTTATTTCAACCTAAGGAATTGAAAATGGACACTTTATTTTATAGTTTATCTTCAAAAGTTATTTTATGAGTAGGTAGGAAATTTGCTACATTGAGCTAAAATTTATATTTTCTTTGAATATACGCGTATTTAAGGTGTATATAAACTAAGAATCTCAGGGCATCTAACCAAGATGTAATCTTGATCCCCTCGTTGGAAATGAAATAAAAATATTTTTATTTATTAATACCTACTGTTTGTTCTTGACGAAGATTTATTGAGAACGTGTTGGTTGAATGCATTAAAACTAGATTACAAAATTGTGAAATGGTGATAGAAGAATAGGAGTAGGCTATCCTGAAAAACCCATTATGACACTGTTTTTAGTGAACCTACTCGTTTTCAAGTAAATAACTAAAGTAGAAAGTAGACCTTATTTCTGTCTTCTAGCAATGACTCTCTTGATTGACGTCATTCCCGCCTATTCAATCGCAAGTATTGTATTTGTTCTGACTTAGGGTAGCATATAGCTAGTTTAAATATTTTTAATCACATCAGATATTACATAGCAATACTTATAATATCGGTACTTAAATTTTACTTTCTTTGTTTCAGGTAAGTGTGACCAATGTCATTTGCACAGTAACAAGGTCACGTGCTCCATGGCTTGAGAAAGAAGTCAAAATGAAGGTGAGTTCACTTTCACATGACATAAATATAAATTGGTACTTAAGTTATTCCTTTACTTAAGGAATTTTAAATAAAATGTAATGACTTCAGAATTCCAGAACGAAATGGAAAGAGAACTCCTTCACTCGAACTATATTTTTATAGCGGAAGGAGAGAGCATCATCATTTTTGATCTGAAATTTAGTGCTTCATATAAACTTCTCGTCAAACTTACTGAGCTTCAGTCCTAGTAGAGAAGGCAGCTTGTCTTGCAGCAAACTTTTGTTTTTATGCAGGTGGCAGGGTAATAATGGCTCTATTGTATCGAACACGCCGTTGCCACTACTCTCTTATACCATCCGGGGCTGGGATCGTGACGAATGTCAGGTAATTTCATGATGCATCCACTAAGAACTCTAAGGAACAGGAACTTGATTTCTCAGAAATTAGAAAACCTATAAATCACTATATGAGATGTATAATAATGACAGAAGTCCACAGCTGTGGAATAATGGTTAGCATGTCTGACCGTGAAACCATTTTACCGCTTGTTAAAATTCTGATTGGGAGAAGTTATCTGGTTCAAGTTTTTCCTAGGTTTTCCCTCAACCTATTGAGAACAAATGCTGGATAATTTTCGGCCTTGAACCCTGGACTCAATTCGGTCGCATTATCACCTTCATTTCACTCATATAACCACCACAGTTGATAAAACGTCGTAAAATAATCTAAAAAATTACACAAAACTTATATGTTACTTAATCCCATACTATAGCGGGTGGTTTAGAAGCTTGGGCTCAAAATGGAGCTTATACTGGGATCGAAATGTAACATTTTTCGAATAGAAACCTGTGGAATAAAAAATTACCCAGAGTCAGTACTCGCCCTTACTGTAAGCAACTACAACACGACTGTAGTCCTACTCTGTACCTTATCTCCTGCCATCATGTTTGAATGGGATGTTTTACAACATTAGCAACCAGTTGTTTCTGAGCTGTTACAAAACGTGCTTCCTATCATACATCAACAGAAGTAAATGGAACATCAGGAGCATCAGCACACTTTACTTTTGCTGTAGAAGACTTTTTAAATCTCGCATACCCCGGGGCGTTGGATCGGAAGAGGGGGTTCGGATGAATGGCCAGCCCTGTACCCTGATTTGATGCCTCTTAAGTATATTTTTGGAGGCATATCAAAAGCTTGGTTTACGCGACACTGGTGGAAGACCCAGAAACACTTTTAGCCACGATACCTGTAGAATCTGATGTGGTTTGGGAGATAGCATGGGTATTTTGGAAAGTGTGCCAGGAATTTCTTCGACGATGCAATGTCTGCACTGAATGTGGTGGTAGCCAGTTAGAACAACTTTCGACGTAGTACAGAAAAAAAAAAATTAAGTTCTTGTCATATTTGCCTATTAAAATTTTTGCGAAAACTAGTATTAATTGTAACTCCACAGAGTGTTATTGTTTTCTCGCAGTTTTCTAAAGTGAAGGCATTTTGAAGGTAATCAGATTATTTTAAAGCGAAAATATCCTACATTTTAACAAAGTAGCAGATTAATGAATTTCTGGAGCAAGCTGACCGTCATATGATATATCTGTTGGAGAAGGTTAACACTGTTATGCATAGATATGGTACCCATCACGCAGTTCCTGACTTTCAAAGGCTTCAGGATTAATTACTTGACTATGAGTTTCTATTGTAAAATTGTTGTATTCTAACCTCTCTGTAAGCTCTTTCACTTTAAGCACAGATTTTGTAATCACTCTATAGATACTAGTATATGTGTGTGCGTACGTGTGTGTGTGTGTGTGTGTGTGTGTGTGTGTGTGTGTGGAGGGAGAGAGAGAGAGAGAAAGTACGATTACCTTATATTTCTTTTAGTAGATTGTAATATTGGTAAACAACGCTCGAGGAATGAATGGAGTGGTCAATCGATCAACTGTGGATAGTGGAGTTTTGTTTATGAAAGAAGTGAAGAGGAAAATTACTAGAAAGTTAACTGAGGCAAAATAATATGGATAATCTATTTCAATATATTCAAAGAATACAGTCAGAAATAATGCTCACATATGCTGATCCCTTATGTACGTAAGAAGAAAGATGACGGCAAAAGATCTTCGAAGGAAACAAAAAATAATAAGGAGCTTAAAGGCTGATATGTAGATGGTGAAGGGAAAATAAGATTTCAGAATTGAGATCTTGCTTCATTCGATAGAATGCAATATGTTTCTCGTCGAAATACGTATATTATGATACTCTATACATTGAAATCGAAAAAAAAAAACAATCATAAAAATAGTCCCCACTAAATCCTCAATACCTCTTTCATATTGAACTTACAAATAATAATTCAGATATGGTTGTGATTCAGTAGATAGAGCTTAGAGATTCTTCCTATTGTGAAGTATATACAACCCATTATGTCTCAAAAGTTGGATTGCTTTCGTCTTCAGGTTAATAAAAGGTTGAAAATTTTGTATATTCACAGTTATCGTCTTATCGTTATACAGTATAAAATGGTTTTCTGTACGTAAATAACTAACGACTGAAACCGAACGTCAGGTATTATTATTTAATGAAGTGAAAGGAATATTATAGATTCGAAAAATACATGAAAATGAAATAAAAATTAAGAAAATAGTGTGAATTACTATAAGACAACGTAACGAAAGTAAAAATTTACTTATGTCAACAAAGAAGGTAAACAGAAGAAGAATAATTTATTGTGTTGATATACTGTAGGCTATAGCGAATTGAAATGTTTTAAAAACAGGATACAGTTATTTAACTAATTGTCTTGTCTGAATTTCAGTACATTCGTCTTTGATAGATAGAGGAAAATTTAGATTTGGTTAGCTGATAGTGTCATCCGAACAGGTCATCCCAGAGACTGAAGTTCATGGAGATAAATTCCTACTGTCCAACTGGTATATATTGTCAGACGAAGAGTAGAAATGGCAAACGTTCTAAGTGAAATTTTTGTTGATTTTCAGTTTTTGCTCTAAAATTGTTCCATGTATCCAGATCCATCTATCTGAAACGTTCCAAGTGTAAAACCATAATAATTATACATATTGATACACAACTTTTAACACTGTATCACTTCGGAATATGTATGGTAAGACTTTCCTGTGTTAAATTTCAACGTACCTCATTTAAATGTTTCGACCTATTTATGGGTCATCTTTAAAACTGGTCGTTGTTGTCTTGGCGCCACTTGTTCTGTTTCCTGTGAGGTGTGTTCCTGTTGTATAGTGTAGAGTCAAAGAGTGTGTGTGTTTTGAAGTTGAGTTGTGTGTTGAGAATTTCGTAGGGGTGTGTTTTTGTGTGTCTGTATATTTCATATTGTTCTGGTGTGTTTATTTTTGGCTTTTTGGTTGGATGTGTAATATTTCCATGTCTGTGTTGATATCTCTGTGGGTGTGGTTAGCATTTGTAATGTGTTCTGCATATGTGGAGGTGTTTTGTGATTTTGTTATGGCTATGGCAAACAAATACAACCACACAGGCGTATACAAACTAAAATGTAACACCTGCAACAACTTCTACATAGGACAGACAGGCAGATCATTTCAAACACGTTACAAAGAACACATCACAACCATAACAAAATTACAGAACACCTGCACATATGCAGAACACATCACAAATGCTAACCATACCCACAGAGACATCAACACAGACGTAGAAATACTACACATCCAACCAAAAGCCAGAAACTAAACACACTAAAACCATATGAATTATATAGACACACAAAAACACACCCCAACGAAATTCTCAACGCACAACTCAACTTTAAAACACACACACACTTTCACACTACACTATACCACAGGAATACATCCTCACAGGAAACAGAACAAGTGGCGCCAAGACCAACAACGACCAGTTCTGAAGCTGACCCATAAATAGTTCGAAACATGTAAACGAGGTGCGTTGAAATTTAACACAGGAAAGCCTTACCATACATATTCCATAATAATTGTCTTTTCTGTGGCCACCAAGAAATGTTCTGTGTGCAGGACCAGTAATCTTAGAATCGTTGTATGTGAAACACGCTCTTCTGTGTATTAAGCATGTTCTCATATTATTGTCGTTCTTGCAACAGCATTATTGTTAGTAATAAAGATGTTTCTAAATTAAGTGGCAGAATGTAAAAAAAAAACAACATTTAGCAAGAATTGGAGGTGAAGAATATGTTCGCAGGACAAGTAAATCTGTTGTATCTTCAATAAAACTATGAGAAGTTCAGTTTAGTTTCAATTAATTTTAATCATCTTTTTATTCTTATTTTCATATTAAAATAACATTAAGTTTAGATTGAAGTTAACAAAAATTACTGGTATCTTTTGAGGCCCGATGCAAATGCCAGTACGACGGCAAAACATTGACACATGAGTTCTTCTTAAACTTTTTCATGAATTACATGAAATGAATAAAGCTATATCTAAAAGAACTTATATTTTGTGCGTATGAAATAAGGGCTGTTTCTAGAGGTCAAGAGGAAAGTCTCTTACAAACAAATACAGTGAATGCAACAGACCCATCGAAAGTTACCTACTAACTTACGTTCTGTAAACTATAGTCTGGACATAATGTAGTGTTTAAAAGGAAGCATGAAACATAGGACATTAGGAAAATTGGGCTTAATCTGAAACAAACACCTGTTTTGTCTACTGATCAGAAAAATGATTTGTTAGCAATACTAGATTACCTTCCAGAATATACCCGAATCTTTGACATTGAGGTCTGCAGAGATTTTTGTTTAACTGTTCAATTATCTTTTTTTTTTGTTTTTTTTTTTTTTTTGTATTTTCTACATTCTTCTGAAAACGACAAAAAGAGAAAAAAGTATCCATGAAAAAAAAATGAAACTATGTGATGTAACAATAATTTTGATAATTCAAATATTAATACACAAAGAAAAATGCATATAAATTAATTATATTCTAGTTTCTATTATGATTGACGATGAATATGAAGTGATAATACAAGGTTTTTGCTTAGACTGTTTCGAGGACATGCATTGTTACTTAGAATGTTCCTGCATTTAAATAATTTTACAAAAGTAACATGAATCTATAGAATCTTGGAAATGGGTGCTGGTTGACCATTTTAAAATAGGGTATATACAGTAAAAGTTACATTCCTATTGCTGAAATATTCTCTATGACAAACAGTTTAGTCTCTCCTGTAAAAAAAAAAAAAAAATTTCGTCGCTGAGAACGTTTGGCATTTCCACTCTTCAGATATTATTGATATTATTTGAAAATCACAGAAGCGGCATTGTAATGTATGTTCAGCGGTTCTCGTTAATTCGCATCACGTGTCCTGCCCATTTCTTCTTTAGCTTGGGAAACGCTTCATCACTGAGCTACCATTTTGAATTTGTAAAACAAAAAAATTTAATAATTTTTTTTAACGTAAAAATATGTTGTTCTTCGTATAGCAGAAGGGCAGTGTTTTACACATACAAATTTTTATTATTGTACAAGATACAGTAATGGAGGGTAAAAAAATGTTGAATATTTTCAAAAATTTTACTGCTGTAAGCTGTACCTAACCCCTTAACATGAAACATGTTCCAATTCTTATAATTGCAATGTTTGTGGCGATATATTGTTGTGGACAGTATTTTTTTTTTAATGAATCAGTGTAGCCTAAATCTACTGCACGCTCGAGGTTAAATGATTGTCATCTTCTCTTTGCTCTATGTCTATTTGCTAACACAATCCAGCCGAATAGTGATGCATTAGTGTAGAACAAGAGGTGATTGCAATCAATTAGTAACTAAATATATTAATGTTCAATAGTTTGTATGTCGACTTATCAATCTTATCCTAATTTATGTTTAGAGTGGTGATTGTTTTTACAACATGAGTTTATGTACTATCCGCCACTGAAGCAATTTTTGATTGAGAGCGATGATGACGTCAGTCTTGTCTGAAAGATTTGGAGTGAGATTGACGTCATACTGTCCCCTTCAACTGAGTTTTGCATGCCTGGGCTGTAGCATACAATGTTTTTCTACGATAGGACAAATTTACATTAAATAAATATTTCAAGTTGGAGAGGTTATAAGATCACGATATCATGGCCGTCTAAACTCACAACCATTAAGAAATAGGTATTTATGGAATAGCCTGTTTTAATCATGCCATCAACGATCATGTGCCTCTGATCATGTTCGCAGTTTCATTGCTGTCTAAACAAGCCATAGACCTAATTAACAAAGCGGTTAGACAAAGTTAAGAAATAAGTGACCATGAAATCTTAGCCTATGAGACAACATTAGACTGATGAAAAGTGAAGTTACTTCAGACACTTGAAACAATGCATGCATTGAGTACTACATAAGTAACTTCAGAATAATAAGGATAAAATGCAAATATGAATGATCAATTTGTTACTTATCTGTGTGGTGTGTAATATTTACGTCATGAAAGATGGTGGTAATGCATTAATTTCTTACTGAATGGAGTTTATACATTGAATATTGCATTTTCTTTGGCAGTGCGTCAAACTAATAGCACTAGTATTTCAAAGACTCACTTTACGCACTGATTGACAAGAGTGGGTAAAATGCAACTTTACGCACTGTTGAAGAAAAATGAATGTTTAACATAGACGAGAATAGGAATAGCGGGATATAATAAACATGCGAAATATGTAAAGACGGGCATAACATTTGCAGATGTAGAGCAAAATAACAATTCCAAATATATTAATCTTCAACGGAGACATGCACATCTGTTGGAGAGCATTATAACAATGTTCAACATAGACATGCATACGAGTTTCAGAGAATAATAACCATTATAATTTATTATATGAATGTTCAGTGCTTCCGCCTATCCTCAATGGTGAGAATAGAAGAATAGAAGGACAATAAGGAGCAAATTGCGTTATTTTCTACTAGACTAAACATTGTTAGGCGATTTTCTTCATCCAAATATTTATATTCATATACATCTGCATATCCTGCATCGATGAGTTTCCATAGCACATTCTTGAGGTTCTGCCTCCTTTCCTCTTTTTTTTTTCGGTCTTATGAAACTCGTAAATCATGCAATATATTTGACGTTTATGAGAGCCCATCGTGTTCTCTCCGTCTTCTTTCTTCAGCCTTTCTAGGACAGGAAAGCTTTAAAATGGAACGAAAATGGAATTCTTCAAATGTGTTTCACCCCATGCCTGTTGCTCACATATTTCTGGTCAGTATGTATTCTTCACTCTCTTGTGTCCACATCAATAAAGGCATGCTATTCTATTAAAATATGTTACATTACTCTCTATATCTTCTCAAGGCAGTTAAGTTCTACAAAGATTTCTATGGAAAAAGATTATTAAACTTTGATTTTTTTTTTATATTTTTCATCGTTAGGAACTGCGTGACTGTATCCATATATTTGTCACACTTGGTAGAAAAAGCGATGACATTAATAACTGTAGACGTAGAGTATGTACTCTTGCGATAGAGTACATTATTTTTTTTATTTTATGACACGATGCCGCTGATCACATCCGTATCGAAAATCGCGTGCAGTATGTACACACCCTTAGATGATAATCAAGTGTTGTGTGACCAACTGATTGATCTCTGAAAGTAGACCTTCATACCCTTGAATGCGGTCAAAGTCAGTGAAATTGGAATTGTATCTCTTCAATCTGCTCTGAACGTAATTTCGCAGAAGAAAACATACTTCATATGTAGCCTCTATACAAACCTACAGTTCACAAACACTGATTATTAACTTTTTATTTATCATGACACAGACTGTAAGGAAACAGTATTGTAACATTTCATTCAATCAGTTTCAATATTCGCAGAATTACGTGTTTCCAGTATTCCTGGTATTGAGAAAATGATTTTCGCCAGATCTTGTTATCCATTTTTTACAGCAAATTTTTCTAAACTAAGGGGTTTTTTTTTTCTATTCAATACCTACAAGTCAATTCAATCGAAAGTGATGTGCAAAAAACAGGATCACTTTATCTGTAACATTAATACACCTTTTTAAAATCTAAACCACAAAATAACGACTTAGGGTACTTGAAATCAGATAAAATGATATAGGGTAAATTAGGGTCTGTTGGACAGTCGGGTATGTTAGACACTTTTTACTTTAACGTGTTACCTCACCACTTGTGGGCACCACATTCTGCTAGAAGTCAATGATTGAAGTAGCCCCACTCGTGGCTACTTCCGTCATTGACTTCTAGCAGAATGTGGTGCCCACAAGTGGCGAGGTAACACGTTAAAGTACAAAGTGTCCAACATGCCCGACTGTCCAACAGACCCTAATTTAGCCTATATATTTTATTTTACTAACAACATAAAGATGAATTAACAAATAAAACAACGAAGGTAGTGTGTCCTCACACTCCCACAAATTAAATATTAATTACATAATCTTCTTCTTCTTCTTCCTATCACGTATTAAGTCTGGTGGCCTGTCAAGGTCTCACGGTCTTACATTATAAATAACTAATTTTAGAAATTTCAGACAAAACGTTTTATGCATCAAGATATCTATTGTAAAGTGGAGTGGGGTTATTCTGAAACTACGGGTTTATTCTGAAAACAGCTCCAATTTTTAATTGTCGCATATCTACATGTAATGTAATCTCTATGGAGCACATTTCTTACATGTTATGTAGATGATTTACAAAATAGAAATTAGATAAGATGACAGTTGATATTGAAATTTGCTGTAAATACCCCCAACAATTAGCTTGGAAGTTGACGGTTGAAATTCTCATTATTGCAACTGATAAAAACTTTTAAGTGTGTGTCATAAATATACAGATGTTTACTGTATGTTTGAAAATTGAATGAGCAAATATATAGTACTTCCGTGTGAAGAGTAATGTAAGTAATATAGGTAATAGCTTTATTATAGCCTATGGTCGCTATATAATTTTCAAAGTAGTAGTGTCATAACATAACTGTCATTTTCTGTCTACTAATAGCCTATTATTGATGTTACCATCTGTCTTTCAGTTTTTAATTTTTGTGTACCTAAATAAAAATTAAATTGTCGTATCTGCCTACAACAGAGAACACAATGAATAATTGATATTCAACTCTGTTAGTTTGCTTGCTCGATCATCTGCATATCAACAACTTGAAATGGGATTAACATATAATGATATAACTATGCAAAGACAAAGAAGTCTTGTTGACAAGTTAATCTACTATCTACGGTGTTTACGTTTTAGTAAACATCAGTAAAAGAGAACTATTAAGACTACAAAGTTATGGCACATGCAAGTAAATAATTATACACTGGATCGTATTAGCTGCAAAATAAGAATACAGTGTTTAGCATTACAGGAATTACAATGTACGTTGCGTTAGGTCATCTAGTTTCTACCATATTATCATTGCATAGCGTTTTTTTTCTAGAAATAAACAAAGAATTTGATTTGCGGGCTTCCTTCTTTTACATATTTCCAAGAGCTATGGTTCCCGAGTTCATTTGCAGAAGAAGCTAGTGAATTTATGAACGGTAGAAGTCTCTGACATGACGTTCCTTAGGAAGGAAGTAAATCTCCTAGATATACGACTCGTGAAAGATATCTGTCCCTTAATGAGATAGTCCATCTATATTAATAATACATCTGTAGCCGACATTTTTCTGGTAATTTTCGATTTTCCAAAAATAATTGGTCCTAACATATATAATTAATCGCCCTGAAACCGAAAATCGCTTTTTTTAAATTTTTGTTTGTATGTCTGTCTGTCTGTCTGTCTGTCTGGATGTTTGTTACCTTTTCACGTGATAATGGCTGAACCGATTTATATGAAAATTGGAATATAAATTAAGATCGTTGTAACTTAGAACTTAGACTATATGGCATTCAAAATATTTTATTTAAAAGGGGGGTTATAAGGGGGCTTGAATTAAATAAATTGAAATATCTCTCTTATTATTAATTTTGATGAAAAATATTACATAACAAAAGTTCCTTTAAAAGTAATTTCCGATAAGTTTTATTCCATGAAAAATTTTGATAGGACTGATATTTAATGAGATAAATGAGTTTCAAAATTACAATAACAGTGCCATCTAAGGCGGTGTAATGAAATAAAAAACAAATGACATCGCCTATAAGGGGCCTTGGACAACAAAAATCGAAAGCTATGAAACATAGCCTACAAAGAATGTTTCTGTGTTTGTATGAAGTAATATCGGAAGCTAAATTAACCGATTTGTATAATTAATTATTAATTCACCATTGGAAAGTGTAGTTTCTCTGGATGGACATAATGCTATAATGTTATTACAGTAACTTCTGAGTGAATCGAGGACAGGTAAGATTAAAATAGCTTCTTATGCACAGAAAACTTGATAGGCATTCGTTTCCTGTATTTCCTAAAATAATTTTTATCACCAAATGAGTGGTCTCTAGATCAAAATGATCGCATTTTAATTTTTTTAATACAATTTAAATTAAGTAACATAATAAATTTATCATTCTATCAAACACGAATGTTCCCTGGATCAAATGTCCTATTTTAATTATGTAATTACTTTATATTTATTTCTAACAGGTGCAGCGGAGCGCACGGGTACGGCTAGTCTTAAATAAAACTGCAATTTCTAGGTGGTATCAAAGTTAAATTTTTCTTCATTCATAACACTTATAATAATCACTTATTAATTTGGTAACGTCTTTACTGTGTTAATATGAGGAATTTACCTGGCTGACTAGTTTCTAAATGGTATTATTCTTCATTGTCCGAAGTTGCAACGTTAATCAGTAAATTTTTATACTCAAAATCCTTGCTCATTACTTCATCGTGGATAATGAATTTCCTTATAGTTTCTATCTCTTTATAAATATATATGTTCGAACTCCCTATGCATCAAGAGTTCTGGAAAATATTATTATATCAGCAGACATAGGCCTAACCTGTCAGCCAACCAAACAGACAAATAGATAATGTTTGGTATTGTGACTTTAAATACAAAACAATAATATAACTTTTATTCAAAACAACAATAATTCCTTTCTACAAATCAATTTAAACACTCCCGTCAACAATGGGATTTCCACTCCACACAGCAACACAGTATTAGTTATTGTACTCCACAGACGACAATGACAATTTACTTGGATTATTGAGAACAACAATGTACTGATAATCTTAACTAATGTTTACAAAGTACTATTTACAACACAGAACTCGCAGTTCTCAGTTCACAGTTCGTTTGCCTTGGCTAGTTCTTCTAGCTCAGTCACAGACCTTCAGAGACAGTCCACTGAACTTCGAACTCAGGTCCCCCAACTGCGGTCCACTGCACTCACACAGCTGAGGACACACTCACACAAGTCGAACTCCGGTCTCGAAGCTGGCTTCACTGATAAACTGACTGGCTGCTCAGTAATGACTGCAAATGCAACTAACTGCTGTCAGCTCACTTGCGTCTCTTCTTTTATAACCAACCCATAGTTTCCTGAGAGTACGATTTCGCGATCGATCTCCAGATGCCGAGAACATGGCGCCTCTCGACTTCTCTGGATTCCTTACCTCAGTCGCAGGCGCATTACTTCCCCCTCTCTGCCGCGGAACAGCGTGCCGCTATTCCCCTTCGCGCCTCTCCGCAGCGACCATCGTTTCGTCTCCCCTCCGCGCCGCGCCCTCAGCGCTCCTTGGAGTTCGCTTGTGCCGGACGCGCACGAAGTTCCCCGAAGCACCGAGATTATTCGGCCTGCCGTCACAGTATTTTAGTTCATTATGTGGATACGGAGAAGAATTGGGCGTGTGAAATGGACAGACAGAATAAGAAATGAAATTGTGTTGGAAAGAGTGGGTGAATAAATAATAATGCTGAAACTGATCAGGAAGAGAGAAAGGAATTGGTTGGGTTGGCTGAGAAGAAACTGCCTACTGAAGGATGCACTGGAAGAAATGGTGAACGTGAGAAGAGTTCGGGGCAGAAGGAGATATAAGTTTAAGAAGATAGACGACATTAAGATAAATGGATCATATACAGACTAAGAGGAAGGTAAAAAATAGGAGAGATTGGATAATACTGGCTTTGCTGTGAAAAACCTGCCCTTGGACAGAAAACTATGAATGAATGAATTTTATTTAGTCGTTTCACCTTCATATCCTGTTTCATAAAATTCATATGCTAACACTGCATCTACTCTTAATGTTACAAAAAATTCCATAATATTTTCAGATTTTCACGCAGAGGTGGAGACTCAAAGCAGGGCTCGTATCAATGGAATTTGTAGTGGACAGACATTGTTACGACAGACTTCCTGGTCGTAGTCTTCTTCCCTGCCTTAATTCAATCGAGTTTTCGTCACAACCTCATTATCGTCTTTCGGTAAGAAGTTAGCGGCGTCACATAATATAGGTCTGTGTATGACCAGTCACTTATGATTAGACAGATTGAGTGTAATAGAAGGTAGCAATAAGTATAAAATACAAGTCGAAAGTTGAACACTCCTTGTGAAATTATAATCTGCCACATATCTAACACGTGTCTACTGAATTTGAAACTACTTGTTATGACAGTTAATGTATCTCTTAATATATCACCACATTTCAGACAATCGTCATCAAAGTATATACTAGAAATTTGTATCAATAAACTACGTTCAACTCAGGTAGTAGTTTCAAGCACTTGCAGCTAGTACGAGTATTTGCTTAAAAATACAAAGATAATAATAATTGCTTGCATTGAAATTCATGACTGGAGACAGATGGAAAGGGATTAATACATTAAACATACCCTTTAAATTGATGCTTTCGTTATAAAAATTTGCTCTCATAAGGATATAATGTATAACACGTAAGCTACCATAAAATATAGATTGTTGGACTAGAGATTAAAACACCGCGTATGAAGGCAAGTTACTAAGCAAATATTAGTATTAACTTTTCTCATATTTGACATCAGGCATTTCAGATAGGTCATATGTTCTTGTCTTGGCTGAAACCCGAACAATTTTCTTACAAATGGAGATTCATTGACGCCCTCACATAAGCCCGCCATCGGTTCTTATCCTGAGCAAGATTAATCCACTTCCCTAGCATCTTATCCCGCCTCCCTCAAATCTATTTTAATATTACGTCTCTGCCTTCCTAAAGATATTTTTTCATGAGGTGCCCCAATTCAATATGCACTCAATATGCATTTCTGGATTCACCCATACGTTGTACATGTTCTATCCATGTCAAACATCTGGATTTAATGTTCCTAATTATGTCAGGTGAAGAATACAATGCGTGCAATTCTGCGTTGTGTAACTTTCTCCATTACCCTGTAACTAACATCCCTTCAGTCCAGAATATTTTCCTAAGCACCTAATTTCTCAAACATTCTCAACCTCTGTTTATCTTTCGAAGTGAGAGTCTAAGTTTCACAACCATACAGAACAACCTGTAATATAATTTTTTTATTCTAATTTTCAGTTATTTTCAGAGGAGACTTGATGACAGAACCTTCTCAACCGAATAATAGCAGACATTTATCAGATTTAATCTGCGTTTAATATCCGCTAGAGTCCTATTTATATTTGTAACTGTTAACCCAAGGTATTTGAATTTCTCCATCTTTTCAAATGATAAACTTCGGATTTCAATATTTCTCTATCGTACAATGTTCTATTAACGAGACATA
Organism: Periplaneta americana; assembly: GCF_040183065.1. Taxonomy (NCBI): domain Eukaryota; kingdom Metazoa; phylum Arthropoda; class Insecta; order Blattodea; family Blattidae; genus Periplaneta; species Periplaneta americana. The sequence continues at coordinate 91,920,464 of NC_091132.1, forward strand.
ATCAGATACTTGTTTTTTTTATGGATTTACTTCCAAACCTATCTCTTTACTTGCTTCAAGTAAAATTTTCGTGTTTTCAATATTAATTTGTGGATTTTCTCCTAACATATTCGTATCATGCGCATAAACAAGTAGCTGATGTAACCCGTTCAGTTCCATACCTCTCTGTTTTCCTGGAACTTTTCGAATGGCATTTTTAAGAAAGGTGACAGTGCATCTCCTTGCTTTAACCCGCAGTGAATTGGAAAAACGTCAGACAGAAACTGATCTTATGTTTCACTGACAAGTGAGACATATTTTGATAATAATCGAATTAGTTTCTTCGGAATAACTTAAATAATCACAGCAACAAAATGCATTTATACAGTAAATAGGACTAGTATTAGTTTCATAAAGTCCGTATAATTTTAGTGACTTATTAACAAGTAAGCCCTATTCATTTAATGTCACAGAATAATATTATTAGCTTTTCACTTCCTTCAAACGTGGACGTTTAAAATTGTGGTGGGACTATTATTTGCCCTCCAAACATTGCGAACTTAGCATACTAATAGATGTTATTAACCCTAGCTGGACCAAGCTTTTTTTAGTAATGCGGTGGACAAAGCGGGGTTAAAAAGTATCCACTAGGAATAATTGGCACAAACGTGAATATAATGCACATAGATCAATTTTATAATTGTATTTGACATCTCTTTAATACAAATTAATTAATGGTGTGTTTATTTATTGATAAATTGAAATTATTTTTACTGAAATGAAAAAAAAAAAATAAACAAAATATTCTAGCCATCACCTCTTAATTTCACTCAGCATTTTAATAGTAAATCCATGGCACTACAGCCCATGAAGTGCCAAGACCGACCAGCCGGCTGCTGGCCTCACGCCCACATGCCGAAGCAGAGGTGGACGATCATCCAACCAGAATGGAGATATCGTGTGGTTAGCACGATGATTCCCCCAGCCATTATAGCTGGTTTGCCAAACCTGATTTTCGCTGCCTATCGTAGCTCCCCAAGTGCATCACGATGCTGAGTGGGCACCGGTTCCATACACTGGCCGAAATTTCATGAGAAAATTTCTTCCCTCACGAGGACTCGAACCAGCGCGCATTCCGTAAAGCGAGTCCTATGCAGGATCCCTTAGACCACGGCGCGTGATTTCTTTCTATGAAGTTTACCTTCTAATTTCACTTACCATCACATTAGTTCCATTGAAATATAAGAAGCAAATAAAAGAAAATAAAACAAAAGATAAAGAGCCATATTCATAGACATGCTTAGTGCGAGCTTCCGGTGGATGATCAGTGAACTAACGTTTTTCGTATTCATAAACCAGTGTTAGCGATATGATATGAAACCTGTACATGTAAACAGTCGATAGCCGGGGCTAGTTTAGCAAGCTCGTAGTGCGCGCTAACGAAATATCTATGCATAGCACCGAAAAAGACTAAACTTTGGTATGTTGTAGTCTGTACCTTGTTCAATCATCACGTACACAACTGTAACACACATTAGTCTTCTTGGTATATCTACCACACACAAACAGCTCACATAATGCATAAACAATGGTGGTTTTTGCCAATTTGTTCTTCTGTTCTTAGTGTGAGCCTCATCACAGCATACATGACATCTTCCTTTTCCAGTCGAACGTTTTGGAGTCTCACTTCTTTTCCTAAGTTTCCTCTCAAGGACAGCTTCCATGGCTGCTAATATGTTGTTTTGGAGCCCAGTTACGACTTCAGGCCGTTCTTCAACTTGAGGTTTGATGAGGTCTAATCCTAACTGCTGGAGATAAAGACGTCGCCCAAGAGGGCGATTTAGTACTGTTCCATTCAGGAAAGTTCATGGTGTGCAATGCATATGCATTTATAGAGGCAATATCTATCAAAAGTGTAGAATACAGAGAGAAGCCATCGTCCGGTACTTCTTTTTGTACTGTATTTTCTCGCCATTTGGTCTATGGTGTCAACTGCTCCTTTTGTTGAATTATAAAATAAATTAATGTCAGATTTCTTCTTAGGTCCTTCATCAGAAACAAGGATCACAATGTTGAGATGATAGCATAACTAGGACCTTCTTTGGTTTTGGTATATATGATACCAAAGTCACAGGTGGTTTTCCAGAGGATGAATCAGTAAAGGCGAAGATGCTGGAATATAGTTCTCTTCTTTTTACAGACTTCAGCTCTTTTGGAATGTGCTTTCGGTTATTTTGCACAGTCTCAACTAAAGTCAGATTGTAGTCACTGTAGAGGTCCTCCGCTAGATCAACAGATGTATAGTAATAGTCTGTTACATTTCGGCCTGTATTTTTGATAGGAGCAACAAGCCCTATCACAGTCTCTTTAGGTCCTTTGTATTCAGAAGTTGTGCCTTCCTGCTTACCGGCGTACACTTCCATGCTGTGAACGTATCTTTCTTTACAGTCTGCAAGCATTCTTATCAGGATCCCATACTTTCCCGGCTTATCTTTCATGAAAACCTGGAAGGGTCTATTTCCTCTAAAAAGGGACAGAATTTCATAAATAGTGGTATTTTTGTAAGCACAATAGAATTTAAGAAACATTTGTATTTAGGAGATGGAATATTACACGCAAAGGAGCAAATTTGTCACTTTGTCTTCGAATTTCCCGTGTACCTTCATCATAAAATATGATTATCCTCAAAAGATCATGGAATCTGTTTCGGAACATGCCTGCAATATATGCTGATCTGCCAAGTTCTCCAGACCAGAAATTATGATAGTCCAAGCATTGGCACCTATCAATATCAGAATACCCAGAAACGCAAGAAATTCAGTCATATTTGTTTCCTCAATATTATTTCTTCTTCCCTCTTCATTTGTGTGTTGTAGAATTTTTGAGACTATATCATCATCCATGGATTTCATAAAGGATTCATATAAATTGTCTACTCTACCTGCTGGTCATAGTCTCGGTTTGCCACGAATTCTATTAGCAATGGTTCTTCGATCAGGGCGAAGTGGAGTGGGTATATACACCTACCACTTTTTGCCAAATATGTAACTACAGTAGTATTTCTGTTGTGAATATAATCAATCGAATCGTCAGTCGTATCACTTTCACTTTCGCTTACATTTATCTCTTCTAAATCATACACTGTGTCTTCATTTTCACTTACATTGTCATCTACACTTTGATTATAATTTTCTTCCTCTCCCTCTTCAGTAACAACACTTAGGTCTTTATCACTCATAGTTTCTGGATATTTTTATCATCATACAACTAACACTGCTCACAGATCAAGAGCAATTGAATTACTAAAAACGTTTCCTGCTACCAATAACGGTGAAACATGTTCTTATGTAGTATACAAGCAGCATTGTTGTCGATATTTAAATTTAAAACGTTATGACAGCACCATAATTAATCGTTGATTCAAAATTTAGTATATTAAAAAATAGTTACATGCTGGACCAAGGGGGGGTTATTTTGTGTCCACATAGACTTTTCATGAAATAAATAAGGCAGATCATTTGTAAATATTTTTTTTTTCTTATAGATTCATAAAATTTGAAGTTTTTCTGACACAGTCATGGAATATAAACTTCAAAATAACATTATTGCAATTTTAATAGCTAAATTAAAAATGTGTGGACACAAAATGACCCCCCCCTCTTGGTCCATGGAGGGTTAAGTAACAGTTATTGTCAGGCAGTAAAATTTCGCAGCAGCAACCGAAACCGGGCAGTAGTTTATATGTTAAACATGTATCAATTATTGTGTATGTACTTATGAGAGAATCAGCTATTTGAATCACAAGGAGGATTATGTAACATTAAATGTGACAGTAACATCTCGTTTAGACTGTAATTATGTAAATTGTTAAGTATTAGTTTGGAGATGATTATTTTTAAATTATTATTTTCATTTGATAATTCTTATTTTACCTTGCAATGACCTTGTTTTGATTTTCCACTTTACATGCACTCTAAATGAGCACATGGCTTGAAACTAATGTGAAATTCTCGAGCTTGCATTCCTATTTTAAGAGAAAGATTGATACTAAAACGACCAAAAACAACATTTTTCACTCTTAATTCAATGAAATTTGCCGCTTTTTTTCTGAGTCAGATTATATACAGAGTAACCGTAAGCATTATCATTAATTTCACTGGGTAATTCTTTACGATATATTAAACAAAAAAGTTTAATACAAAAGCCGTTGATTGAATTCTCAACATACTCTGTCAATTTAACAGAGCATTTAATATGGTAATAAATTATTCAATGAATTTTACTTTTATTCACTATTTTCTTATCCTACGAAATTACTTGACTACCGTATCAATACTTTACGACTGATTTCCCTTGCATTAATACAAGCTATATTACAATACAGTATTATAGAATGGGGGTGCTTTTAGTACCTCCCTCATGCCAATAACACTGCTACAGAAACGGGTAAAATGGTATTTCTTAATAAGCGTCTTGATTATTCCTCAGAACTTTTGTATTTTGAATTTAAGTATTTGATTTCCATCAAATTTATAATAATGTCTTATTGAATTTCGTATCCTAAAACCAAAATGCATTTAATTTGTATTCACATAAATTAAACTAAAGAACAAACAACATATGCTTTACAGAACCTAAATGTAGCTACTACAACTGCAGCTTATAATCAAAGTAGAAACTTCGGTCTCAGGCTCTAAAAGAAGATAACACCTAATTTCCCGTGCTACAGGCGTCGACAATCCGTGGAAGAAGATCATCGGCATGATCTACAAGACGTATAACATACAATGAGGTCTTAAGATATCCCCACGAGAAGTCACGTGAACTAGTGAACTAAGATTGGTGATGTTGCTGGCCATGGACGGGACCTTGATAACCAATCCTACAGCTATTGCCTTGCCGCAACACTGAAGTGCGCAGGAGCTCCGTCATACTGGAACCATGTACTGCGGGCGGTAGCCCTTCCAGTAAAATGGGCAGGATGTTCTACAAAATGGTCCTGTAATTTTCTCCCTTTAAGCGTTTTGGGATGACATTTGGATCGAGTAGTGTGTCGTATATGATGCCAAACCACACATTGACACTAAATCGCACCTGTTGAGATCTGACTGCAATGGAATATGGATTTGTTTGCTCCCAAATGTGCTGATTGTGTGTTTTAAAAATAACACCCCTTGTGAAAGTTGCTTCATCAGTGAATAACACACAACTTGCGAACAGGAGTATCACTGCGCTTTGATGTAAAAACCAAATGCACGTCGGCTAATTCTCTCAGCCCCTAACACTGCATTTTTTAATGTTGACTCTCTGATGACTGAGCTTTGAATAAATGTACCTAAAAACAAAAGACAACAACAAATCTATGAGCATAACATGAAATAATCACAATCTGGCAAATAGTCACAACACTAAAACAAGTGTAACGTCGTACCGGTGCGAGATAGGACACATATTGATTAATGAAAAATGTTTCAATACTCTCTAATTACCATATTCTTGTGTAACATAAGTTCTAAATCACTATGTATAGAAGCATTAGAACCCGTCAACAATACGACCATTAAATCATGCACATAAAATTACAATCTTCTGCTGATTAAATTTTGTATAGTTGAATTCTTATATTAGTGCGCCGAGCAGATTGTTCAAAATGGAAACATCGATAATCGTGCCGTTATTAAATATTTCATAAGAAAGGGAATGAGTGAAACATAAATTAAAGCAGACATAGACACGGCATTGGGGAAATCAGCTCCATCGTTTCCCACTAGGAAAAATTGGGCAGTCCTATTTGAATGTAGTTGAGAGTGCGTTGAAGACGACGCCACAATGGACGGCTAGTAACAGCTATCAGTGAGGAAATCATCGACAAAATCCAGGTACGGTGTTGAAAAATCTCGACTAACGGTGCGAGAAATTAGTCAATGAGTTAGGTATATGTTGCAGTGATTGTTGCCACCGAAGTGAAATTTGGATAGAATCTCTGACTGTATTTGAGATATATACATCTCAATGAATCTCTTTATAAGGAGGAGGATAGAAACATCGCAGAACCGCCTGTGTTCACTACAACGCAATAGCACAAACCGGTCCTCTGCCCGGTACAGTAAGCACGCATCAGCCTAGCACTGCCCGCGGCCGTTCATACGCGAGTCGATGATCACTGTCTTAGTTTGTAAACGAAACCTTTTATATTCACTAAATTTAATTGTTTATAACACTTTGACTTTGTGGAAAACCTTTAATAAAGGAAGTTTGTAGCAGCAACTGCTTTATATGATATGAAAGAAATCAATTATTTTCTTAACAATGCAAAAAATGAAACTTAAGGTGCTAAAATTAATACCAACTTAGAAAAGCACTGATTTCTTAATCACACTTACGCGGTTAAACTACAAAATTTACGAGCATGTTTCCTATGAATTTACGAATCAATTTTTACGCATTTTCATCTAAAAAGAAATCGTCGTTCTTTATTTTTCAGAAAGAAAAGGAGAACGAGTGAATCTTAGACTGTTGAAAACCTCGCAAGTCACATTTTTTCTCAAATCCAGTTTTCATATAGCCGTATTATTCATACACAGACCTTTCAACTGGTCCAGAAATCCCACATGTCCCGTACTGAGAGTACATTTCACAGCGGCAATAAGTTACAGTGAATTGCGGGAAATTGCAGGAAAACTACAAATCCAGGCGTGTGGAATATTTTAGAAACTAAAACAAAATTCAGTTATTCTTTTATATTATATAGGATTGAAAGAATTTGAAGAATTAAATTTGCTAATATCTTAATTTTCCATTTTTGTACGTTTGTGAACTTTTTTCTTGCCTTAAATATACAATTAAACTTCTTTATAAGATGAAGAATTGTCCTTCCCCGTTTTATTCTGCTAAAAAGTTGTTATAAAGAAATACAATTAATGTTACCAGTCGTGAATAGCAGAATCCCCATATGTCCAGAAAATTCCGATTTCTTTTCCAGAAAATACTAAAGAGAAGATTTATGTTCATGTATGTCAAACACTAGAATTTATAATTGTGCATTAATAAAAAGGATAATCACTACAAAATATCAAACGCTTTTGAAGATAATCAGTATTTTGTGCTTCCTAAAATATTTACTCTAATCGACATGTGGGGTTTCTGCAATTGACATACTGTGTTTTTCAAGGATTGCGTGTTTTTACCTATACTAGATAATATTTACATAACTATTAAAAGCAGATTTTAGAAACTTCACTTCGCTCTTCAGTGGAGCTGGCAGCACACGTGTTGATAATTGGGTGTGGCCTTCAAAGTTATGAAGCCCAATTATCAGGGCGTAGAGGACACGCATATCTGGTCTGGTTAGTAATAATTGCTGTCCAACTTTCGGTTACGTAGTGCAAATAATGTTTTTGCTACTCGTATGTATAAAGTTGACTTCATGGGGAGTTTGCGGAATGCAATAAAGCATGATTACTATTGACTGTACAACCGGTATATGGAAGCACAGCAACAAGGAAGCCTTGCATACCTTTCTTAGTTAACCGGAACTCTGTCGAACTGAAGTTCACAGTAATCTGCTTCTCAGAATGGAATCTGCCTTGTATTTACATGCCAATTATTTATAAAAATAAAATGTTGGAATGATGTCAGGGAAACCTGAAATAGTTCACGGTATCTACCTGCATAGGTTGACGTATGGTGCACTAAATATCTGGTGTATTTAATTTAATAGCATACGAGTGTTTGAGTAAAATGCTTCGCTTTCCACAATCTCGAAAATTCTAGCCAATACAAGACCTAAAGAACAATTGTTTTCTGTTATTCCTATTCCTAGTGCCATTGAGGAACATGTGCAGTAATAAAATTTTATATCAATAATCTTTTTAACTTCTCGTCACATTCTGATAATCTCATCATGATACGATACGATACGATGTGATGCGATGCCATGCGATATATATGATATGATATGATATGATATGATATGATATGATATGATATGATATGATATGATATGATATATATGATATGATATGATATATGATGTAATGTGATGTGATTTGACATATGATATGATATATGATATGATATGATATGATATGATATGATATGATATGATATGATATGATATGATATGATATGATATGATATGATATGAGATATGATATGATATGATATGATATGATATGATATGATATATGATATGATATGACATGACATGACATGACATGACATGACATGACATGACATGACATGACATGACATGACATGACATGACATGATATGATATGATATGATATGATATGATATGATATGATATGATATGATGCGATACGATACGATACGATATGATGCGATATGAAGAGTCCACTGCAAGAATGATGGATGTCACTTTCTTGTCGAAAATGAGCCAAGACTGTCAATGCATAGCTTAAGACATATAGAATGTAATAGAGAGTTATATGGCATTAACACTGATAGTCATTGCCCAGTAATGATCGGAAAATCACAATTAAGCTTTGAGCACAAAGCATTTCAAGGTCAATTGCTTCTGAAAAATGTATTCCATCCATCATTCTTGCAGTGGACTCTTCATATGATATGATATGATATGATATGATATGATATGATATGATATGATATGATATGAGATATGATATGATATGATATGATATGATATGATATGATATATGATATGATATGACATGACATGACATGACATGACATGACATGACATGACATGACATGACATGACATGACATGACATGACATGATATGATATGATATGATATGATATGATATGATATGATATGATATGATATGATATGATATGATATGATATGATGCGATACGATACGATATGATGCGATATGAAGAGTCCACTGCAAGAATGATGGATGTCACTTTCTTGTCGAAAATGAGCCAAGACTGTCAATGCATAGCTTAAGACATATAGAATGTAATAGAGAGTTATATGGCATTAACACTGATAGTCATTGCCCAGTAATGATCGGAAAATCACAATTAAGCTTTGAGCACAAAGCATTTCAAGGTCAATTGCTTCTGAAAAATGTATTCCATCCATCATTCTTGCAGTGGACTCTTCATATGATATGATATGATATGATATGGTATGGTATGGTATAATATATGATATGATATATCATATTTGATATGATATGATATGATATATTTTTTACAAAAATACAATTGAAAAGACTGGAGACAACTGACTAAATATTTTAATCTCTTCCTTTAAGTAAATGAAACCAATCAAAACTGCAAATACTTATTTTTTAAAGGATGGTTGGGTTTTGAATATGAATAATATTTATGTACACGCTACTTGACCGACCGCGGGATGTCATACATAAACCTAAGAAATGATAATATCTTGTTGACTCATTTTATTAACATGTTTTTTGTTCAATATAAAGTAGAATCTGTTTAGACGAGTTTATACACTGCAACTTCCCACTTATTTTTTCAACAACAAAAGTTAATCGCTGATCGCTTTTCTACTTCAAAAACATTTTTCCCCATACTACAGCAGTATAAAACAAACCTTAATTAAAAATTCTTACATTTGTTATATTGCGGTAACTCAAATATGTTAAAAATCTGCAAACAATATTCTTCAACACGCTTTTTCCCTTATTAGAATCTGCCTTCTACTTTTGGAGTTATTATTAAGTATAAAAAAATGGAAAAATTTTGTCCAATATTCTTTTGAGAAGATTAACTCCATATGTAGATGAAATTATTGGGGATCATCAGTTTGGTTTCAGGCGTAATAGATCAACTATTGATCAGATATTTTGTATTCGATAGAAAATGGAGAAAAAATGGGAGTATAAGGGTACAGTGCATCAGTTATTCATAGATTTAAAAAAAAGCATATGACTCAGTTAAGAGAGAAGTTTTGTATGATATTCTTATTGAATTTGGTATTCCCAAGAAACTAGTTCGATTAATTAAAATGTGTCTCAGTGAAACGTACAGCAGAGTCCGTATACTTCAGTTTCTGTCAGATGCGTTTCCAATTCACTGTGGGATAAAGCAAGGAGATGCACTATCACCTTTACTTTTTAACTTTGCTCTAGAATATGCCATTAGGAAAGATCAGGATAACAGAGAGGGTTTGGAATTGAACGGGTTACATCAGCTGCTTGTCTATGCGGATGACGTGAATATGTTAGGAGAAAATCTACAAACGATTAGGGAACATACACGAATTTTACTTGAAGTAAGTAAAGAGATAGGTTTGGAAGTAAATCCCGAAAAGAAAAAGTATATGATTATGTCTCGTGACGAGAATATTGTACGAAATGGAAATATAAAAATTGGAAATTTATCCTTTGAAGAGGTGGAAAAATTCAAATACCTGGGAGCAACAGTAACAAATATAAATGATACTCGGGAGGAAATTAAACACAGAATAAATATGGGAAATGCGTGTTATTATTCGGTTGAGAAGCTTTTATAATCCAGTCTGCTGTCTAAAAATCTGAAAGTTAGAATTTATAAAAAAAAATTTTTATTACCGGTTGTTCTTTATGGTTGTGAAACTTGGACTCTAACTTTGAGAGAGGAACAAAGGTTAAGGGTGTTTGAAAGTAAGGTGCTTAGGAAAATATTTGGGGCTAAGCGGGATGAAGTTACAGGAGAATGGAGAAAGTTACACAACACAGAACTGCACGCATTGTACTCTTCACCTGACATAATTAGGAACATTAAATCCAAAAGTTTTGAGATGGGCAGGCCATGTAGCACGTATGGGCGAATCCAGAAATTCATATAGAGTGTTAGTTGGGAGGCCGGAGGGAAAAAGACCTTTGGGGAGGCCGAGACGTAGATGGGAGGATAATATAAAAATGGATTTGAGAGAGGTGGAATATGATGATAGAGACTGGATTAATCTTGCTCAGGATAGGGACCGATGGCGGGCTTATGTGAGGGCGGCAATGAACCTCCGGCTTCCTTAAAAGCCAGTAAGTAAGTAAGTAAGTAAGTAAGTAAGTAAGTAAGTAAGTAAGTATAAAAAAATTGGGAAAATATTCTGCTTCATTGAAAGCCTCTGTAAGTAACGCCTTCTCCAGTTATTGGCTGACAATTAGGAAGGTATAGGAATAGTACAGGGACATCATTTTATTTTTATTGACAGTTTTAATATTAACCTGGCTATATCTTTGGATTAAAGATCTAGAACCGGAAACACCGCTTGCTCCCCCTTCCAAGACTGGAGTTCGATGATACTGGCGTAAAATACAAATCACTTTACTAGGTATAGGAGGGAAGAAAAGTAGTTCATTCAATTATGGAAAATATCGCAATTTTGAGTTTGATAATTTTCATTAGGTTTTTGTTTAATCAAAATACAGTACTGTATTAACACTTAGTGTTTTTACTCACGAATTGAGCTATCCGTTCGGACGTATTCATTATGCAGTGTATATTGTACTGTTACAGCACATTAGCATACAATATAGAGAATGAAGTTAAATTGAAAAATAATCATAATATGAATATTTAAACACATTTTTGAAAATGGTGGTCGTTCATTTCGATACAGGTTTCAGTTCTTTTGTGCATATTACTGCACTATAGACTACTGTACCTAATTCCCATTACCAGTTTCGTCCTTTGTACTAGTAACTCATGTTGAAGTAATTCTACACCTATTCTATAAAAGAATATCTTACGTACTGTAAATTCAATCTTCACTTCTGCCCGATCCGAAAAGATAAAATTACTCAGACATGCTATCTACTGTCCGTCCAAGTGGTTTTTTCGCAGTGTCGTAGAAAGAGGGAAAATCACGTGACAATTAATTAACGATGCCCTTTCATTTAAGTTATTTTAAACAGTTGTATAATATTACGTAGACGTCCAATTCCTAACAGAAATTAATGTTTTCAGAAAAGGGCTAAGACAGCCCAGCAACTTGACTTTACAGAGGGGCGAACAGAAGCAGGTGGGGGAAACCGGGATGTGACGTAGGCAAACGGACGACAGTACCTGTGCGAAAATATGATTCAATATTGAAAGCTGTTTCGTCACTGGAAAACGCGAACATATTTCTGGAACGTACTATACTCACTAACTCAGTACTGCCCTGGTTCTGTGTGTAGGACGGTTGGAAGTTTACTAGCAGAGGGGGTGGGAGTGAAGTACATTGAAAAACTCAGGTACAATAAAAATTGAAGTAAAAATAAAATGATGTCCTTGTTTATTGTATCACTTTTTATGATTGACGCATACGTAGACCAACGGAGTTTTCTAAGTTGTTCCCCATTATTTGTTTATTTATCTGCTACACATCGATCGAGTAGTAGATCATGACTAGTTGAAGGAGCGGCTTAATTCCAGTGAATTCCAAGTTATAGCTACCGGTACTTATAGCGTAGTAAGCTAGTAAAGATCCTCGTGGGAGGAGACTATGATGGAATATAAGTGCGCGATTGCACTACGAGAATAAAACCGAGTTTTAAATTGTAATAATTAAACTAATTAGACCTATAATATGAAGATTTTCAAAGTGTAGTAATGAAAATAGTGAATATATTTTGAGAATAAATTCATATTTATGTATTATTAATTACTGTTTCCTCTAAAACTACAACTCAACGAGAGATGACTTAAAGTATATCAAACGACAAATTATGCCTAATGCTCTCAGTGGCTCTACAATGAGTATCACGTTATAGTTGACATACTAAGATCAGACCTGTATTCCTGTACCGAGGAAATAATTAAAACAGCTGCTTTGCCAAAGAAAATTGTCATTAAGAACAGTGTTGCAAACTCAATTCTTAAAAACTCGCTGTGTAACAGTGCAGGAACGTCTAAATTACTATGTTTTCAATATAAAATGCGATTATTTTTACCGCTATGGGTGTTCAAAATACCCGTTAAATATCTATATAAGCAATAGAAATGTCCTAAATATTACCCGCTAAATTAATACTGAAAAATACAAGATCAAGCAGTAAAGCCGTTGAATTGGCACCACTGAACTAAAAAGAAGACGAACATCTAGAACCGCGTGAAATATTTTGAAGTACCAACATTAGCTAAAGAATTTTACAAAGATATTACTGGAGATCCATACAAAATTGAATGTCTGATTGAAAAAGGCAGAATTTCCAGACACCTGTGTTTTGAAAGAATTCATAACAAGTTTCCTTATTTTACATGGGAATGTTTTTATTGGTCCTCACTGTTAGTTGGAAACCCTTAATATTTTTGGCACAAATTTACGTGTGGATACTTCAAGAAACAAATATATTTCAGTGTCTTTTCAAGCAAATATATAAGTTACTTAATTTCTTTCTTATAAAAGTGATTCAATTATTATCATTGTTGCATGAACAGAGTTTCCGTTTCCAAAAAATTGTAATATTATTGTGTTTTTTACTTTGTAAGTAGGCCTATTTTGGTCAAATTTTTATGTAAAGGCGAACAATGAATGAAATATATATTAGAATACAGTAACACTAATTAATTATAAACTAAAACCAAAAAAAAATAATATAAGAAAAACAAGTAATTTAAGAATAGACAAAAATTATAACATTTAAATATTAACAAATATGTCATATTTTAATCTCTTACCTTAAGCGACTTTTTAAGACAGCAGTAAATACCGTACTCTTATTTTTTTCATTTATAAAAATAAATTTTAAAATAAGTTATCTATTCGTAATAGCATTAGTTCCTTAATAAACGATATGATAATAAAATAATAAAATATTTGGAGTTAATACTTTGTGATCTTAGCTATAAAAATATTTTGTAACAAATTTAGTTTAAGACATTTAGGGACGGACTTTTGAATAAACGATTCTCAGTTCGTGAATAACTCTACTATTTTTATTGGTTTATTTTACGATGCTTAAAACTGCGATGATTACCCACCGTCTGAGTGACATGAAGGTGATAATGAAAGCGTAATGAATCCAGGGTCCAGTGCTCAAAGTAGCCGATATTTGCTCGTAATGAGTTGAGGGAGAACTACAGAAAAAGCCTCAACCATGTAACTTGTTCCAACCAGAATTTCAACTGCACAATTTCACTATGGTTAGGCTTAATCCTCTTTGTGGAAAATCAGAATAACAAAACCACGAAGCCACGTGCATATCGGATAATCGAATCCCAGAGATTCATAAAATTAAATTTATTGACCCGTGGCTAGAATTACAAACTCCGTTATTGTGACCTTATATGCCGTAACGTAGGTGAGTAATTGAGTTTCTGCATGGGCTCGTAGCATACATTTAAGTCTGAAGCACCCTAACGGAAAATTTGTACCTAGAAATATGAATAATTATACCCACACAGAGGCTATACAGGCCTATAGATATCTATACAGTAACATCCTGACTCCTGAGAGTAAGTTATAGTACTACATCACGCTTCATACATGAGTAATGATTATGACGTAAGATGTATGTGCAGAGACTCGAAGTGCAGTATAATATACCTGCATTTGTATCCTAACTGTAACCTGCAGAATTTTTTCTGCATTTTTCCTCATGTTTGTGACTTTTTTTAAATGTAGAATTAGGCCTACGTATATTTAACTTCAAAAATAAAACAAAAAATGGCTCAGGACTCAGAAGGATTTATAATAATTCATTTCTCTTAGAGGAGTGGTTACCAAAGTATGGTTCGCGACATCCTGGGAAGTCGTGTAAAAAGCAGAGGAGGTTGCGAGATAATTTACAATATAAAACGAAAAATTCCTTATTTTATACTTAGAAACATCTGCATGACGTTGAACATAATAGTACATTATGCAACGAGCCTATAATGGTAGTAATTAAGACGCAAGTATGTTTTTTATGAAACGAGCGCAAGCGAGTTTCATAATTTTCATACAAGCGTCTTAATTACTATTATAGGCAAGTTTCATACGACTTTTTATGCTCGACCATATTTCTGACTTGAAATTATTCAAAATTAGGTCTTCTTATGGTTATGTGCGAACTGACCTGAATTGTGAGATGTGCGCAGACGCGAAAGTATTGTTTTTTTCCAAGGCCGAATGTATTTGACCTTGACAGAGAATAAGATGAACATTAGTCTGACATAACCTGGAAATTGATTTAGAATTGAAAAACGAGACGACAAATTGAATTTATTTGAATATTATTTACAATTAACACTAATTATTATAGTAACAGAACATAAACTTCTGCGACAGTATTGGATTTCCAGACTCCGTGACTTTTCGCTAATTGTCTTTCGATTGCATATCCGAGAATAATCAATACTTGCTGTTTTATAACGGTACAAAGCTGACTTGTCATTGGCTGAACACCTGAACTTTAATGAATAGGAGTACTTTAATGAGGTGCATTAAAGGGCTACTACCAGGTATATAATTACAACATTTCGGCATGGTCGAGCATAAAAATATAATATTTTCAGTTGTTACACAGTAAAAATTGCATTTATTTATTTTATTGCTAGTAAGTTTGAAATGAATGCAAGTTAATATAATGAAAGATAAACTAGCCCACTCCTGAATGAGTAAGACTAGTGCTCAGGAGGGGATTCCAATACAGACAAAAATAAAATTAAAATTGAGAGTGAATACACATTAAAACGTGTTCAATATATTTAAACCCAAACTATAAATCCAATACAAATTTTTTATTATTTTTTTAAATAATTTGGAGGGGCTTCGTGTTTAAAATAATATTATAATAAAATTTGTTTAATAATCTGGGACCTTGACTCATGCTATGATAAAAAGCTGCACTGATTTACATTTGGGTTCAGACAAACACAGAGAATTCATATTTTTAGTTCTATATTTATGTATATACTCGTACCTTTCAAAGTTATTAAGATTTCTGTGAAAATATTTTAATAAAATAAAATCATAAATTTGTTTAATGTTGAAAACTTTGAAATGTTTAAACAACAATTCAGTTGGGTAATATTTCTGCTTTTTTAAACAAATTTTAATACTTTTTTCTGTAGTGAAATTAACGGATATAGGTTGAATTTATTAGTTCCACCCCAACCTATAATACCATACATAAATACAGATTGAAATAATGCTAAATAAATTACACGTAGACAGTTAATTGACAGAATATTTCTTAGAACAACAAAGTAATATATTGTTTTACGTAATTTATTACAAATATATTATATTTAAAGTGGAATGATTATCAATAATTATACGTAAATAATAAACGAACAATTGAAATTTATATCGGAACAATCAAAATTATGCATTTTAATTTTTAGTGTAGATGATATTGGTTTATTACCTTTATTATTTAAAGAAAATGGGATAGCTATTGTTATATTTTTATTAATTACAAGTGAATTTAAATCGAACCATTTTTGATTAATTTTAAGCCGCAATTTGCATTATAATACAATACAATACAATGCATAATACAATAAATGCTCCTGTTTCTAAGAAAATAGAACTTCAAATCTGAACTCTGTATTCATGCATAAGAAATACTAGGGATTTCATAAATTTAGTGCTGGGAAGCTTAACTTTTGCTTCAATATACTACAGTAGCGTGCAAATTAATCCGAACAACGTAATTACTTATGCAAAAACACTCAAACGGGATAAAAAAAGGATCTAAGACATACCTCAGTAATCTATGTGGCCTCCCTTGTTCCTAATAACAGCTCTGAGACGATTTGGCATGGATTTCACTAATTTCCCACAAATATTCTTCATTTCTTCATCGCGAAACCATACACCAATGAGGGCAGAAATCATCTTCTCCTTTGTAGAACAATGCATTTTTTGCATTTTTCTTTTGCAAATTGACCACAAGTTCTCAATGGGGTTGATGTCGGGTGAGTTGCCTGGCCAGGGGAGTACCTGAATATTCTTCTTGTTGAAGAATTCTGTGGTTTTTCGAGACGTATGGCATGGTGCTAGGTCTTGTTGGAACACACCTCTGCCATCCGGAAATGATTTTTGCAGCTGGGGTACGATTCTGGTTTCCAATATGTGAATATATTTGTCAGAATTCATCATTCCCTTGATAGGTATTAATGCTCCAGGCCCTTCATGTGTAAAACAACCCCAAAACAATATTTAGGGGGGTATTTGGGTGCTTGTTGGAGATGAGCTGCTGTTACTTTTTCGGATCCTTTCCGTACGTAAGAAACACGGTGGCCGTGGACCTCGAAATGAGACGCATCGGAAAAAAGTACTACATTCTTCCAGTCATTCACTGTCCAGTGTTGATGTAATGTTGCCCACATTAAGCGTTTTTTTGCACATAACAGGGGTTAGCAGTTCCTTCTTAATAGGCTTACGAGCCCTTCGTCCAGCTTCCAAAAGCCTACGCCGCACTGTTGTGACGTGAATATTCGCCCCAGTGGTAGCCATTAACTCGCGGGTTAAGTCGACAGCAGTTACTATATGATTTAATTTACTTTTCCTGACAAATAAACGATCATCTGCAAGTGAAGTCTTCCTTTTCCGGCCACAGTTTCCTTTTTTCTGGGGTGTGATGGATCCAGTCTCCCTGTATCGTTTTATGATCGAATTAACAGTAGCCAAACCGATGTGACATTCTGCAGCAATTTGCTTCTGTGTCATAGAAGAGTGCTCTGCTAATGTTATAATTTTAGACCGTTTTCGTGGAGTTGTATCCATTTGTGAAGACGACAGAATGTACACAGGATTGCAGTATTAAGTCTTCAACACAACTGAAATGCTTATAAGTACAAAACGACAGGCAAAATGTCACACATTATTAAAAAAAAATAATGACAGACCTTCAACAATGGAGTTGCACGTAGCGGTATGAACAGCTGTGAGGCCAACAATGACAGAAAATGTAAAAATATGTCGTGTTCGGATTAATTTGCACGCTACTGTATGTTGAATCACTTGGTCATTGTAGATTTTTAATATTCTAAATTTCTTAAAAAGTGATTCTTCAGTATACAATGTATGCAGCACAAAAAAAAATTGTAAAATTATAAAGTTTCATTACATTTTATGTTTTATTTTTGGAACGAGGCCCTACTTGCAAAATTTTGAATGATGGACCTTTTATTACATAAGACAGGAAGTATATACTTTTTCCATGCATAGTATCACATTTTTACATGAGTAGTAGAGTTTTGCAAAAGTGCAGGGAGGTCGTGTAAGGGGTTGAGAGGGGTCGCGAGATCATTTACAAAATACGTCAAAAAGTTTGTTATTATTTATTTATTTATTTATTTATTTATTTCATCAATCTTTGCTCACGTCATGGCGGATTAGATGTATTGAAGTTCTTAATCCGTCATGACTCTCTATACAAATATAACAAAAAATAATACATATTGAACCTATAAGTATCCTCTGTTTACAATAATAATACTAATAATAATGATGATGATGACAATAATAATAATAATAATAATAATAATAATAATAATAATAATAATAATAATAATAAACCATTAAGAATAACTCTTGTATTCAAAACACCTACTTTCGCTTTTTTCATTTTTATGCTCAATCTCTTAAGAAAGTTTGTTATTAACATTTATTTTGTATTTAGAAATATGAACCTAAACAATATTGAACATAAGAATAAAAAAATATTTCAGTAGTTATAAAGTAAAAAATAATTAATGCGTTTAATGTGCCTGTTTTTTTTTTCAAAAATAGCTTCTCAAATCTGGACTCAGCATTCCATACATCCAAAGTGATATCATTTTAAAGTCCAAGGAAATGTCTCACTTTTGTTTTGATGATGAACATAGAAGAGAAACTCATTTTTCATAAATACAAGTTTTCAAATGTTTAAAAATTAAAAAATTGCGTATTTTTGTAAGCTCGAGGTATTCTTGCAATCTTCTGATCCAAAATTGGCCTCCTATCTGCGAAAAAAAAATAAAATTTAAAATTCCATTTATAGGTACATATTTAAATGAGATTTTTCTTCATAGTTTCTGGAATTTCAACGAGTTGAACGCAACTGCCTAAAAATGGATTCATCATCTTTGTGATAGTCGTGAGTTTCTTCCGTAATGTACTTAATAAGTTGTTGATTAAAATTGTAGAAACTTAGTTGCATGTCCGCAAAAACACATCACATGCCTATCATATGTAGCGAAATTTTCCATGAGCTCTTTAATACACTGGAATGAATCAAATTTTAATATGATTTTTCAAATATCAAGTTTCTTTGTAAACTCCTTAATTTTATCAATGGCTGTTGTAATGTAAACATCTTGGCCTTGCAAACTATTATTCAAAACGCGTCCAGTCCATTTTTATGAAAGGATTGGGCTAATAGTATTTTATCCACCGGTCTACGGACTTTGCTTATTTTCATGTGATATACACAATAAAACAAACTTTTAGACAAGGATTGGCGTTGTTTTGGATGAAAAGAAATTTAAATATAAAGATAGAAATCTAAAGAATAATCATATATGCAAAATATATTTAATAAAAATGGACAAATGGACTGAGTGAGTTTTGGGATCATCATCATCATCATCATCATCATCATCATCATCATCATCATCATCATCATCATGACTCCTTTTAGTTTGACCTTAGCCTCCCATTCAACAGCCATCCATTCACTTTGGTTTATGGCCCTTGCTTTCCATTTCCTTATACCTATCTTTCGTAAGTATATCTATACATCATCCAGTCATCGTGGGTCTGCCGACATTTCTTTTGCCATCTAGTTTAGCATTTAATATCATTTTGGGCAAACGTGTATTGGTCGTTCTGCATACATGACACAACTGTTCGGTACATCTAGCTTTAATGCCCATAGGCCTAACTATGTCATTATCTTTATATAGATCGTATATTTTCTGGTTAGTTTAGGGATCACATTCTTCAATTCGAAAATAGGTTTGAATATATTTCGATGTATCGTCTTGTACATACAGGTCCTTAACTGTAAAACTCTTTTCAACACCTTACCCCAAGAAAGCCATCTTCCGTGTTATAAAGAATATTTTAATATAACGAACCCATACCTTCACAAATTTTTCTGAAAACACGAGTTTGCAAAGCCCTTCCTTTGATGGAATTTACTACTTTGTATTGAATTATTACTCCAGTGCCATGATGGTAATGGTTTGAAGTACTAGGAATGATGTTTACCTAATATTTCTTATAATTGTTGCAACATATATAATTCAATTTGGTCATACTTTGGGTGGTATCCACTGATTTTGAATAAAATTATCATTATTTTTGGATTTTACAAGGATTTCTATTTTTCGAATGAGGTTGAGTACCGGTACGACAGTGGAGGAGGGGTCACAAAAGACAGTCTCGCCCAAAAGTGGGTCGCGCCTTCAGAAAATTTGGGAACCGCTGTTCTAGAAGAATTATTCTCAGACGTTACTAACAAGCATGTTTAATTGTTCAGTTTGTTAGAAATGATGCAAAAATCGTAAAGAAAGTAATTAAATAACGATTGAATTGCTATTATGTGTTTTTGATTTCAAATAAATGTCCATTATTTCGTACTAAAAGTATTATGTATTTCTACAAATCCTTCAGAGTTAAATTAATTCGTAGTTACTGTAGGTCTGCTTAATGTAAACAAAATCCGGCTGCTAGTTAAAAGTAAATCGCAACTCGCTATACACAGAGAGGCACACATGCCTAAAACCAATTTTTCGATGCTAGAAATGTTGAAAAAGAATATTTTTGCGAAAATCTTCAACTCTCCTTCTTGCTAAATAATAAGACTTTGTGTCGCATTAGGCCTATGTACAGTAACAAAGTAAAGACTAGCTCTCCATATTAACTGAAACGTAGCGAAATATTAAAGCTTATGGAAAAATGGACTACTGTGAGGAATAGAGTACAAGGGATTATCAGCTCACGAAGAGCATTGTTATCTCGCGTGTTAAGTGACAGTGTTAACATTCATATAGCATAGCAATTCAATTCTTATCGCGCCACATACTGTTCAAGCATTGGCGGGAACTGAAAGAAATTTATTGAGGAGAATACAGTAAACCATAGTTATTATTACACTGGCAGAGTTAAAGCCATAGAGCCTTCTCCTACACACTACCAGGTCACAAAGTAAACAAGCAATGAAAATTTAACAAAAAAGTTAAAGAACAGGATACTGACATATTACAATAAATAAATAAAAAATAAATAAATAAATAATTAAAGAAGTAAGTAAGTAAGTAAGTAAGTAAGTAAGTAAGTAAGTAAAGAAGTAAATAAATAAATAAATAAATAAATAAATAAATAAATAAATAAATAAATAAATAAATAAATAAATAAATAAATAAATAAATAAATAAATAAATAAATAAATAAATAAATAAATAAATAAATCGGCACTAAACAACATTATGAAAATAATACCATAATAGAAGAAAGAAAATAAAATAGAGATCTAAAGATTGGAATATAATAAAAGCAACTCAGTTAGTACAAATAGTTAATAAGAAAAACGTAAGAAAGAATACAACAAAATGGAATGTAGTAAAATAATAAAAAATTTAAGAAAAAAATACAAAAATTAAATAAAATCTACAATAAAAAGGGTTTGATAATAAATTCATCTGGTGATCAAGAGAAAAAAAAACGGGAAAGGAAGAAAAAGAAATATATATTTTTTACAAAACTATCGCAAAGAAAAGGGCTTATAATTGAAAGAAATCTGAATTGAAAAAGTGCAATTTTAGTTTATTTTTGAAACTGGATAATGTCCGACAGTCTCTGAGATGAGATGCAGCTGCATTACAATAAGATTATAAAGACACACGTTTATGCTAACATATTGAATATGACATGAATAAGTTATGAATGCCACGGTACGAAAACAAAACGGTAAATGGAAGTGATAACGCACCTGTACATCGCAATGTAATGCCGCCAATTGAACGAGGTACTTCTGCGAATTAATAGAAAAATGAGATTCATTCATTCATAGTCTTCTGCTGAAGAACAGATCTTTCACTGTAAGTCCATCGTAAGACCAACATTTCTCCAATCTTCCCTATTTTCCGCCTTCTTCTTAGTCTCCATATGAGAGTCATATAATTATCTTAATGTTGTCTTTCATGTGATATTTTCTTCTGTCCCGAACTTTTTTCCCGTTCACCATTGCATCCACTGCATCATTCAGTAGGCAGTTTCTTGTTAGTCAGTGACCCAGCCAATTTGTTTTTCTGTTCCTGATCAGTTTAAGCAGTATCCTCTCTTCACTTAAACGGCCCACAGACGCAACGATCGGTTCTACAGTCTGTCGTACAATTGCGTACGGAGCTTCCATAAAATGTCGCACTACCGGCATATCGAACGATAGGTTGCAACGTATAGAGATTGTAACGACCGAGAATAATATATGTAGTATTATACCAGGTGCTGTGATTGTTTTTTATATAATTGCATATTCGCCATGGATTCAAAAAGAAAAAAAGAAAAATTTTGGGAAGAATTTGTAGAATTATATAGACCAGCATTTCTCAAACTTTTTTGAAGTGGGGACCACTTTTTTAAGTAAGAACAGTTTCGCGGACCACCTTACTCTTGTTCCCTTCGAAAGCAAATTAATCATTTTTGTAGAATATTTTAATACCAGTATTCTTATACTTCAAAACAGAATTAATTAATTATAATACTTTTCCAATTGTATTTTTTGTAGCCAATCACAAGTAACTTATAACAAATTCTGTGCATTGTTGATTCATCGCTTGCTTGTTAGCGGTTAGTTGTTTGAAATCCTTCTTATGTGATACACGCTAGTAGTTGTCCATGTCTCTGTTAAATAGTGTCCATTATAAATAATGGAAAACTGGCTTCGATCCGGATCTTTGAAAAGAAAGGAACATGATGATATGCTGCATTTAGATAGTGCTAATAGTTCAGAAGCTGTGTGTGAAGAAATATAATAATTGTAGTGTCATTAAAGAAATATCTAGTCCTAGTGGTAGCTATTAAAAGAAAAAAATACTTTTGTAAATATGTGACAAGAATTATTTGGAACTTGGGTTTACTTGGTGTAGCAATGAGAGTGAACCAAAGCCTCAGTGCGTTGTTTGTTACGAAGTTCTTTCAAACGAGTGTATGAAACCCGCGAAATTGAAACTACACTTAGAGACGAAACACGTAAGTGCGAAAAGTAAACCTGTCGGATTTTAAAATAGTCGGAGTGTAAAATTCCTTATATCGTCATCTGAAAAAAATAAAAAACAAAAAAATTAATGCAGAAACATGCCCGATTTTCAACACTTAAAGATGAAATTTGGCACGTTCTATTATTGGTGTACGACGTACAGTTACGTGCCTACTTCAACGTGCAGACTGAGTGTTGGCGAAACTATTAAGAGAGTCATCAATACATCAAAAGGCTCGGTCCTCTGTTATAAATTTGAGTGGTTCCTGGCTGGGTTACAGGCTCTGCGCCAGATGTGCAGGGAAACGCCACTTTCATAGGTCATTATGTTTTAAATCCCTCTTTTGTTGCTGAGAGTAAAGTGGGAAGTGAGTAGACGGGTAGGGTAACAAATTTCATAAAGTATTAGTACTGAGAGAAAAAAGTGAATGGCGATCACCATGTTTCATTTCCAAACTCTGAGATTTTCAGCTACGGTGTGATACGCAATTCGTTTGAATTTTATTTTTTCTTCTGTCTTTTTTGAAGGACCACAAGGGCAGAACTCGAGGACCACAGGTGGTCCGCGGACCATAGTTTGAGAAACGCTGATATAGACAAAATACTGTAGTTGCTAGTGGGATATAAATCCAAAATATTATCTTCATGTGACTTCCCTATTGTCAAATATCTAGGGTGACAGATAATCTTCCCTCTGTAGTTATTAAATCCTTCATTATCATATTTTACTTCGTAAATTTGTCTCTTACTATGTTCAATACAGTATTCAATGTTTCACTATCTTGAATAATATTTCTTATCAACAAGTTCATTTTCACGTAACTCTCATAGTAAATTCATATGAGAGCACATATTTTTTTAACAACCAGTCCTTGAAACACTTTCTTTCCTTTTTCTCCCCTTCAAACTCATTTAACAAAGCACTATCGCAAGAATCACAGCTTTCTTCTTCTTTGACAGCATAGTAATATACTGGTACTAGTTTTTCCGTCCCCGACTATTCCGCGAACACCACTAACATGAAAACATTCACATTTTAGCGATCAGTAGAGATGATAGATTTTCGCAATAACGCTAAATGAGAAGTGTGTTGAAATGCTGTCAAAATAAACAATTTTATGTTTAAAAGCATTTTAATTATATTAGTAAGGTAGGATTGTAATCCGCCATAAAATGTGAAGTTTAATATAAAATGCTAGGTGTGGAAAATAAGAGCGAAATTACGAAGTTTGATGTTTATGAACTACATTGTATTTCCCCAACTGCCTCGACCAAACGCGCCGACATCATAGCAATTGATAACAATCAAAAGATTGGTTTCACAATCGATCCGACTATCAGATTTGAGGGAACTTAATTAAAACAACAAGGAGTAAATTTGGAAAGGAAAAGAAATTATGAACCCTGCTTACTTATCTGGAAAAGAAATACCACATACCCGTATGTCGCTGGAAAGTATGGGTAATTGGCTTCCTCTTTAGTGCAAGGGGCACTATCTCCAGATTTTGCATCAATTTCTTTCATCGCTTCCATATTGATCTATTGGAACTTCAAGATATGGTTATTAATGTTTTAAGACATTCCTTGTTAAATCTGAATAAACATTTGTAGAGTACTATGTATGAAAAATAAATTATTCCTGTAAAGTAGGCCTATAATTGCTCAAAGAATAATAAAAAAACAACGAAGTAAAATATTTATTTTATTTATTTATTTGTATAATCATCAACATTTATATTAGTTATGGTGTACTGCAACTAAAGTAAAATACTGTTAATCTACAATTAATTTAGGTGCTCTTACCTCCCGGTATCCTTTTTTCAAGGGCAGTTATCATTTTTGGATATTTTCTCTTGAGATATTTTCGTGTGTGTGTTTTTTTTTTTTTGTAAAAATAGAATTTATCTAAAGTGTCAGCTACATATTTCAAATTTTCAAATTTATTTCAAATTAATTTATTTAATACATTACACTTGAGCTACATTAGGCATTGGAGCCCGAAAGAGTAGAAGCTCGTGCTCGGGCGCAATTCAGATCAGTTATACAAAATATATCACACAATTAAGAGAGTTCATTGAGCATAAAATATTGTAATTTTTAAACTAAACAACACTGTAACTTTATTATCTCAACAATAGGATTTGCTCTCCACACAGTAACACAGTAGGTATTCGCTAGTGCACTCCACTGACGACAAAACAATTTACTTGGACTATTACGAACAACACTGAACTGTTAATCTTAACTAATATTTACAAAGCACTATTTACAACACAGAACGGTCAGTTCTCAGTTCACAGCTCGTTTGTCTTGGCTAGTTCTTCTAGCTCAGTCACTCGCGTTCACAGAATCTCGAACCACAGACCTTCAGCGACGATCCGCTGAACTTCGAACTCAGGTCCCCCAATTGCGGTCCACTGCACTCGAACTCCGGGCTTCAGGCTCCACAGTTACGGACAGAACTCAAGTCGCGCTCTGGTCTCGAAGCTGGCTTCACTGCTACACAAGACTGGCTTACTGACTGAATGACTGACGTTCACTTGCGTCTTCTCTTTTATAACCACAGCGACGTAGCCTGGAAAGTTCGAGTTCGCGATATTTCGACGCGCGTCCAGATAGCACTCCAGAGAAAGCACTCTCGAACAATCCAGATCCCTCTCCTCTCTGCCAGCACCAGATGCGCGCGCAACCTCCCCTCGCGCGTCGCAGTAGTACACCGCCCCTCTACCCTCTCGGCATCCAGATGCTTCCCTCGCCGCCACACCTAAGCGACCAACGGACACGCGTTCGAACCCCGGTGTAGCTGTCACAATATTTAATATATGGGAAAATATATACAGCATGTAATAATAACTTATATACAGATAGAAAATAGTACACGAATATTGGAGTATCAATTTTTAACTCATTTAACTTAAAGGAAATACAAAACAATTAAATAACAATCTAATTTTTCCTAAATCTGTGTGTTTTAAGTGCACTTAGTTCAGGGTAAGCTCTAATTAATGCATTATATATGTTCTGGGTCCAAAAATTGGTTCTTAATTTTTTTTTCAAATAGTTTCATAAAGCTAACGTCGCTAGCGATCAGGAAATTCGTACTACCTGTCGAACTACAGTTATTTACGTTTATGGAAAATAACAGTCTTTCTCATTTTGTCCATTTCACACTCTCCATCTTCTCCATATCTACATTTCGAATGCTTCTAGTCGTTTTTCTTCACTTTGTCGTAATGTCCATATTTCGTAGACACTTCTTCTCAGCCCCAATCTCTTTTGCTAAGGATGTCTTTTCTTGTACTGTTTAAACGTTTTTCCTCCCATTCCCAATTGGCATTGAAATTGAAGTTGTTCATTCATTACTGGTATTATAATATAAAAGCAACTACCGGTTATCTATTCAACATCGTGCCCTTTAGGGCTATATAATTTGTTCTGTTGTGAAATAATTTTGTTGACTTTATAATAAATTCGTAACAAAATTGTAAAGAATCCACGTAAAGATTATTATTTTTTGGTCCTAAAGAATATACTGTTATGGTAACAAAAGTCTAAAGGTTTTCTACACCTGGACGGTATAAACAATGTTCATTTTATTCGCCGTTGCCTTTGATCGCTGCTGAATACACACCAGTACACACAGTCAGATAACAAACGAAGATATCACAGGTTATTTATGCACAATTTCTTTGACATACCACAATACTTCAGAAAGAACACATAGGCCTATTGAGTTCTTATAGAATGTAGATCAACCTCCATATTTCTGCATTGAGTCAAATTTGGATCTGCTAAATTTGTATTTCTAAAATTTAACTTGTGTTGGAGAAATTACTTACACTTAATAAAATATGAAATTATTATATTTGTGAATTGAATTGAATTGAAAGAGGAGAATTGGGAGGAGAAATCTAAAAGGACCCAAAACGCGTCCTTGCAAGGAGTTCGGGGCTGAAACTAAATATGTGAGCTCCAAGCCTGTTGGCAACTTGTCTCACTCCGGGTTACGTTGCTCCACTGAAGGAGCTCTAGAAAATTTGGAAAGGGAAATCGAAAATGGACGTAACCTCTTAGGTATCACATATGAGAGGGGACGGAAATGCGATCAAAGTTATCACAGGACAGGACGAGGAGGAAATGGCTGGTGTAATCTGCACATTGAAATGAACTCTGTCATATCGCAGTGCAGGTAGAGTCGGGAAGACTTGTTTTCCGTTAGGATTGCAGGTGTTGTCTTGCACCTTGAAAGGGGCTTTGCCATTTCGCAGTGCAAGTGGAGTCGAGAAGACTCTGTCATTCTGTTGTTCGATGACAAGGCAGGTGAAGGCCGTCAGAGAAACGCCGTGAATTCTGATAATAAAATTATAAACACAGTACGGTAATGGTATTATAATTTTTTTCTTTGCAGATTGAAAGCGGCTATTAGAGTACACTTAAATGGATAGAAAACCTATATTATGTTTTGTAATTTAATGCATGGTTAATTAGAAAATTAAGTTGGAAGTTTCAGCAGTCCGACAACATCGCCGCTAACACAGTAATCTTTCTTCTAGTAATAAAGATGTAAGAGGTCAACGAACTCAGGTCTGTCTCTGTACGCGAGCCTCCCTCTCTTACTACGACGTTGCAATATGTTCGCTACGTTCAGTGGCTTGAAATTATTGTTTTTAAATTAAATTTTACGAGAAAACCGTTCACGCGATTGAAATATGCCAGAGGGATAAATTATTCTTTATTAGATTTTCTATCGATGTGGACAAAAGTCACGATCCTACTCACAACAGTTTGCAGATTGAAAGCGGCTATTAGAGTACACTTAAAGGGATAGAAAACCTATATTATGTTTTGTAATTTAATGCACGGTTAATTAGAAAATTAAGTTGGATGTGGACAAAAGTCACGATCCTACTCACAACAGTTACCGAATAAGAGGTTGTTCAACATTTGGAAAACTATGAACTTTCCACATATATATGGTATTACACTTTTTTCTTACATACAACGCGAGCTAATCGCTCTGAAAATCTGCAGGTTTATTTCACTTCCACCCTGTACTGTACTGTATTTTCAGAGTAAACTCTCTCATATTGCGGGCCTCCCTGAACAGTGTGGTCAGCATGATACATGGCAACCGCGCAGACGTTCAGACGTGCAGAACAAGGTACAATTGCCCTATGCCTTTGAATGAAGATAAATCTCTGTCCACGACGGGAATCGAACGACGTACCCCTGAGTTGGTAAACGCATGCGCTATTCACAAAGCCATAGGTGGAACACTATTACAGTGCTATCACCTAGCATGTGTATGGCAATCGAATGCTTGCGTGTTATCACATCAATTCTCCCTTTCGTTGCACCTGTAATGGATTGGAAACTGGTTCTTGATTGTGCTCGCGTCCACGGGAATTTGTGAGGCTGAATTCCATTGGGAGACAACAAACAGTCGTGCCCAACAGATTGACGGTGTGCATTGCGTGTTTCCAGCCTGGACAACATTGTCTCTGGAGTGCGCGCCACACTCCAAGTGACGAGCATTCACTTCTGCTTCCAATAAATCGATTTTCAGTTAACTGTAGTGTCTTCCAATTGCATTGCAGTGTATAGCGATCGTGCACTCAAGTTACAAGACTTTTAAAGCGGCGCAGAGAAGAAAATGAACATCGATTGAGTCCTTAAAAAGAACAACAACAAATCAGTTACGCGATAGTCAATGGAGGGTCAAGGACTACCATCCGAGTGCTGGCCTCACGTCCACTGCTCAGCAAGGTTGAACTGTCTATTCATCCAGTAGAGACTAACATGTAGTTAGCACGATGATCGATGATGCTTCTAGCCGTTATAGCTGACTTGCGAAACCGGATTTCACTACCTATCGTAGCTCACTAAATTCATAACGATTCTGGGTGGATATCAGTCCCATACACTGGCTGAAATAGAAAATTTCTTCGCCTCCTGAAAAATAAAACCAGCGCTCGTTTCTTAACGCGAGTCCAAGGTATGATGTCCTAACCTTGACCATCTAGCTTCGACGTGAATTGAGACTCTTCGTGTTTCATATCGTGATCCTTACCGTGGTCTCTGTCGTATTCCTTATCGTGCTTCTTGTCGTGGTCTATGTTGTGATCCTTATCGTTTTCCTTACCGTGGTTCTTGCTGTGATCTTTATTGTGGTCCTTGTCGTTCATATCTTTGTCCTTTTCGTGGTCCTTATGAAGGTCGTTGATATCTTTTTCGTGGTCCTTATCATTGTCCTCTTTATCTTTCTAACAGTCCTTATAGTGGTTCATGTCGCGGTATTTATCGTAATCCTTGCCCCGGTGTTTGTCGTGTTTCTTGTTATAGTATATTATCGTGGTCCTGATCTTTGTCCTTATCGTGGTCCTTGTTGTCTTTCTAATAGTCCTTTTCGTGGTTCTGGTCCTTGTAATCCTTATCGTGGTCGATGTCGTAGTATTTATCATGATCTTTGTCATGGTGTTTGTCGTGTTTCTTGTAAAATATTATCGTGGTCCTGATCTTTGTCCTTGTCATGGTCCTTGTTGTTTTTGTCGTAGCCCCTACAATGTTCCTTGCTGTCTTTGCCGTGGATCTACATTAATTGTCATTTAAAAATTAATATTGTTCTCCCACTTTGGCGAATGACTTCCGTGTTACATGGTATATTTCAAATTTTCATAAAAGGTAAACGATCAAGGACGTAAAAAGAGACCTACACCAGAAATAGATAGACAACTGATAATATTTTGCACTGGTGTGCACTTTGAAGTAGGATGAAAATAGGCCTACGCATGCACGACCAGATGTCTTCCTGGCTACGTCGATATCGCGTGAACCGCGCTGTAGAACTTTAACTTTCGGCTACTAAGAGTCGTCTCATTCCTTTTTAGGTGAACTGTACATCTATTATCAGGCAGTACATCTCACTTGACAATATGTGTCAGAGGAAGAAGAATTGTTTATATGCATCTGAAATATGTATCTAGTCGACGATGTACACAATGGAGGGGAAAAGGAACTGGCCATCCTACCTCATTATCTCCTGCCCTAATTGCCTCATAAGTGGTGTCTTCATGATATCACTTGTGACGTTCAGACCTGTCTTCGGACAGTTGACTAAACAGTAACATAATTGAATTTTAAAATAGGAACAAAATGTGTTTTATTCTTCTTCTTCTTCTTCTTCTTCTCCTTCGTTATCTCATTTGAATGCAATTACTTGTCAGTGAAATCATTCTTCTTTCTTATAGTCTTGGAATCTATTTAAACTATCCGTGGTTTAATTTAATTAGGAATAGTAATGTGGTGGTTTACCGTTGCCTTCCACAACTTATTGCACTTTTACTGCCATTAAAGCCGATTCGACCATGTCAGTAAATATTTAGTTACAATCCAGATTGATAACTTAATATATCTACCTCGTTGCCCTAATACTGACAGCACTGCTTCTGTTAAGTATAAGAAAATAGATCTTATTAAGCCTAATTTATTATTACTATTATTATTATTATTATTATTATTATAATTATTATTATAATTATTATTATTATTATTTCCATCGTCATCGTCATCGTCATCGTCATAAGCGACACACAGTAGCTTTAAGCCATTTTGGATTAACTGCTGTACAACATTCAGCAATCTTTTTGGACAACTCTTTATTTTCATTTCTGTGGACATACTATGAAACTTGTACGGAGATCCATGTCAGTTTATCACAAAACGGATATTGCTGTGTTGGTAATATAGCCGTGGGTTACGTGAATATATTTGTTTTACACGAACAATGCTTATTCAATTTTAAATTTAATAAACAATATTATATTTTTTATACTTGAGTATTATTACTACATTTTATTTGTATTCTTTTATATCTGTACCTTGTATTTAGGTTATATGTAATTTTGTGTATATTTACGTAACGTAATTATATTTGTATTTACAGAAAGTACAGATGAGGAGGTGAGACTTTTTTAGTAGGTTATTTTACGACGCTTTATCAACATCTTAGGTTATTTAGCGCCTGAATGAGATGAAGATGATAATGCCGGTGAATTGAGTCCGGGGTCCAGCACCGAAAGTTACCCAGCATTTGCCCACATTGGTTCAGGAAAAACACCGGAAAAACCTTAACCGGGTAACTTTTCCCAACTGGGAATCAAATCCGGCCACCTGGTTTCGCGGTCAAACGCGCTAGCGTTAATCCACAGGTGTAGACCGGTGAGACGTTATATGTGACCTATATGAGAGGGGAAAGAATAAGCCAACAGAAAGAGAGTTTGTTTCATCATGATTAATATTACAGCGTACGAATCTACCGACACCGAAGTTCATCTGACAATCAGACTAAAACCTTTCTTCCCACTCCATACGCATTGGGGATATTGCCACAGCACATGGTAAGGTCATTGGCCAGGTCCTGCCTCCTCTACTATAAAAATAAAATTAAATCGACAGATATAGACGAGATATTTCGTTTGGTACCAAAATCAGGCCGCTAGCACATCGGAGTCGCGAAATATAGACTTACTGCTAGGAAATTATCGCGCGCTCCCAAAATGCCGCCAATCACCGCGGACCCTCACCAAGTTTGTGCTTGCATCATAGTAGTAGACTAGGGATGTCGAACAGCGCTCTCGAGCTGTGAGCTGCAGCAGGGTTGCCATACGTACGACTATAGTCGTACGCATACTACTATTTTGACTAACTGTACGAGGTACGACCGCACTGTATGTCGTACGCAATTTTGTACGACTATTTCACTGAAGGGAAAAATAATTGAGAACAAATAATGTTGCTTTGTAATTAAAATAAAATTGATGGTTAATTCGTCCCTTTTAGACAAGTTTTCTTCATTTGTTATGTCCTGGACTAATATGAAAGAAACATGTTTTTTTTGTGGGGGGGGGGGTGTTTTGAAAATCGATCAGGTAACTATGCTTGCCATGCAATTCATAATTTTTCATCTTGACTTCTAGGTTTCACGTATACGGCGTAGTTACAACAAAGTAATATGAGTTTAATTTTATTAACTTCCTTGTTTGTTCGACAAATGGGTTATATATTGGTTTATTTTGCGATTATTTAATAATTGCGTAATGACATGAAGGTGATAGGGCTAGCGAAATGACTCCAGCGCCGAAAGTTACCCAACATTTGGTCTTAATGGGTTGAGGGAAAACCTGGAAACAACCTCAACCAGATAACTCGTCTCATTCAGGATTTCAACGTCGGCCCGCTCGTCTTACAGTCAGACATGCTAACCATTACTACACAGCTGTAGACTAGAAATACATTAGGAAGTTGAGAAATGTACGACAATTTTATGCTGAAGTACGACAATTTTCATTAGTTAGTACGACGGTTTCGATTCCTTTATCTGGCAACCCTGAACTGCAGAGCCTTCACTCCTCCCTTACCGTGCAACGTTTGAACACAGGTAGCAGGCAGTCCGGCCAAACCAGTAAAATAAGGAATTACAAATCATACGAACAAAGACAAAAATAATCTAAAAAGAGGAGCAAAATAATAACATATGATAGTAAACAAAAGCGAAACTGCGGCGGCTGGTACTTTGATAACTTTTATACATATTACCAATTGATTAGGAACTCAGTTTAGATTTGCACTTGACGAAATCTGATAAACAAAGAATGTAGCCTACATGAGGATGAATTATGATGGTAATGATAATAATAATAATAATAATAATAATAATAATAATAAATATAATAATAATAGAGTTTATCTACTGGATCATTCCATGAATGTTGTTCGTTAGTGATGGAAATAGGTAAATCATGATAATAATGTTGTTAATATCAACTGTGTGTGTATGTTTTGTAGCAATGCAACTTCAAGTTCAGAAACGTAATCTATTTTGATGTATAAAATTAATTGCTTTTAGCGTGACTTGAAATTTGTTCATAGTTTTTGTTACAGATTCAAAAATATCTCCTCCTCGAGTTCGATCCTTTAGTGAAATGACATCTACAAGATCTCCATGAACATTAAAATCTGAGTCGACACTCCTTATGAATACACTGTAGCTAGCTGCGCCGTATCTTTCCAGTCGGTACTTTCATCAAGAGCTATAGTGAGTAATAAGTGAAAGTTTTCATTCTTGCTATCAGTTGTTCCTCCAAGTTATCTCCCATTTATGATACGCGCTCTGCAACATTATTACGGGACAAACATATAGATTTAAAATCGTGAACGTATTCCGGACATATCCCTTTTGCAACAGCTATGAGACAGCCTTTCACAAATTCTCAGTCAGTAAATAGGTTTGAAGCCGTTGCAATAATTTCACAAATTTTGTAGCTAGCACGAACCAAGCTTATTCTACTAACACCCGATGATTATGGAAGGTTTTCTGAATTCAATCTTGATTTTAATTCTTCTACAGCCTTTTTACGATTGAAGCCGGATAAATTTTCTGGTCCATAAACTTCAGCATGACGTGTAGAATTAAAATGCCTTTTAATATTATGATGGCTAATGTATCCAAGTTCTCTTCTGCATATTAAGCAATGTGCCTTTCCGTCCTTTAAGATAAATAAATATTTATCTGTCCACTCACTATTGAATCGTCGTTCCATATCCATATCAGCCGCCAAAGTTCATAAATACGAGTACACTGCGTACAGAACACTGCTACAGCGAGCTGGCTGACTATCGCTTCAGCTCAGCTACAGTAGGAAACAGTATTAAGCTCGATTTACATTATACGTCACATCAACGTCACTTGACGGACCAGCAGCGTTACATCAAAACATTGTACAACGTGTTTTATGTGGTAGCGTTCACATATACAGGACCGTCAACAGCACGGACCGTCTGAGATTCTCGAGGAGAATGTTTTGACGTGACGGAACCTGTACGTGGACGGTTTTTTCTGCTAGACAGCTAGGCTCTAGCAGCACCCTTAAATATTAACTTGTCGTAGCTCCTATGAGAGACAATCAATTGCACTGTAATTTTTGGGATTCATATATAAATGTCTAAGGAAAGCATAGAAAAAATTTGAAATCAAAATCTTTTTTGGACAGTGAGAAACAAATTACTAACTTCGAAGCCACCCGTTCAAAATAGACATTGACACGCTCTAAAGTGATAAGCGACAAACTTTTCACGTTACATGGGGAGTCAAAGCGAGAGAAATGTTTAGAAAGAATGAAAATTACTTTAAAAATGGCTCATATTCAAAACCTATACCGGTTTGCGAGTTACGGCGAGTTTAATGCGGGAGTTTGCGTGGCGGACTTTCTTATGCAGAGCAACAACTTTTATCTGTTAGAACTGCGGATTCTCATAGAAATCATCGCTCTCGCTTTGAACCCATATCTAACATGAAAAATAAAAAAGTTTGTCGCTTATCAACTCTTGATATGTCAATGTTTATTTTCAACGGGTGACTTCGAAATTAGTATTTTTTTTTCTCACTGTCCATAAAATATTTTGATTCCAATTTTTTTCTATGCTTTCCTTAGACATTTATATATGAATCCTAAAAATTACAATGCAATTGATTGTCTCTCATAGGAGCTACGACATTGTTTGAGAACATTGACTATTTCTCTATTCTTGATGACGCCGGCAAACTGACGGTCACTTCCCGTTAAGTATGAATGAGTTTGCATTGGACGTGACGGTGACGGTGATGGTCTGTGATATTGATGTTCCGTATAATGTGACCCGAGCTTTAATCGTTTCACAGTTTGAGAGCGCTGTTCGACATTCCTGTAGTAGACAATACCCGATCGAACGGGACCACATTTATTTTATTACAATCATAATATCACCCTGCAAATGTTGCGTATTTACATCGCCGTTTTCTTCATGGTACTATATCTCATACCTATGACTGATTTAAAGACATATTCACATCAAAAGGTGGCAGAGGACTCATAGAATTCCTAAGATTGCGTGAAACGTTTAAGTCATGTTGCACTATTAAAAGTTAATGTATTTATATTGTGATATGTTCAGTATTGCATCAGCTTGCTGCCACTACAGTCGCGCTCTAACCTCCTGATGTTTCACGAGCGCCAGTAACATGCGAGCGCGACATTATCACAACTACCCTCTCCGTCTCAGTCTCTCAGCGCAGTAGTTTTAAAACTGTGGAGCGGGACCCTTTACCTGAGATTAGTTTGACAGGGAGATGCAGAAAGATTAATAATAATAATAATAATAATAATAATAATAATAATAATAATAATAAATATCATCATGTTGCATCGAATGAAATCAAAGTCACAAAATATAGAAAAATTAGTTGAGTCAGATGTAAATAATCATACTCGCTGAGATTATATCAGTTTTTGTAATAGTTTTACTTTTATTAGGGTTAATAAAGTTATCGAGGAACACAAAGGCGCAGTGTGATAAAATAAATTGAATGATAGGCTTAATTCTAAATAGCAATTTTCTATACAAATGAATTGACATGGCCCTAAATAGCATTAATTCATGCTGTAAAAGCATAATTTTGCAAAAATAACAGTTACTATATGTCTGAACATTTAATAATATAAAATGCCTTTGTAAAATACTCCGTCTGTTCCGGTCAAGTCCCTCATAACACGCTTTTCTTTTTTTCTTTTTTTTTTTTAATATTTTCGAAGCAATTTTCAGCAATGTAGGCCTACTGTAACAGCAATGAAACATTTTCCCCATTAAAAGAAAACTTTTGCTGGTCAGTGTATTGTCTTTTAGTGTAGGGTGTGAAGTATCTGTGAATGTGATTACAATGAGTGTTATACGAAAAGATCTTTCTGTGGAAAAACTGGAAATCTTACGAAAGTACGATGAAAACAGCACTCTTAATCAGAAACAACTCTCTGATTAGTTAGGAATCCCATCATCGACATTAAGGACTATAATAAAAAAATCGCGACTCAGTTACTGCACCTGCGACGTCGGGAGGATGTAAGCGCAGGGAAGTGAAGTGTTGTAAACATGAGGACTAGGAGAACATGCACAGGGCAAGCAACTATAAATGACTTTTTTTTTAAGAATTAAGTACAGTACATTTTGTAAACGTCTTTAACGTACAGTACAGTAATTAGATAATGGAACAATACTGTATTACATTTCATGAACCATGTATCTCAATAAAGAAAAATACTAATAGGTACTGTATGGGTATATAAATCAAAATTATTATACCCGTCTAATACGCGGTCCCAATTCATACGCGGTTTACACGCGGTCCCTTGAAAAGAATCTTATTGGGTTTTTACTTTATTAACCCACAAAATTGGAACCACTGGAAGTAGAAATGTGATTTTTGTGTCTGTGCGTTCAGAAAACATTGAATATTCATCTTATATACATGTAGCTTCCTTACAACATACCAATTTTCCGATCGCACATGTTACTTAATTTTGAGACTTTCTAAGCGGCGAGTATGCGGCGAGTCTACGTGCCCATATGTTGCAATGCAGCACTGCCGCTATTGGCTGTCACCGATAAGCGGACTCACCTGCAAACGTCAGGAGGTTTGAGCGCGACTGCAAGGGGCAATGCTATATTCCGGATTGCAACGACATGGAGAAATGATGACGAACATTTTCCCGGAATAGGGGCCTACTTAAACTTTCCACGTTAAACGTTTATGTTCTCATTTGGGTATTGTTGTGATACTTACATTTTTAAGGTCTTAGTTCTCATCTGTGGACGTAAGGATTGTGAACATGATTGAGAATTAAATGAATATATACTTACTTATGGGGTATATAAGAATAACATTGGAATACAAGAAAAACATGGGAATACAAGGTGAAAAATAAATTCAAGCAGAACAAGAGGTATTCAAGGAGAATAAAGGAAATTAAGGATAATAAGGGGAATACAACGAGGATGAGGGAATACATGGATAATGACGTGAATAGAAGGAGAACGATAGGAATTAAACTAGAATATGAATACAATGTAACATGGGAATATATATAGAAGAAGGATAATAAGGGATACAAAGAGACCAAAAGAATATAAGGTGAACAAGGGAACATAAGGACAGGGGGAATGCAAGCATAAGAAGAAGAATATGGGGAATAGAAGGATAATAGGGGAAATGTAAAGATAACATCGGAATATAAGCAGAACAACGGAATTCAAGGAAAACTATGGAATATATGGAGTAAAAGGGTAAACAAGGTGATGGTCCATTCGCAAGTTACCCTGTAGAACTTAGTGAGAAGAAAGACGTACTTTTACTTAAAATTATTATTGTCTTTTATCAACAGTTCTATTAATTTTGCGGGTTAATTCCTGGAGTTATTTTTAAGAACTGAGGGCTATTCTTTTCTGAAGAACTTTTCACTTGGAGTATTATGTTCTGTATAGTGAGTGATTAGATTTTAAGAAAACCTCAACGTGGCTTCCCAGCTCTGGGCTGACCCGTTCCTTGTAGACTACGATTCGGGGGTTTAGAGTCATAACAGCGTATCTACAAAATTGGCCATTTTGACATATCTGCATCATTACTGACTTGGGGAACCAATCTATTTAATGACAAAACAACGGAACGTCTATCTTTAACCGTTACGGAAATAGTGTGCTGCGTATCTACAAATGCACGTGATTATTCAATGTCAGAACAACGTATCACCTTATACGTTAATTTGGCTCCTTCTGTTTTTCTGTGGTGTTGAATGTCAGAACAGCGTATGTGTAGTTCCGTTATTTTGTCTCTAAATGAATATCATTTATTTGTAGATACGAAACCAAGATACAGAATATCTACATGCTTATATTCACTCATTGTTAGCGTAATCCTTGAAATAAAGGATTTTAAAAATGATTATTATCCCTAGTGCACTCCAATTATACATATTACCGGTACTATCAGCCATATAAAGATATCGTTCAATGAATTGGTGCTGAGCAGTCAACGTGTTTTTTAGAGGAATAAAAATTCTTGATCTCCTGATAAATGAAAAATGTGTTACTGAAGAGAATTGAGATTCAGTTAATTTCCGCAATGTCTTTTCAACATCAAGGATCAATACTGAAGCCTGCAATGGTACGATTATATACCGGTAATGTTTCATTACTCGTCGTTAATATTCAATTTTAGAATTTAGGTAGAATCAACAGATGTCAAGTGCGTTATAATTGCTTATAAACCATTTTACTTAAAAATTAGTCACTACGTACATATTTCAAGTTAAAACCATCCCTTTATGCACATTCAGAAAATTACGGCCATATTGCATAGTCTGAAAGTTCAGAATATCGTTCAAAGGCAAATCAATTGCTGTACGGTCAGTTAAACCGAATATTGGTCAAAATGTGTAAGGAAATGCAATTTCAAATTCACTCAGGCTGAGTGGCTAGCAATTCATGAAGAATTTTGGAATTTAAATGATACAGATATGTAGCTTCTAACCAAAGATAGATGGTGAAAAATTGCAAGTTTGTCAGGCCTTGTTCCTTGCAAAATTCGATTTGTCTGAATCGTTCATACGTGAAATGCTGTATGCATAAAAGGAATGAACATAATATAATTTCGAGAGATCAATGAGGACAACACAAACCAGCTTGGCTAAGCCAGATGTTGTAATGGAAAGAATTACATTTCATATTAATGGTTTTTCAAAATTACTATCACATTATGCCTGAAAATATTCAGAGAAAGAGTATTTGCCTCATTAGTTAAATCGTGGGAAAATGTTCAAACTGTACGTTGAAAAATGTGAAAATGATGGCATAACTACTGAAAAAGAATAATTTTATCGAAATATATTCACAACACAGAATTTAACTTGCCCATCCATTTGCCTAAAAATGATTTGTGGGATACATGCTACAGATTTTCTCATATGAATGCCACAAACAACGAAATTCACCGTCAAGATCAGAATGCTCAAAATGAACAGAAATGTTTAGCCAGGGCTAGAAAAGACAACATTGAGGCGGAAGCTGCAACTGGAAAATCTAATTAGCTGAATTTGATCTGGAGACTGTCTGCTACTGTCCCAAAACAGATGCTAAAGCATTATTTTATGGGCGAAGATTGGCTGTGTACAACTGAACTGTATGCAATACAACTTCTATAGAGA